>NC_050443.1:109635997-109994747 GCF_903995425.1 Onychomys torridus | reverse complement strand
GCTGGAGCCCTGACTCCATTCAGAAGCTTGGGGACAATCCCCAACAACATCTGTGCACAGCAGACCATGGCTGCTTGGAGGGGCTTTCGATGAACTTGGCTGGAGCCCTGTCACCCAGCCTGGGCTCTGCCCACTTACTCACTGGCTTTCTCAGCGTTCCTCATATGCAACACAATGCTGTGTTGTGGTCTGGTTCTCATTTAAGGCCCAAACAGCCCAGGATCCAGAAACCCAATAAAGATCAAAAAGGCCTTTAATTTAGCAGTTTCATATTTAAAAAAAAAAAAAGAGTCTGGCTTCCTCCCTGGTTTTGTATATAGCTGCCCTTCTCAGTCACCCTGCATTGTTATTGCAATCCTATCTCCCACTCTCTTGGTCTGAACTCTCAAGCCAGGGTTTGCTGTGTTTCCAGAGGGTCAAGTTCTTCTGCATAGAATGCAGAAATCTGACCTTGCCCATGGGAGACACATATTTTAAAAACATTTAAAAAACTATGTTTACTTAGTGTGTGTGCCCACATTTTTATGCACACACACACACACACACACACACACACACACACACACACACACACACATTAGAGTACAGCTTGCTGGAGTAGGTTCTCTCTTTCTACCATATGGGCCCTGACTATTGAACCCAGGTTGTCAGGTGTAGTGGTAGGCACCTCTAGCCACTGAGTGGTGTCAGCAGCCAGAAGACCCATCTTTATAGAGGTTACCATCTTAGTCACCTGATCCAGTGACTACACATTTCCATTATGACTGCATGGTGCTCATCTCTTGTGGATGAATAAGGGCTTGTGGGAGGGGTTCCCTGTTAGGGGCTAAGGGCCAGGAGCCCTGGGTCTCAGTAAGGCAGGAGTTAGGTCCCTACAGACAGTAAGGGTTGATCAGGAGGAAGTCTTATAGCACAAGCCACCACTCCCCTTATTAGAGGAGTCACCAATGACCTCCTCTCAGCTGTGCCAAGGGACCATTCATAGGCCACGGGGACTCCAGTGGCTCAGCCCAAGGTGTGCTCAGAAAGGAGCAAACCAAATAGAGATGACTCCTGTCTCTATTGAGTTCCCACAGAGGGTCACTGGGCCAGACAGCCCATTGGGGTTCCTCCCTGTGGCCCCTTCCACTCTCAGGAGTTCTTTCTCACGGTCCCTTCATAGTTATATTCTTTCT
Source organism: Onychomys torridus (assembly GCF_903995425.1). Taxonomy (NCBI): domain Eukaryota; kingdom Metazoa; phylum Chordata; class Mammalia; order Rodentia; family Cricetidae; genus Onychomys; species Onychomys torridus. The sequence continues at coordinate 109,993,572 of NC_050443.1, read as the reverse complement.
GCTCGCTCCATAACCACATTTCTTTATTCTTCTTGAGCCTGAGACAGTGAACTCGGAATTCACAGGCTTTGGGTTGCTTTGGTGAACATTAGTCATCTGACACCAAAGCTCCCCAAGTTCTCCAAGAGCTGAGAAAGAGCCTGTCACTCTGAAAGCCTACGTTGTGGAGACAGGAGGGGGCTAAGTTTTCCCTTCCTCCTTTAGCTCAGTAACATCTTTCTAAGTTGTGGTGGTCTGGCAGGGTCTACCCTCAGGTCGTACATTACACTGTGACCACTCCTGTTGACCCTTGTAATCCCAGGCCACTCTCATGGTGAGTTCAGGTCACCAGGCAGCAATGAAAACTGCTCTCACCCCAAAGGGAATACGAGATGCTTCATTTTTGAGCCAACTATGACTGACCATGGCCCAGGAACATGGGGTCACGTCATCCCAAATGACATGTTCCAATGTGGAAACAGTTTCACGAAACTTTTATATTTATAGAAGAAAAGGAAATTATAAAATCAAGTTATTTAAAAAATACATTGGTAGGAATGTTATGTAGGTGGGAAAATCTGCTATGGGTCTCAAATGTTGTTCTTAGCTTTTTGGTTTGTGGAAAGCTAAGTTACTACATTCTAAAAGGCTTTGCCTGATAATCAAATGGTTTTAGGTCAGAAAAAGAGATGGACAATGAATTAAGGGAACTGAAAATCATCTCAAGATCATTTTGGCTTTGCATCTGCAACATTCTAGCTCTCCACAACCACAGCTTTCTAATCAGTTAATTGGACTTGTAGAATCTTTCACATAGACTTGGGATATGTGTAGGGTATGTGGTGTGTGTGTGTGTGTGTGTGTGTGTGTGTGTGTGTGTGTGTGTGTGTGTAATGTCTGGAGAGGATATATGGTGTGTTTGTTAGTGTGGAGAGAGAGAGAGAGAGAGAGAGAGAGAGAGAGAGAGAGAGAGAGAGAGAGAGAGTTAGTTAGTTAGTTAGTTCAGTTCACATGGGCCAGGGGTAAGCAGGGAATGGTGGTCCAGGGAAGAGATGAGACAGTTGAGCAACACAGGGTTGGATGTTCATTGAACATTCTCAATGATAATCCACCATCATTCTATCCCATGCAGACCCTGGTTCTGAGATCTACCTATCGGTCTCAGACCTCTACTTCCAGGCTCAGTTTCCCTCTAGCTGAAATCATGGTTCCATTTCTGGCTTCAACATCTGTTCTGCTCTGTCTCACACCAGTGACAAGGTCATCCTGGGTGAGCTCACAGGGCAGTGATGACATCATCAGCTCTTTGTCACATTGGCGACAGCAACATGGGCTCAGCAGGCCTGGAGGGGTGTGGAGGACTGGTGTAGGGTGAGACCGATGTTAGCAGGACTCCAGGCTGAACTGATCACCTTTGCTGAAGAGGGAGGTAAGCGGAGTTCCAGGGAGGAGGACCGCCTTCCAGGCAGGCACGGATGGGAAGGTCAGTGTGGTTGTACAGAGCATATCTCTCACAGTGGTGACTGGTGGTGGAGGGGAGCATGGCTTGTATAGCTCATCCCTTCCCTGAGATGCACAGTGGCTGATGGTGGAGAGACATTTTCTTCAGAGGCAAAGGCACTGGTAGAGTTCCCATGACTCTGTGAATAACACCTCACCGGGCTCACATATACATGAAAAAACTTGAAAGTAGAAAGAGGAGAACCAGTGGAGTGGGAGCGGGACAGGAGAGGATAATGGGGTGAGTGTGATCAAACTATGTTATATACATATATGAAAGTATCATAATGAAACCCATCATTATTGTAATTAACATGCTAATGAAAACATTTAAAGAGATGGTGACAGGCACAGCCAGAGATATTGGGAGCCAGAGAGGTTGGTTGTTTTTCCACGTTAGGTTCAGGGGTATGAGACAGATATGTAGGCATAGATACCATTCAAGGATGCCACTAAACTTGTGTGGACAAAGCTTGAATCGTTCAGCAGGATGATCAAGCTCCAAATAGAAAATGAACCTTACCCCGAGGGCAGTGAGATGTTTTCCAAGGATTTTAAGTTCAGTAAGGATGCCAAGGTTATAATAATGGTAGATTTAAAAAGTCAAGCTGTAGAGAAAGGAGGGAAGAGCAGAGGCAGGATTAGAGGACCCCTGGGAATCTAGGGGAGGCATGGCCAGGGCTTCTCTGAGTCAGTGCTGGGCACAAGGGAGGGAAGAAGACATGCCGATGGGGTCAGGGAAGACTCTGCAGTGTTTGGAGTCTGACAGCTGTGGACCCACCATGGCATGAAGAAAGTGTCGGCCTAAGCGACTTCCAAGAAGAACGGGCTCTGAAACCAGCTTCCCTCTGCTGTTGCCTAGGCTACAGACTTTCTAGGGTTTTCTTCCTCCACAGTTTGAATGATGCTTGAAAAATCATTTTTCTTGCTGCTGATAAGGTGCCTTCTCTAAGTAATTCCTCATTTCTGTATCTCATCCACTCTGACCTTCAGTACCCAAAGAACTGGGCTTGACTCTCATCACCCCACACACCAGCTTGGTACTGGGGAAGTAGAAAACATGGATGCAGGAGATGGGAAAGGGTTTGTGTCTGAAGTACCTGGGGCCACATGTGCCTGCCGAATTCCTTCAGCTCATCTATGGGGTAAGCGGGGCAAGGTCGTCTTGGCTCTGCAAGACAACATCAGCAGTTTGGTAGTTCACCTCCTGAACACCCTGCCCTCCTTGTCCTGAGCACAGTATTTCAGAAACACACACACACACACACACACACACACACACACACACACACACACACACACACTTGTGTTCTTCACCATGATGTCAGAACCTAATTGAATAACAATAAATTCACAAGCTATTATTGGCTACAATTTACCAAGCAGTCCTGATTTCCCTTGATAGTGGGCTGTGGGCAAACACAGGCTCTTTGATTTCACTTTCAACTACTAATAGTAACTCTCAGATAATACATTCCACATCATATCTATCAGTATGTATATATGTGGGTTCCTAATGGCTTCTGTGGGGTGAAAGAGACCACATCAGCGTTCAAGGGATTAAGGAGGCCTCACTGGGGGCAAAGACTGAGAGTTGAAGCTTCATTTGCTGGTGGTTAGGTTAAGATATCAAATGGCTCCTACAGACCACAGGATAGAAGTCAATGCAGATATACCAGGTGCTTAGAGGCAAAGACACTATTGGCTTGTGAGCTGCAGTGAATGGACCCTTGAACATGTATAAGGAATAGCTCTTGAAGGGATGCCCTTAGGGGCCTGAAGCCACCACTCTTGTGTTTTCAGATCTCCCAAGGCAGTGTGTGGTGGGCTCTCCAGAGCTATCACTGTAGATGCGTCATCACAGCCTCAAGCCCACAAGCATGGGTCTCAGGAAGAAAAGACTGCCTCTCCTGGGATTTCTGGAGGAGTCATCAAAGGGAGAAAATAGTCTTTGTAGGAGAGGGAAAGGGTTACATTTCCGGTCTTGCTGGAGGCTGATGCTGTACTTGAAGTTGAGGGTGAGGAGGCAGAGTGCAGCCCGGGAGTTTAACGACACATTGAGCTCCCTTTGATGCTAGGCAATGTTTTTCACTTAACACTTTAATCATCTGGCAGAAACACAGAGGCAAGCTTTCACAGAAAGAGTCCTATTGCTTGGAATAAGAGGCCGAGCTGCCCACAGCTGTGGCGAGCTAGCTTCTTTGGGACAGCCGAGCCTCTTCTCCTGCTCTGTGGAGACCACACTCTGCTCCAGGATGCCTGAGAACATCTTTTTAATGTTTTTTTTTTTTTTTTTTTTTTTTTTGTGTGTGTGTGTGTATGTGTGTGAGTGCTGGGGATCAAACTCAGGACCCTGCATGTGCTGGGCAAGTGCCCTTCTGCTGAGCCCCAGCTGAGCATCTCAGAAGAGCAGGATGTGCAGTGTCTCTCCCCTCTGAGAACAGAAGGTTAGGCTCGCAGCTGTGATTCTGCATGTTGTCCAGAGGGCAATACAGGTTAAAGGAAATTCCACAAATTATTCTAAGGAGCCACCCTCAGCCTTACCCTGCCCCATCTGGAAATTCCATCCTGGGGTAAAGCGTCCACGTGGGAGCCAGGAGGAAAGAAGGAGGAGGGGGCACTTTGCTGCTGATGTCTAGACACTTTGGGGGCGGGCGGGCAAGGGAAGGAGGCACACTCAACTTTCTCAGTTTCTGACAAGGGCAAGGATGGCTGCTGGGGTCTCATACCTGCTTAAAGACCCGCAGAGAAGCAAGTATGTGTCTGAGCTGGAAGTAGAGTCTCCAGCTAATGGAGGTTGGCCAAATTCTGTGTAGCACTTAGCCTACAGAAGAGGCTCTGCCAGAGGATCAAGTGTGCACCTGTTTGCAGGTAGCATCATCCATTAAGCACCTGGCGCAGCTTCTAGCATGCTTCCAATGTTCCCAGGTAACCCCACTAACTCAGCAGGTGTGCACAATTGTTCTCCTTTGGGAGACTGTCTTGGTTAGGGTTACTGTTGCTGTGATAAAACATCATGACCAAAAGCAACTTGGAAAGGAAAAGGCTTCCCTTCCACTTCACTGTTCATCACTGAAGGAACTCAAGTAGGCTAGGATCCTGGAGGCAGGAGCTGATGCAGAGGCCATGGAAGAGGCTGCTTACTGGCTTGTTCCTCTTGGCTTGCTCAGCCTGCTTTCTTAGAGAACCCAGGACCACCAGCCCTAGAGTGGTCCTACCCACAAAGGACTGGGCTCTCCCACATCAATGACCCATTGAGAAAATGTTATAGACTTGCCTCCAGCCAGATCTTATGGAGAGAGGTTCTCTCCTCTCAGATGCCTCTAGCCTGTATCAAGCTGGCCTAAAACTATCCAGCATAGGGACTGAGTGAACTGAGTTAGAAAGTTCCTGTCATGCAGCACTGGGGAAAGAGCTGGGTATGTATGCTTAAGGCCTTGGCATTACCCTGTAGAGTCTGTGACATTTTAACTTTGCAAAGATCCTGTCTAGCCTGCCTTCCAGGCAGAAGCAGCAGCCACTCTTTCGGGCAGGAAAGATGCCTTTTCCTAGTGTCTGTTGAATACATCTTTTTCTTCTGGTCAGGGGGTGCTCAGCCTCCATCTGGGAAGTGGACTGGGAGGGTCCCTTTCCTGTATGCAACCATGCTATACTTCTCCATGGAGGTGGAGGACTCTGCAAAATATCTCACTCTAGCCTCAGCTCTGGCCCTCTGCTCATCAAGGCTGTCAGCAACATCCCAGCACACTGGCCTTAGTCATTTGGCATGCTGGGACTCAACTGTACTTCCAACAGGGCTATTTTTATGGCCCTGACTGGTCTCTTTCAGATCTAGCCTCATTGCTTTGCACATCAGCATTTGAAATGGAGCCCTTGGTTGGGCTTTCAAATGGCCACCAAGATTTGCCTCTTGCTGATCACTCAACGTCCCATAAAGCAGGCAAATGCCTTCTGAGATGTTATTTGAAGTTCCAGATTTTCTATTGGGCCAATATTACTGCGCCACTGTTGTTTATGACCACATACTTCAATATAACATGAATAGACACGTGTGTCCAAGTGCGCAGTTCTGAAGTCTTTGATAGAAGATGGCACCGTCGAAGTAAAACCCTGACTGTCATAGGACGTGAAATGAACACATATCAAATTTATTTAATTCATCATGTAATGAAAAAAACAGGTAATTTGAACAACGTATACATTTTGAGATGCAGATGTGAGTTTAGATACAGATGCAGGCAAGCAGGGGTCCTGAAGGGAACTTAAAAACAGTGAGGAGGCCAGTTCGACTCAGGTTTATTTGATTGTCTTTGGCAGGAATCATTTGCAGGGATAAGTTTTCACAGTTGGAGAACCACAGACTGTGAAAGGATCAAGCTCCTACAGACTGGCTAAGTTTGCAGGGGTGCACCAGTCAGGGCAACTGACTATTTCTGCTAATTTTCTATTTTTTCACGTTTTTCACCTGACACCTTTTCAATGACCCAGGCATGTTTGCGCAGGTAAAGCATCTGTCGGGCTGTGCTTGGATGCTTTTGTCCTGAGGTGAGGCTCTGGGCAAACAGGTGGCTGACCCCAGGCAAGGGGGAAAACCAGGCTTCCAGTCCACACTATGGTTTTAAGTTCATTCCTGAGTTTCTGAGAAGAGGTGGAGGAGATGGGGAAGCAGGCAGCTGGGGGCAGAGCAGCAGTCTGCTTCAGATACAACTGTCTTGCCTTTGCTCTTGAGAATTTCGCACGTGTGTCCCCCATATGCCCATGGTGAGTCAAATGTACAACAGTTCATTTAAATGACTCATTGGGGTAGGACAGATTGTATCCCCCCAAAGATAAGGTGATCCTGACCCCAAGCACCTCAGAATATGGCCTTATTTGAAATAAGGTGGTTGCAGGTGTGATTAGTCAAAAGAGGCAGTGGGAGGAGAGAGAAGGCCATGTGCCAACAGAATAGAGATTGAGGGCTGCTGCTGCCGAGGGACAGCTGATGGCAAGACACCGGGTGGGAAAAGACTCAGAGGAACTCTCCCGCAGAGCCTTTGGAGGGAAGGAACACAGCCCTGCTGATACCTTGGTTTTGAACTTCTAGCCGTCAGAACTGTGAGGTAATAGATTTTAGCCACATAGTTGGTGACACTTTGCCACAGAGGCGCCATAGCTGTTCTGGGAAGATATCCTGTGGCTTTGAGGACCTCTCGGTTGTTATGAGGGAATCTTCACTTAATCTGGCATCTTGGTGGCATGTGCTATTTTTTTTTCCTTCAAAAATTGATTTCAGCTTTACATGCCAGAAGTTGAAAGGGAAAAAGCTATTGGCATGTATGATGGACACTGAGGTGTTGCCTCAGAACTTGGCAATGAGAGACAAGGGCAACTCACTGAAAACTGTGGTCAAACCAACACAGAGTGTGGATGGGGGAGTGACGGATAACTCTGGATAAACCCTAGCCAGGTCAGTTTCCTCAGTAGATCCCAGAATATCATTGACTGCAAGGCAGAGGCTCAGCAGACATGGGATAGTTGAAGAAGGTCCATAGGCATGTGTAGGAGAGCATATCTCAGGGTCGGTGGGACTTTAGGCTGCAGACTTGGTATCCTGTCTATGTAGAAGGTGGATCTGGGCCTCCCAGAGCAAGCTGGGAGCAGACAGCATGAGAGGATTTGGGATCCACTGCAGAACCTTAATCATCAGGCCATGTGGTAGAGTCTATTGGTGTTCCTAAGGTATCTCAGTGACCAGGTGGTGCCACCATAATGTCATCTTGAGTCCATGAGCTTCATGCCTACACCTATGTCCCTTCAGCCAGCCTTGCCAATGTGGAAGAAAAGAGAATGCTGATCTCTTGCCCCTGGTCTCTTAGAGCCCTCATGGTTCACCAGCTACATGACTCCTGGATGTGGGCTCGCTTCTCAGGTGGCACTGAGCAGGCACACTTGGAACACCAAGGCTTAGGAACAGGGAGGGATTCACTGGACATCTTACTGTATTGGACTTGTGTGTTTACCTGCATCTTGTATGTTGAGTTACATACATGTCTGTCTGTCTGTACTTGATGAAGTTCCAGCCAGGCTGATTCTTCCATGATGGAGCCTGTCCTACCCTTACTTCTGATCCATGTGCTACACTGCACACATTGTGTGATGAATCTCCAACAACCCTGGATATTGGTATACGTGCCTTTCCCACTCCTTCATTGGTGTGCATGCCTTTCCCATCCCTTCCAGGTACCTTGAGGATGAGGACACTGAGGCTGAGACAGCTCCATACTGGTCCAGGGCCACCACTTAAAAGTTGCAGGGATGCAATTGGAACCCAGGTCTGCATGGCTCTGAAGCTGGGCTCCTTCAATACCACTTTGCTGAAAACACACACTGTTACCTAGATGACTGAAACCCACCAGGGCCCCCAGAGAGGCAACTTTGTACCCATCTGCCCTTGGTCTGTTGGACAGTGTCCTAGGCTGCTTTTTTTTTTTTTTGGTTTTGCTTAACTATGCTAAATGTGTTTCCAACCTTCTCCAAGCAAACCCAGGTAGAAAACATCACCATGGCAACCCTTGCTACAGCTTCAGGAAAAAAATGATATCTTGGATCCCAACACTGAGTGCTCTGTGGGTCTGAGGGACAGGTTTAATTGGCACTGTTCCTGGTTGGCTCAGTGGAGACCCTTCTTGGCTTTGTATCCCTGACATGGTATCTAGGAGACTGGGAAACATGATGTGTTTGCTGCTGAAGCACAGAGATGCCTGGCTGTGCCCTTGGCATGGACTCCTTTGTCTGATCAGGGGGCCGATTGACATGCCTGGAGCTCTGGCAAGGCTATAAGAGTATCTGGACTGAGTTCCACCTGTGTCCTTGGATTACCTGTGTCCCTCAGGGAGGGTCAACTGGACTTCAGGCCACTTGCATCCTCAGATGAAGACCATCTATTGCTTCCACCATGCATTCCATATCTCCATATTGCCTACTGCCTCCGAGAAAATGGAGAATATAGAACAGCTTCAGCTTTCCTGGTGGCTGTGGCAGGTGTGGCTACTTACCCCCGTCCTTCCTTGCTGATGGTATTACTGGTGTGTACTTTCCTTCTCAGGGACCCTTGCAGCTCCCGGTGGTCCTATGCTGTACTGGCCAATGAGAGGGAGGGATATCTTGTGAAGATTTCTGAGGAAATTGTCCCTTTCCTTTAAGCAGGAAGATCTACTTTTTACCCTTCTTAGGGAGCCCATGTGTTCCTTGGGGCATCTTCTAATATAGAGCATAGATGATGCTGATGTAGGCTGATATGGCAGGGCTGCCCAATCCTCAGGGCTTATGCCCCTCTATACCCGTTGTTGTGTGACATCTGGGGTCCCTGAGGTCCCCTGTTGCTTAAGGCCCTTGTTGCACAGAGTGTGATACCTGACAACAGTTTGGTTCACCTGGAAATTCTTGAGAACTGCAGACTCAGCCCTCTGACCTGCAGATGCATTCATCTTAACAAGATTCCCTGGGTAATGGGTAGGAAAGAAGGGCTGGCTGTTGAAAGAGAGGATAGAGAGGAAAAACAGACAGAGGCAGAGAGACAAAGAGAGGGGGGAAGATGGAGAGAGACAGGGACACAGAGGTAGAGAGAGGTTAGAGAGAAAGACAGAGACACAGAGACTGGAGAGAGAGATACACAGACAGAGACATGGAGAAACAGAGAAACAGTGAGACAAAGAAAAAGTCAGATGCTTGGATTTTCCTGGGAAGGGGAAATAGAAGAGATCTCCTAGTTGTGAGGGGCTGGGGGTGGGGATATAGGGATCAGATTGGGAGCACTGGGGGCAGGATGGACTGGGATGGTAAAGAAAGAGGTATCTTGATAGGAGGCTGCTGTGGGGTGTCTTTCTATACACTGTGAATATGTGTTGCTCTGACTGATTGATAAAGCTGCACTGGCCTATGGCAGGGCAGGATAAGGTTAGGTGGGACATTCAAACTAAAAATGAAATGAAGAAGGGTGGAGTCAGAGGAGACGTCAGCCCGCCGCCCGAGGAGCAACAAGATGCCTGCAGACTGGTAATGCCACGGCCATGTGGCAACATACAGATGAACAGAAATGGTTGAGTTAAGTTATAAGAGCTGGTTAGCAAGAAGCCTGACCCATAGGCCATACAGTTTGTAAGTAATATAAGCCTTTGTGTATTTACTTGGGACCAAGCGACTGCTGGCCGTGGGTAGGAGAGATTTATCTAGACCACAGGGCCAGGCAGGACCAGAAAAACTTCTGGCTACAGGGGGGCATTTGGGGGTTAGGGAGAAATTTTGTGCCAGAGAAACTCCCAGGAATCCACAAGGATGACCCCAACTAAGACTCCTAGCAATAGTGGAGAGGGTGCCTGAATTGATTCTCTACTGATTAGTGACTACCCTAATTGTCATCAGAGAGCCTTCATCCAGTAACTGATGGAAGCAGAGGCAGAGATACACAGCCAAGCACTGGACCAGCAGCAAGAGTCCTGCTGAAGAGAGAAGAAGGATTGTGTGAGCCAGGGAGTGGAGGGGGGGAAGGGGGTGTTTGCCCAGGGTTCAAGGTCATGACAGGGAACCCACAGAGATAAGCTTGAACTGGCTTTTGGGAAGTTATTCCTCATGCTGGGTTACCTCACCCAGCCTTAATGCAGGGGGAGGAGCTCGGTCCTGCCTCAACTTGATGTGCCATGCTTTGTTGATGCCCCTGAGAGGCCTGCCCCTTTCTGAATGGAAACAGAGATGGAGGAGTGGATTGGGAGGGGGAGAGGGGGGAGACGGGACTCAGGAAAGGGAACAGGAGGAGAGGAGGGAGGGGAAACTGTGGTCAATGTGTAAAATAAATGAAAAAATTTAATAAAAAATTAAGAAAATAAGGCTGTACCCCGAGTAAAATTCATATTTTTAAAAGAAGAATTATAAAAAGAAAAAGTCAGAGGCAAATACACAGAGAGAGAGAGAGAGAGAGAGAGAGAGAGAGAGAGAGAGAGAGAGAGAGAAGAGAGAGAGAGGAGAGAGAGAGAGAGAAGAGAGAGAGAGGAGAGAGAGAGAGAGAGAGAGAGAGAGAAGAGAGAGAGAGAGAGAGAGAGAGAGAGAGAGAGAGAGAGAGAGAGAGAGGACTGGAGTGGGGTGAGGGAGGCCTCACAGCAGGATAGGGGCTGAGATCCTAGCCGGTTCCTACTCAGTCTGCATGCAGGGTGTAGGGCACACAGACATCAGGGTCCTGGCTCCTTGAATGGGTCTTTCCTTATCTTTTCCTAACATTGGACTTGATGCTTAGGGAGATCAAAAATTGTCCTTGAAAAAGAAAACCTGGGCTTAAGGCTCTTTCTTTCAGAAATCCTGTTTCCTTCCCAGGTAAGCAGTTGGGATGATGGGAGGGGACGGACCAAGTTCCAGCTCTACAGAGTCCTCAGGAGGCAGCTGAAAAGGAATTCCATCTCAGTTAAGGAGACTCAGTTCCTGAAGTGAGTGAAAGGTTCCCACTGCACAGGAAAGAGTATCTCTCCACAGCCCCATTTTAAGTTTTAGTTGCTTCCTTCCCCGATCCCCTGAATGCACCAAAATGGTTTTGGAGTTGGGAACTTCAGAATTGCAGTACATTAAGAAATTCCTCCACTCCGCTACAAGAAGGCACCTGGCTGACAGAAAGTTTACTGTAGTAGGAAACTTAAAAGGTCTTATTAATGAAATCAAACCTGAGGCAGGTTATTGGGGTGAATGCTGGAAGATCAGAGAATCAGAACAAGCCACAGCTACCTCACCTCACCAGTTCCTCAGCTGGTCTTGTTTCCTCAGACTGGAAGCCTCTGTGTCCTCATCCCAAAGGCTCTCAGCTGAACTGTGCTGCTCCAAAGCCTGAACGCTTCTTCAGCTAAATACTTAACTAACTACATGCTTTACTCCTCTATTTCCTGGTCCTCACGCCTTATATACCTTTCTCTTCCTGCCCCCACTCCCTGGGATTAAAGGTTGGGTTTCTGGGATTAAAGGCATGGGTCACCATGTTTAGTTGTTTCTAAAGTGGCCTTGAACTCAGAGATCCAGCTAGCTCTGCCTCTCAAGTGCTGGGATTAAAGATGTGCATTATCACCGCCCAACTTCTGTTATGGCTTACTCTTCCCATTTTCTAGCCACCATTTTTGGCTTTGTTCTAGTGGCTGTCTGTTCTCTGCCCCCAGATGTTTATTTTGGGGAACACACAATATTTCAGGGAACACAATACCCACCATAGTTTACCCCTTCCCCTGATCTGGAAGCCAGCCAAGCTTCAAAGGGACTAACAGCTTTCTTGAGATCTGTGAGCTGCTAGGTGGTGGGCTCAGGACTAGAACTCGAGTCTAGATTCCTTTCTTCCTTGTTTTTCTGCCCCCATCAAAGCAAGGTGGCCTGGCTGCCTCTACTTTGTTAGGAAATATCTAGAGAGATGGAGTGCAAATGTCCCACCCGGCCTCCATTCCAGCCCAGCTTCTTCATCTGATTGAGATGAGACTAATGAAAACAGGTGTCTTTGGCCCTCTGCTCTCCGGCTGTCTAGGGAGCAGCCTTGAATGCTGGGTCCTCCCTGCAGAGTGACGTGAGGGTCTGGGAAGGGATGAAGCCCCAGGGGAGGGAACTGATCGCTACCACAGAAGAGGAGAAGGACTTGGCTAGGGCAGAGGGTACAACCAGAGACAGGGAGGGCGTAGCAGAACCAAGGATCAGGAAAGGGATGTGGAAGGCATTTAAGGAGCTGTTAGCTGTGAGAGTTGAGAATAGACAATGTTTCAAAGACTGTGTGATATCACTTTCCCTTGAAAGAAAACTTTCAGTGGGGACCTTGGTTTCTTCTAAAGGCGTATTGGAGTCTGGAAGCTTCTAGTGTTAGAGCCATGTGACACCCCCCCCCCCCAATGATACATGGATTCACTGCATGCTGAGATGAGGCTCCAGTGGCCTCTTTGACTTGGGAGACATGCAAAATTTGGTAGAAACACTTCTTTGTGACCACTGCCAAAGACAACAGGACCTCTGACCCATACAGACCTACCCACATGCAGCCTTAGGAGCAACAGACACTATGGGATCTTCTGAGCAATCACTAAGCTCCTGCCATCTGCCCAAACAATTTTGAGCAATGAATGGTTTACCACATGGTCCTTGTAGCTCTTAGTTTCTACGGCCCTGCTAGGTTGGTATATAGTCTTCAAGACCCAGTTATCTCATCCGTGAAACCAGAATGATAACACAACTGCACAGAGTTATTTGGGGGATTCAACTAAAATCATGATATAAAACACAATGTCAACTCCCTAGTAAAATTTTGATGATCATGGTTGCCATAGTTTCATTTTCTGTGGCTGTGATAAAACACTGACCAAAAGCAAACTTCCTCTAACAAGGCCATACCCACTCCAACAAAGCCACACCTCCTAATAGTGCCACTCCCTGTGAGATTATGGGGGCCAATTACATTCAAACTACCACAATCATTGAGGGAAGCCAAGCAGAAGCAGAAAACATGGAGGGATGCTGCTTATTGGCTTGCTTCCAGGCTCACATTGAACTACCTGTTTTATACAGCCCATGTTCACCTGTCCAATGGTGACACTGCCCACAGTGGGCTGAGCCCTCTCCCTTCAATCAACAGTCATGCAAGTGCCCCACAGACCAAGCTGATGGATGCAGTTCCTCAGAAGATTCCCTCTTCCCAGGTGTCAAGTTGACAAAAACTAACCAGCATAGTGGTGATGATGATGGTGGTGATGATGGTGGTGGTGGTGATGGTGGTGATGGTGATGGTGGTGATGATGGTGATGATGATGGTGGTGATGATGGTGTAGTGATGATGATGGTGGTGGTGATGGTGGTGATGCTGATGATAGTGGTGGTGATGATGGTGGTGATGGTGATGGTGGTGATGATGATGGTGGTGGTGGTGATGATGGTGATGATCATGGTGGTGTGAGAGCTCATATTGCCAACTTGAGGGGATCTAGAATGATCTAGGAAATGCCCCTCTAGGTTATTTCCATGGGAACATTTCTAGAAAACATCAACTGAATTGTCTGAACTGTGGGCAGCCTCATTCCATCGGATGGGGTCCTGGACTGAAGAAAAAGGAGACAGCGAGCTGAGCCCCGACTTTCATCTCTCCTCGCTTCCTGACTGCACATACAGTATGATCAGCTGCCTCAAGCTCCTGCGGCTGTGCCTTCTCTGTGGTGAGGACTGTGTCCTCCGACTGTGAGCTAAAAGCAAACTTTCTCCCTTAAGTTGCTTTTGTCAGGTTAGTGTATCTCAGCAACAGAAAGGGAAACTAACAAACGAACAAAGCATGATGTTGATGACATTGTTTCTCTGACTGGACCTTTGTTCAGAGTTCTTGACGCCATCCTTTCTACTGGCTCTTTATTCTCCCAGCTTCCAGCCTTGCATATCACCCGTCTGATATCCACCCTGGGGGCACTTATCACCTTGGGAAAAGCAAGTGGACCATGGGCTAGAAAAAGAAAGCTGTGGAGGCCTTCCCTAGTGGGTTCTTCTCCAGCTTCTGGGCCACTCTGAGCAGGCTTTATATGAGCAGCTTCATAACTTTTAGGTGGTGTGTGAGAGACAATTGCTGCCTGTCAGATCCAAAGGAAACTCCAATTCCTCAAACTCCAAAAGGCAGTCCATATGTCCAGAAATAAGCTCAAGCTGCACTATAGAAGGATTTCTGGTGGTGAGAAAAAAGCCAGCGTTCCTCTGGAACTGTGAAACTGGTTCCCATCTGCCAAACGGAGGCATTTCCCTTCCCTCTGGCAGAAGGGACAATGCCTACCTGTGGCGCCCATCAACGTATCAAAGCCCATGCTGGCCTTCAGCTTCTCTCACTCTCTACTTCTAAGTACTTGTGTATTTCAAAGTCCACACTAGCCTGCTGTCCCCTGTCCCTGCAGCTGCTCATCCTTATAAGCCAGCTACTCTTGCTATTCTGTCCCATGCTCTGTTCTCTATCTCTTACTATCTCATTGTCTGCCTCACCCCCATGCTCTCCCGCTCTCTCCTCTCTCACAGGTTACTCTGGGCACATCCAGTCTGTTTCTCTTTTTTCTTCTCTGGACAGATGCTTCTAGATACTTTCTCTCTTTTATTCACAATAAAAACCTTCCCTAATAATAGAGTGGTTGTGTTGGCAATTTCTTTACTGTGCCCCCTCCCATCCACTGTCCATTCTCTTGCCCTGTGGTGAGCATGCATGGGCAGAGCCTCATGGTCTTTGGGTCTCCAGGAAGCCCCTCTTGGGAGGACTGGCCTAGGCTGGCCCCTCAATCCATTCTTCCTTGTTTTGGGAAGTTGCTTTCTCTGGAGTCCCCTAATCTGGCCCTCTGGAAATATTTTCAGCTCAAGGCTTTATTTATTTAAAAGGTGATTTCCCTGCCACGGGTCACATTTTTCGTTGGGTATTATCCTTTTTATGAGTTGTGGTACCTTTTTTTTCTTTTTTTAATCCCTTTCGAATTCTATAGCTTTAATTGTTAATAGTTAACAGGACTGAATGTACCCCCATTGTCTCACACCATGCACTTCCCCGCCTTGTAGGGAAGGAGATGTGGGGGGAATGAATGTGGAGGGATGAGATGGTGGTGGGGGGTGACACACCGGTTAAGTCACTTGCTTATTGAGTGATACAGCTGGAGCGGAGGTAGAAGTTGCTGCCTAGCAGGACCGAGCGCTGCTGTCTAGATTTCGAAGTCTGACAGATTTGCCTCAGGACAGCCTTGATGCTGCTTCTACTTGAGGGTGTCACTCTATGACAGTGTGAGAAGGCTGGGGGCGGGGCGGGGGCGTGGGACCAAGCAGAGCATGGAGCAAGCTTCCTCTATCACCCGCCGAGAGTGTAGACAGTTGTCTAGTTACACAGCTTCTATGAGGCCAGGTCTAAGCAAGAGGTGACACATGGCCACACCAGGGACATGAGAAAACAGGGAGAGTGCTGCAGCCTCTGCCTCCACATGGGAGGGGCAGGCAGGGAGGAAGAGCTTCCCATAGGAAAGCCTGCTTTTGGTTCCCCCAACAGTTTACCTGTCAGCAGGCTTGCTGCTGGCATCCTGTTTGCAGGACGAAAGTCTTTGCTTGGGGTTTGAAGAGCTCTATAGTGTCTCCCCAAATCCATGTCTGCCAGGAGTTGAGACTTTATTTGGAAATAGAACCTTTGTAAATGTAATCAAGTTCTGAGGTCAAGCTGGGTTAGTTGACATTAAATTCCATGTGACTAGTGTCTTGTAGAAAGAAATGTGGGTTTTCCCAAGTGGCTGACCTCAGTCTCAGGCCTTTCCAGAAGTTACACAGATACTCTAGGGGTCCAGACTCCCACCTTCACTGTGGTGTTAGATTACTGTGCGCTATAGCCTCTAGGCAAACAGACTCAGCAGGCAGGGCATTTCAAGAGCTTAGAGAACATCTCTTTGTGAGTCATGGCAAAGGCTAGACCTCTTCTCATTCATCAATCATCCATCCATCTATCCATCCATCCATCCATCCATCCATCCATCCATCCATCCATCCATATCAACACATTCATCTACATGCAAATCTTACAGAGTAGGAATGAACTTCCAAACATGAGGTTGTCCTCATCACCTCCCTTTTTGATTCTGAAGTTCTCAAACTTCCCTATTCCCTTTTGCGGGAGGTCTTTTCCTTTGGTGGGGGTTAGTCCTTTCCCTTCCATGCCAAGGAGCCTCACTTATTCATACTCTCTGTTAGAGTTGCCTGTGGTCAAGCTGTCTCCAAGGATCCAGCTAGACACAGAGCCTGGACCATTGATAAGGACTTCAGACAAATCCAAAGAGGGTGAGCTCCCTGCCCGAGTACTGTTGTACTGTGGAGAGGAAAGAGACATCAGCTTATTGCCCAACTCTGCAGGGTGCCCAGACGGCTTCACTGTGGAAGGGCTATGATAATCGAACATTCAGCTAATTAAAATGAATGTCAGGAAATGCCTTTGTGAATTGTTTTTGGAGCATTTTTAAGACTCCTTGGATCCACGCACTGTTTTTTTTTTTTCCTTTTCTTTCTTCTAATCCAGCTTTTACCATAACCAGGAAATTAAAAGCACATGGCAATTCTTTGGCTTGTTTTGAAGTTTCAAATCCAGACTCCCTAATGTGGGTCTGAGGCTCAACCTGGAGTCTCATTCCAGCCTTCCACCCTCTATACTTTGCAGCTCTTGACTCAGTGGATGCAAGGCTGCTTCAAGACAGTACAGGAACTGCCCAAGAACCCTGGACCCCATGGAGGCACCAAGGCTCCTCCCTGTCTCTCCTCAGCCTTGTCGCTGGCAGGAGAGGGCTGCAGGTCTTTGGGATGTTTCAGGATCAAGATACGTGAAGCAGAGCCACAGATGGTAGAGACAGGTGACCAAGGGATCTCTGTTGTTTAGTTAGAACCTCACTCCTGCAGGGCAAACCCAAGGCCTCCCAGCACAGTTTGAAAGCAGGCCTGGGATGGAGGTGAAGGAGATTAGGGAGGGCCCCTTCCCCCAGGACTCCTGTGTGCATGCAGGCAAAAATAAAGCTATGGACATTTCAGTGGTAAGCCTGCCTTTTCTTCAGGCTTCACTGGCTGATTGGTGGAGGCCCCAGGATGGCAACTGTGTACAAGACAACCCTGGTCCACTGGACTCCCCTTGTGTATTGCTGATGGATGGGATGGGAGAGGGAGTGTCCAGGGGTGTTTGCCACATCTGTTCTTGCAGACATTCTGGGCAAACCAAGGGGGCCAAGCCTAAAGGAGTGGGGCCTGGTGGTTAGGCTGTGTGTCCCCAGACTTCCCCAGTCCTATCTGATGATAGCTGATAGAGTCTTTGGTTGTGACAGGGAGCTGGTTGGGGCAGAGGGTTCACATGTATGCCGCCCCTCTGGGAAGGGTTGTGGTCCTCTGGGCTGGAGTAAAGCAGGTGGGTTTGGTCAACAGGGCTTGTGCAGTGCAGGTTCTGTGTGATACAGAGGCCGCAGAAATCAGAAGCATACCACTTCCCAAGAAAGTGGGTGAGGAGGAGAGGCAATAAAGACTGGCTAGGTGCTTCCTCCAGGCTGGCCTCCCAGCTTCCAGCTCTCCTCAGTCCTAGGGCAAGATTTGGTTTGCATTAGCACTCCCCCCCCCCCCCCCCACCCTCCCACCCTCCCACCCTCCCATTGGGGTTCTAGCCTCAGAGTCCTCCCTAACTTCCCTATTCATACTTACTATTCTGAAGATTCCCCTGTGGACTTTTTCAGATTGCTTTCTGTGCTAGCTTCCAAGTAAGTCTGTCTGGCTTGCATTCTCAGCCATTGTATGCCTGACACTTCCTGCTCCATCCACAATATCCCCTTCTCCTCTTTTCTGATAAACCCAGGTTTATTCTTGGGGTTTGGCTTAGCCTCCTATCAAGCAGGGGGAAGGTAGCTGCAGGCTGTCTGCAGGGATGACCCCAGCTCCATGCAGGGTACAGGTAGCTACGCTGGTTCCTCTGGGGTGACTCTCACCCCTACATCTCAGTTACTGCTGTTGTATCACAAGGTACCCTGGATCCCAGAGCATAAAACAGCCACCTTGCATGCTCAAAGGCCTGTGGATGGGGAGTCTGGACAGAAGTCAGTAGGGTTGGCTGGTTCCTGAATTCTGGTATCTGAGAAGACACAGAGTCTAGGAATGATGTTTTGGCCGTGGTTTGGTGTTGGCTGAAGGATTATTTGTTGGGGTCTGGTACCTGAGGCTGACTGTGGCCTGGGTCTTCCTTTGGGGTTGTTGACATGAGTACTTGCATGTGGTAACTCCAGTGGTGGCTTCAGCTTCCTCACAGCACGATGGCCTGCTTCCAGGAAGGTATATCCTAATGAAGCCTAGTTGCGTTTTCTGGCTACCTGCAAGTCATTGTGGTCCCAGGATCAAGTTGTTGTTACCTGATGGAGCAGTATCAAAGCCATGTAATCAGTAGAACATGTGGTGACATACAGATTATTTTTGGCAATATGGGATTGAACACTCTTATCATTGAACTACAACTCCAGCCTTCCAAATGTATTTTAAACATTCTCTTTTTGTGTGTGAAGATTCAGTTCACGTGAACTAAAATTAGAGCACATAACATATACTGGATCTGGAAGATACCATGCCTGGTCTAACATCTACTCTTTCTCTCTCATTTTGTTTTTCAAGGCAGGGTTTCCCTGTGTATCTCTGGCAGTCTTGGAACTAGATCTATAGACCAGGCTGGACTCAAACTCAGAGATCTGCCTGCCTCTGCCTCCTGAGAGCTGGGATTAAAGGCGTGCGCTGCCACTGCCGCCGCCGCCGCCGCCACCACCACCACCACCACCACTACCACCACCACCACCACCTACCTGCTCTGAGTGTCTAGTGATGTCAGGAACCAGAGATCGTGACTGGCCAATCCAAGTTTCCTGAGTCTCTGGAGTTAATCAAATCTCCCATGACCCCCTTGTCCTCTAGCCAGAACAACCCTTGCAGGGCAGACGGCAGATGTGCACATGAGAGGTAGTCTGTTCATGGACCCTAGGAGGCTCGGTAGATGTTCTTGGAGTAGTGCCGTACCATCACTCATGGGGGACCTCTGTGTTTGCTTAAGTTCTAAACAAGATGAGACAAAGATGTTTGGGAGGGAACTGGAGACATAAGGTCAGAGGGCTCCAATAAACAGTGCTAAATGTCATTGCATAGGGATGTCCAGGGCAGCAGGGGAGCCCAGAGAGAAAAACCCCATCAAGAGGGACTCCTCCCTCTGTGGAGGAGTCAGTGGCAACAGTCAGCTGAGGAAAAGGAGGGGAGGCGGAGGGAGCAGCCTGCAAGTGGCCCCTGAACACTGGCTGATCATTCCTGTCCTTCGGTGCCCCTTGGGATAGTGATTTGGGTTGGCTGGTGACTTGCTTTGTCTAATGGAATGTGACAGACATGGTCCTGGTTCTGCCTGGCTTTCCCTCTGGTTCCTCTGTGACCCACAGTGAGAGGAGCTTGCCTTGCACAGCTTCCCCAAGGGGATGAGGCTCAGGTGTGTGGTATGTTTTGGATGAAATGTCCCCAGGAGACTCATGGTCTAAGGGCTTGTGCAGCAGCTGGTGGCTGTTTGGGAAAGCTGTGGATACTTTAGGAAGTGGGTCCTAGGAGGAGGAAGTAGGTCTCTAGGGATGGACTTTTGAAGATCATAGCCCAGCACCCATTTCCAGCTACCTTCTGTTTCCTTGTGAGAAGGAAGTCCTTGCTACCCACTCCTACCACTATGGACTGTGCCATGTGTTCCCCACCAAGATGGGCTGCAATCTTCAGAACAGGGAGCCAAAGTAAAGCTTTCCCTCCCATGAGTTATTTTTACCAGACAATTTGTCATAGGGACAAGAAGACAGTCAATGCAGCTATGTATGCATCCCCAGAGGCTTTCTGCTTCTGAAACCTGATAGACTTAAAATATCACACACATACCTATCTTACTGGGGTTTCATTGGGAATCAATGAAAATGGGGAGTTTTGCTTATCATTTAGATCGAATTTCTACTGCGAAGTTATTAGAGTGTGTTATGGTTGAGTCTGGAACCTCCAGGGCTGTTTACTGCCCACCCTCTAGTTTCTAGCTACAGTCTTGATAGACACTTATTGAATAAATGAATGCATGGCTCCTGTGTGTGGGAGAACTAAACAGGTAACCAGAGGGAGCCAACCCTGAGTGTGTGTGGGTAGGGTGAGGAAGCCAGTGTGTGGGAATGTTGCACCCTGCCTCGTGGAGATGAAGGTGACAGTTTCCATTGGGTGTTTGTGACTTTCCAGTATTTTGGCACAGTGTAAGGTTTCCAAGAGGGTGTTGACGAGTTAGAGTGTGTTTGAAATTTATGCCTTGATATTCTGTACACTGTATTATGTGGGACTGTTGTGGAAGCCTCTCTCTCTCTCTTTTTCTCTCTCTCGTTACATACCAATTAGCAATCAAGCTGCTGATGTGTTCTGCAGATTTAGTGAAGGCTGACGAAGATGACCTTTGATTCATTGGAAAACAAAATTAGTAAGTGTGTACAATTCTTTCTAATAATCTCCACTTCTTAATGAGGCCTGGAACTCTGCCAGGGAGCTAAGCAGGCGTTCAAGCCTGCCTTCTTGGGCTTTTTTTTTTTTTTTTTTTTTTTTTTTAAGTGATGCTGATTTTCATTGGTAGAGATTGCACCTAGCTGAGAAAGAAAAATAACCATGGGGCTGTTCCCTCAAGCTCCTCGCTGTTAGAACCTTATGTGTGAAATTGCAGAAAAAAAAAAGCACCCAATTTTAATTACAATCTGTGGCCATATTTGCCTTTAGAATAAGGACCTAGCCAAGCTGGGCTTGAGGTTACCAGTCACATGGACAGCACTGGGCTGTTTATAGCAGATACATGGCTGTCATGTCCTGAGGGGAAATATTAGTGAATTGCCCTGGGGAATAGACTCCTTAGCCTTTAATAAAATTTGTTAAATGTACAGAGAATTGTCAACCTTCACCCTTCATCTACCCAATTTGCTTCTCTCTCTGCTTGTTAATTTATAGTAAATATACAAAAATATATACATACATACATATATATTTATGTGTGCGTGTGTGTGTGTGCGTGTGTGTGTGTGTGTGTGTGTGTGTGTGTGTACCATGTACCATAATGTATGGACGTCAAAAGACAGATAGGTTCTCTCCTTCTACCATGTGGGTTCCAGAGATCAAACTCAGGTCATCAGGTTTGGTGGCAAGGGCCTTCACCTGCTAACCATACCGTATCACTGGCCTGAATATATATTGTAGATGACTCATCAACATACCCATATATATGAATCACTTAATGATGTCACAGCTAGGAGGGTTCTTTACATCCTCATCCTTCAGCACTTCCTGGGAGAAAGGACAGTTATTTTAGTGTGATATAATAAAAAGGTATATGTATTTGCTCTCTGCAGGCAGATTTTTCTTTTGGCTGCCAGCTCACAAATAATGACAGGGAGACTTCTTATTAGTTACGAAAGCTTGGCCTATAGTGTAGGCGTGTTTCTAACCAGCTCTTATAACTTAAATTAACACATAGATATTAATCTACATTCTACCTGTGGTGTTACCTCTCTTCCAGCTTGCACCTCTTGTTTCCTCCCCTTGTCTCTGCCTTTCTCTTCCCAGAGTTGTCTCCATCATCCGAAATAAATCCCACCTATACCTCTTGTCTAGCTATTGGCTGTTCAGCTTTTTATTATACCAATCACAGCAATACATCTTCACATAGTGTACAAATACCCCACAACAGCTCTCTGCCTCTGGTTTCTGCACAGAGCTCCTAAATCTCTTGGTATTTTCTGGGTGTTTGGTGTCATTTGTCCTAGTCAGGAGAGTCTTGTTGGCTCCTGGAGAGCTTCTGTATAGAGCTGTGTAGTCGGGAGATTTCATCAATCCCGTCCGGACCCTGCAGTCCTGTGGCAGCTTATAAAATGATCATTCAGAGGCTTAATATTAATTACCAATTGCATGGTCTATGTCAGGCCTCTTGCTAGGTAGCTCTTATAACTTAAATTAACCCATTTTTATTAATCTGTAAGTTGCCACGTAGCCACGGCTTACCGGTATTTTCACATCTTGCTTCTCCTGCCGACAGCTCACAGCGTCTCCTTCCTCTCCTTTCTCCTCCCACTGTCTCTCTTGGATTTTCCCACCTGGCTCCATCCTGCCCTGCCATAGGCCAGTGCAGCTTTACTTATCAACCAATCAGAGCAACACATATTCACAGCATACAGAAAGACATCCCACAGCACTTCCCTTTTCTGTCTAATTAAAAAGGAAGGTTTTAACTTTAATCTAGTAAAATTACCTATAACAAAACAGTTATCAAGCAAGAATTACAGTTACAATATCTAATCTATTTATATTTGGCAAATTCAAAGAAAATATTCTGTTTATCTTATATTTGTGAGTCTAAGGTTTCATATCTAATTCATCTTTTATCATAACCAAGGAAATTATTATAACAATCTAGTCTTCAACTACATCAGAGACCCCAGAAGGATATACTATTACCTAAGTAAACAGGAAGTGCTTGTAAGAAACTTCCAAAATCTAGAATGACAGAGACAGCTATTTTTTTATAGTAGACAAAATAAGGGGAAATGTGGTGATATATATTGTGCAATATATTGTGCATTCTAATAAAGCTTCTCTGAGGATCATAGGGAAAAAACCAGCCACTATATTAAACACAGAAGTTAGGTGATGGTAGCACACACCTTAATTTCCAACACTAGTTAACCATAAAGGTCCAGAGGTCTGTACAGACAGACAGGAAGTGACAGAGCTGGGCAAGAAGAGGAAGTGATGTAGCTTGGCAGGGAGAGGAAATGAGATGGCAGAACAGAAAGGTGTGGTGATATTGTGTTCCCCAAAATATTGTGCACCCTAATAAATTTATCTGGGGTCAGAGAACAGACGGCCACTAGATACAGAGACAAAAATGGTGGCTAGAAAATGGGTCAGAGCAAGCCATAGCAGAAGCTGGGCGGTGGTGGCGCACACCTTTAATCCCAGAACTTGGGAGGCAGAGCCAGGGGTATCTCTGTGAGTTAAAGGCCACAATGGAAGCAGTCAGGCATGGTGACACAGCCTTTAATCCCAGGGAGTGGGGGCAGAAAGAGAAAGATTATATAAGGCGTGAAGACCAGAAACTAGAAGCATTTTGGCTGGTTAAGCATTCAGGCTTTGGAGCAGCACAGTTCAGCTGAGATTCATGTGGATGAGGATTCAGAAGCTTCCAGTCTGAGGAAACAAGACCAGCTGAGGAACTGGCAAGGTGAGGAAGCTGTGGCTTGTTCTGTCTCTCTGATCTTCCAGCATTCACCCTAGTAACTGGCCTCAGGTTTGCTTTTATTAATAAGACATTTTAAGATTCATGCTACAGAAAGGCATATAGGTGTGGGTATACAGGAAGTAGCTCTCTTCAGAGACTGAGGGCTGGTAAGGTGAAGTTGTCATGGCTTTTCCTATTCCTCTGATCTTTCAGGTTTTAACCCCAATATCTGGCTCTGGGGTTTTTTGATTAATAAGAGCTTTTAGCAATTTGTGTTGCAGAGCTGGACAACAGGAGGACCAAGCTGTGGTTAGAAACTAGAGCTCTCAGTCCTATCCGCCTCTCCTCCTGGAAGGGGTCAGGAGTCAGATTTTGAATGAGGCTTAGTCACATGAGCATTCCTGCAAAGTGTAGGCACAGAAATCCATAGCAACATGGTTGAGAGAGTTTCCAGATCTATGAACCCATCCTGGGATGGGGCCAGTACAAGGACAGAACTCTAGTACTCCTTCCGGATCTCATCTCATATGTATCTTCCTCTGCTTCTTTATCCAGCATCTTATCACAGTGATTTTCAGCCTTGTGGGATTGAATGTTTCATCAGCTGGATCTCCCTTCCAGACAGGTAACTAATGTCATAGCTGACCTGGAGAAAAGACATTTGATTTCTACAGCCCCAGAGAATTTCTTGGTATGGAAACTCTCCAACGTAGTATCAAAAGTGAAGGTGTCCAACCAACCAATCACACCATGTATTCACTCCCTGAATGGAAAGGTGTGAGATTATAGTGAGGATGAAGAGATGGACATCTTTCCTTTTCACTTATAAAAATATAGTACTATTATTAAAGTTGATCAAATAATAATTTAAGCCTTGTAATATTGTTTATATTCAAATATACTTATCTGTCCTAAGACAGGCTTCATAATTAGTTTTTTTAAACTATAATTTGATTCAAGCAAACATATTGTAGTTGGTGGTTAGGTCTAAAGCTTTGAAAATCTAGACTGATCTTTCCACTTTTTCTTTTCTAGGACATGAACTTTTGGAAGAGTGCAGGCCAGGTATCTCTTAGAATGCCCCACATTTTTGGTTCTTGTTTCCAGACACTGCCACATTGGCTGGCATATGATTTGTCTTTCTGGGCCCTTGTGTCTTATCTGTTCTTCTGTCCTGTGTACTTCCTCTGAACAGGGAGAGAGGTCTAGAGGCTTGCTCTGATGACTTACGGTGGACGTATTACAGACGTGGTACTTTGCATCACTGGGCATCTCAGTACCCAGCAGTTGGTGATCTGACAACTTGGCTGTGATGTTAACAGCAAGATGTCTTTGTGATGAGCCTACTCACCCCCTTGCAGGGAGCCAGGCTTGCATGGAGTGACACATTGGCATGTGCGAACATTCTGTTTCCTGACAGCTTGTCACCCAGAGATGACGCTGGCCTGACTCAGTCGCTCCACTGTGCTTACAAGTGGAGCTTTTCTGTCCTTTCTATATCCTGCAGCAGGTGACATTCCACAAGGAAGGCTTCTTTCTCCATCCCCCATTCCCAGCTTCTTGGGAATATCTCAGCTCTCTCAGCTTTCTTTTGTCAAGTTCAATCTCTCCTCTCAGAAATGGGAAGAGTCAGTGAGGCAAAACATGGTGTACAGACTGCATTTGTTTATGCAAATGCACATAAGCTTATGGAAATGCATATGCATAAGATGCACTGTAGATACACATGGCCAGCTATGTCTAGTGAGAATAAGAACCTGGTGCTTAGTGAGTATTACCCCAGTGAAGGAACAATGACCAAGTGCCTAAAACATGTCCAGGAGCTTCAGTAAGTCTTTATCAATGATGTCTGTGCAAGTGCATGCCATAGCATGCATTTGAAGGTCAAAGTAAGACTTTCAGGACTCAGTTCTCTCCTTCCAGCTTGTTTGTGAGGCAGGGTCTTTCTTGTTTATGCTTGTATACTCCAAGCTAGCTAGCCTATTGGCAATTCTCTTGTCTCTACCTGCCATTTTGCTATAGAGGTGCTGGAATTACAGATGCTTGACCCTGCCTCTGGCTTTTGCTGTGGGTTCTGGGGATTGAACTTGGGTTATCAGGGTTGTGTGGCTGGTGCTGTGGGATGTTCTGTATGTCAAATGGGTTGCTCTGATTGGTTGATAAATAAAACACTGATTGGCCAGTAGCCAGGCAGGAAGTATATGCTGGACAAGCAGAGAAGAGAATTGGGGGAAGTGGAAGGCTGAGGGGAGAGACCTGCCAGTCGCCACCATGACAAGCGAGATATAAGGTACCGGTAAGCCACGAGCTACGTGGCAACTTAGAGATTAATAGAAATGGGTTAATTTAAGATAGAAGAAGTAGATAACAGGAAGCCTGCCATGGCCATACAGTTTACAAGTAATATAAGTGTCTGAGTGATTATTTTATATGTGGGTTGTGGGACTGCGGGGGCTTGATGGGACCTGGAGCTACAGGCTGGTGATTTCACCTCTGGAGCACCTCCTTGGCTAAGCAGTACATTTTTTTTTGTTTTTGTTTTTCAAGACAGGGTTTCTCTGTGTAGTTTTGGTGCCTGTCCTGGATCTCTCTCTGTAGACCAGGCTGGCCTCAAACTCACAGAGATCTGCCTGGCTCAGCCTCCCAAGTGCTAGGATTAAAGGTGTGCATCATCACCGCCCAGCTCTCAGCAGTACATTTTTAACAAGAGTAAAACCACATCACATCATATACAGAATTGATTGACTGATTCAATTTGAGGCAGGGCCTCAAATAGCCGGGCAAGCCTTGCTATGCAGCTGAGGAGAAAACTGAACTCATGATCCTCCTGCTTCCTTCTTCTAAGTGCTGGGATTACCCAGCCAAATGCTTCTTTTCAATTCTTTAAAAAGAAAATCTGCCTAGGGGCTGGCTCACTGGGTGAAGTGTCTGTCACGCAAGCATGAGGACCTGAGTTCAGATTCCTAGCACCCATGTCAAAAAGTAGGTATGATCCCACACATCTGTAACCCTATCTATCCTAGACAGTTGGTGAATGTTAAATTCACTGAGAAACCCTGTCTCAAAAGATAAGGTGGGAAGTGATTGTGGAAGTCAGCTCATATGGACCTCTGGTTTCCACACATTCCCCCCCTCATGTGTGTGTGTGTGTGTGTGTGTGTGTGTGTGTGTGTGTGTGTGTGTGTGTGTATGTGTGTGTGTATGTATGTATGTATGTATGTAATCAGATACTGTCTCAAAAAACAAAACAAAACAAAAACAAAAACAACCCTGCATCTTATGGCTCCTGGGTTCTGCTGTGCCTCACATCTACAATTAGACAGAGAAAGCTACTTCTTTCTTCAGAACTCCCTGTCCATGCAATCCCAAAATGGCCAGAATAGTGGTTCTCAGTGGAAGTGACTTTGCTCTTTCAGTGCCATTTGGAGATTTGGAGACATGTCAGATTGTCACAGATATAAGGCATAGGAGATACAGAGGTCAAAGATGTTGGTATCCATCCTAAAAGACATTGGTCGACATTTATGGGTTGACCATACATAAATGCCTACCCCACAGGACAGAAATGCACATTCTGAGGAGCCCAAGAACAGGACAGAGACTCTGACAGAGAAGAGTAAGGGTTAGGGCTGTGCAGGGAAGGATGAGGTGGGAGAAGAAAGCCCCATAAAGGCCCCACTTCCGTCTTCACCTCAGCTTGCCTCTCTCTGCTCTTGGAAGGATCTGACCCGGCAGTTCAGTTTCCTGCCCAATGCTGGAAGCTGCCAGCAAACCAAACTGCCACGTTTCCTGGGGTTTTTCACCTTCAGGAAAGTCTGGCTTTCTCCTCTCCACTTAAGCCAACATGGCGAGTGTGACTGTCTACCTCACCAGCCAGCAGGTTTCTTGAATGATTGGGTACCCATGGCATCTGCAGTTCCTCCCTTTGCCACATGTGCAGTGTCCAGCCTGGGTCTGGGCTCTTCTCACTCACTGTTTCTGGAATGGTGGCTCTTGCTTGCTCTGGCCACCTGTGCGGTGGCCGTTGTGTTTTCAAGTCTGCTTCTGCCATTTAAGGTTAGATGTTTGGGGTTGGCGACATCACCAATAGTGGAGTGGACTCCTGGAGGATTCTTTTCCTTTAAGTAAACAGAATCAAGGCTTATCAGGCAGACAAAAACTGTAATGTTTAATAACTCTTAAACTTTACGTGTGTTTTCTTTTTTTAAAAACTGATTATCTTAGGTAATTGAGACCTCACAAAAATAAGTAAAAGTTGAGCTAGTTAGTTCTTTTCTTTGTCTGGCAGGCCCCCTCTCCTACTTCTCTCTAAAAAAGAAATCTTCAATTTGAAGTGTGTTGTTTTTCTTATGCTAAGAAATATTCTTTCTTACCCTTTTCTCAACTAACCAGTGGATTTACAAATAAATTTTAACTGTTACAAGATGGTTTACTATCTATTGAAATGTTTGAAATTGTAGACATTAAAATAAAGAAAATTACTATTGTCTCTGTTACCAAAAGTGAAAAAAAACTAAAAAATAAAAAAAAAACTTCACAAGTGGAGATTTCCTCCCACTTAGCTTCTTTTCTCTGAATGGTATTTTTGGATACAACTCTAATCATCCTGTTTTTTCTTTTCTAAATTCAAACTCACAAACTTTTTAAACATTAGATCATAGAGAATTTTCAGAGTCACCATAAACACTTTATAAAGTACTTCGTATTGTTTTTATTAATAAAATTTGAATTTTGAATTGTGTGTATGGAGGCTGGAGAGATGGGTCAGTGTTTAAGAGAGACTGTAGCTTTTATAGAGAACCTGGGTTCAGTTCCCAGAACCCATGTTAGGCGCCTCACAACTATCTGTGATTCAAGTTCCAAGGACTCTGACACCTCTTCCGGCCTCCACAGGGACCTACACTCACATGCACATTCTCTCACACGTTGAAAAACAGTTAAAAATAGAATAAGAACCTTTAAAATTTGTGTACGACTGGTGATAAAAGATCTGAGTATGTCTTAATTTCACCCCCATTCCTGAAGGAAGTTTTTGTTAGGCATAACAGTCTTGTCTTTGAGAACTTCAGAAACAATTTACAACTGTCTTCTAGACGCCGTGGTCTCTGGTGAGAATCGTACAGTCCCTCAAATGGTCCCTCCTCTGCATGTAGCACATCATCTTTCGGCACCAGATTTGAATGTCCAGAGAGAAGGGGCTGCCTCTCTGGCTCTCTGTAGGCAAGAGAAGGCTTTCCTTGGGACTTGTCCACACCTGCTGCGAAGTTCTGGGGTTTATTGTCCAATGTCTAGCTAGGTAATACAGGGGCAGGGACCCAGGACACGCACTGCTGCATCTGTGTTTCTCCCCATTTTGATGTCTTTTCCCATGTCAGATGTTATTGTTTATTTTTCAGAGTACCCTGCTACCTTTGCTTACATCCTGTCTTGGGCTTTAGTTACCTTCTGTCGAAGGTTTGGTAGGATGTGCCTCCCAGACAGAATCAAAGTCTGACAAATTATTTTTCATGGTTGCTTGTTATCTCAGAAAGCACATGTGCCATGACTCCTGGAAAGTTTCTCCTATTGGATTGTAAATAATTTCCATTTGTTTACCCTGATATAAATAAGCAAGGGGTTTCTGTTTTAAAAAACTGTTGTCTTGTAAGAAGTATGTGGGAGTACAATTATTGCGACAAATAATATGGACATTTTTGGATCCCTGTGCTTTCTTCTTCCTGGAATACTCAATGATGTAATTTCCTACAAGCGGACCCTTCTGTCATTTAGCTCCTCCAGAAGCATCCGACCCTCCTCCTGTTCCCTGCTGGGTACACTGTCGGCCTGTTTTAACGTCTCTTTTCACAGATCATTCCCCCCACCCTCTTTTGTTGAAATTTTTATTTATTTATTTATTTATTTATTGATTGATTGATTGATTGATAGGGTCTCATGTGTCTTGGCTGGCCCCAAACTTTCTGTGTAGCTGAGGACAGCCTTGTTAAGCAGTAATACTGTGGTGTTTAAGATGGTGTCATCTTCGTCTGATTACCCAGATCTCAAAAGTATGTGATGGAAGGGCTCAGCACCCGTGACAGCCATCAGAGGGACTTAGGGCTCAAGTAGAACCTTCAGCTTGTTCCTTCTGTAAAATGGGGCTAGGAATTCTTTTCTCTCCTTGACCTCTGGGAAGGAGCACATTCCCAAGAAGGCACTAGCTGGTCTCAGCAATGGTGGCATTGCAGTGAGAGGCAGTGTGTCTGCTACTATAAGGGGAACCCTCCAATGTCCAGTGGAGCCCCTGCCAACCTTCTGCACAGTGTGGCAGTAAACTCTAAGGCTTTTTCCAAAACTCTCTCCAACTCCCTGATGGATTTGCAATGCTCCATTTGAAAAGGAAGGCTGGGTGTAAGGAGTGATTCTGTGATTTAATGGTTTTTAGTGACATTAAAATGTTAGTCACTGTAACTTTCCTTCCTGTGCCTGAGCCATCAGAGCTGATCCTTAATTAGCAATGGAATAAAAAGGTCTTTGCTGTGGGCCTCTCTTGAGAGCTGTTCCAGAGATCCCAGAATGTTTTGAGTGTTGGAGCATCTGGTGACTGTGTAGACCTGTCTTCACCTCCTCTTCCCTTCCTCTCTGACTTGAGTGCTCTCTGAATGACCATGAGGTCCACCCAGCCTCAGCCTCCAGAGCTCCAGATCCAATTCCCATCCTTGTCTCTTTCCTGCCCCCAGATTTCCATCTTTCATGCTCTGTCTCTGCCCACTCTACCCAGCAAGCCACTGGAATGGAGAAGGGAATGGACTGGCAGAGGGAGTGGGAGCATGAGCTGAAGACATCCTTGAGCTAACTGAGTCAGAGAGAGCCAGTGAGCACTCAGTTGATGCCTGGCGCTTTCCAGGCTCTGAGCTTGGTGAGAGGGATTCATGATCACTGGCCTTGAGAAATGTCTATGTTAGAAGGATCAAAGGCACCCTGTCAAGTCACACTGCTAGAGAGAACTAACTCAGCCTCTTTCAGAAGAGTGTGTGTGCATCACAATCTGGGGGAAACGGCCAATGCCGATGGACAGGAATGTCTCAGGACTGTGTTAGTTGGAAAGGATGTGCTGGAGACCTTACCATATCTATCTGGGTGTGTGTATTTGGGGAGAGAAATGGGGATGCCAGCTGGGTGGCTCTATGGCTCTGGCTGTCTCACTTATGAAAACCTGACCAGACACAGAGTCCCTCAAACAATTCTGAGCTTTGTCTAATGCATAGATCATCCACAGAGGTGCTCCTCTGGCCCAGAACACGTAGATGTATTCTATGGATCCTGACCCTGACCACACAAGTAATGATATCTCATTCCTCGCTTCTTGGCACATCACTAAGCTCAGCATTGGCCAGTGTAGAGCAGCTGTGAGTGGAAGGCCAGCCCTGATGCTTCCCTTCTGTAGCAACTGGGCCTTGCTTGGATAATTCTCTTCCCCAAAGCCTAAACATAACACTGAACTCCATGCCTAAGAACAGAGCAGGCCATAAGCCACAAGCTCTGGACTCTACCAGCTTCCAGACATGGTGGCTTAGAGGCCTCAGGAAAGGTCCAGGGTCAGGATCCTGCTGCCAGGTGCCAGTTTCCAGGGCAGAACACTGATCAAAGCCAGTGGAGACTTAGTTGGAAAATCCCATGAGGGTCCAGTGAGACCCCAGGGATAGGGGTGCATGCTTGTCTTTTAAGCAACCCAAACTAGGAACTAGACTATTCACAGAATACTTGTATTCTTGGGATTCTTGGGATTAGTTTTAAGTGATTAGTAATAAGTGATTAATACTGATTGAGTGTCTGCCACAGGGGAATGCCAGAGATATATGGAATGTGCGGCAGAGGAGTTGACAGCTCAGGAAGAGCTGAGCTTGACAGCTGTATGAGCAAACATCTACATGCATGTCATTTGAAGCCACAGGCATGGATGGAATGAGAACAAGGAATCCAGAAAAGGGTCTACAAGCCAGCACTAATGTGCACAGATGTGCAAGGTCTCCATCAAGCCCAGGGAGATCAACATCAAGCAACAGAACCCAGGCACATGCAATACAGGATGGGAGAGTGTTCAGAAAGAAGACAGGTACTAAAGTGTCTTCCTGAGAGACTGGCCAAGAAATAGACAGTCAGGTTTAACTTCATAGAGTCCACAGATGACCTTGGCAAGCACTAATTTGACCTTCAGTTTGACAACATTCACTCTCCCTCCTCCTCCATACACAAAGCAAGCTGGAGCCCCCACCCCCACATCCCCTTGCATGTGCCATGCCACAGGCCAAGTCGCCAGATACCAAGTGTCTGACTTTTAGGAGGCACTCCAGGTCCCCAGGGAAGGGGTACTCTTGGCCTAATGGACCAGTGCCTACCCCAGTAAATCAGATATGGCCCAAAGTCATGGAGTCATCTGGTGTCTGGGCTAGAAGCAGTTTCTAGAGCATGAGGTGGGGTGCCTCCTAAGTTGGACCCATGCCTAGAAGGATGCCCACAGCATTGGGTTAACAGTCCGTCTTTAGAATCTTCCAGGGCTTTGTTTCCATGGACCTGGAGCTGCTGGTCACCATAGAAACAGAAGCTTTTGTTCACCACTTCTTCGCCTCTTTTTCTCGCTCCTCCCCCTCCTCCTCCCCCTTTCTTTCCTGTCTCCCACCTACTTGCTCCCTTCCCTCTACTTCTTTTCTTCTATTTTTATTCCTCATTTTCCATCTCACTTGCCCTGATTTCTTCATCCAGGAAAAAAAAAATCTCGGAAAATTCTATTATAGAGCTTTGTTAGCCACCTTTAATTCCCTTTGTGGGAATAAGGGATCAAATAACGTACATATATTCATTGAGCTGCATCCACATACCCACCTACACACATAAACACATTTATGAAGCAGTGATCCTGTGCTCTTTTACTGAGTTAGTGCTGCTAAGCAATTATCAGGAACAGAATAAGAAACTGAGGAAACTATGTCTTACCCTGTCATTCACCAAATGCAATTTGGAGTGAGGATTCTTTTTTTCTTGTCTGTCCTGAAACTCCACATTTAGACAAAGCACCGCTCCTTTGGCAGATTTGTGTATAACTTAAAACAGCAAGGGCGTAATTGCTCCTATCTTAATAAACATAGCTGTCAGTTATGCTCAGCTAAAAATACACTCGGTGCCTCTTTTATTTTATGTGTACACGTAACCAATTCCGAATCTTTCAGGAAGCCTATGCCAAACTCCATAGTCATGAGTCAAGGCCAAGCAAAAGCCCGACACCCATCAGGAACCTGGCTGTTCTTGGATTATGTCAGAGGGGCAAAATGACCCTTGGACAATTCCCTATATGGAGACTGTGTTGAGAAATAAATGGCGGGATCCTGGGAGTTCTGAAAATGAGGGCTTAGGATGGGTCTAACTAATTCCCTTCTGGATGCTTACCTCATGGAAGAGATCGGATGGGCATGTCTGGCCTCATGTTCTTGAGCTTTCCTCAACTGTTGAGCCTTCTGGTGAACATCTGCTTGAGTTCCAGTGTAAAACATCCCCTTAGGCTCATGTGTTGAACACTTAATCCACAGCTAGTGGGAGGTTCTGAAACTTTAGGAGATGGGCCTAGCTGAAGGAAATAAGTCATTGGGATTGGGTCCTTGTTAGTGTCTTGTCCCTCACCCCTTCTCTCTCTTTCTCTGCTTTCTGTCTGCTGTGAGGTAAAGAAATTCTCATGCCATAGGCTCCTGTGGCCAGGCCATGATAGTCTGCCCAAGTGCATGGGGCCATGTGACTGGGAACAGAGCCTCTTGAAACAGTGAGCTGAAATTAATCTTTCCTCTTTTAAGTTGTTTTTGTCATGTGTTTTAGGTACAGTGATGCAAAGGTGACAATTACATTACCAAAGAGAGTGTCATGTGTGAAAACATGCTCTGGCTATCAGTACAACAGGGCCACCAGCCCAGCCTCTCCTCTACCTCTTAGGCAATGTCTTATGAGGGCCTGTCTGAAGACTGAAGCTTTGACATTTATGCAGAATATCAGAGCACAGTCTCTTCTGCAGTTTATGGGACCTGAGGAGAGAGTTGTAAATTCAACAAATGTAAGCATTTCTCCTTCAGAGGCTACTGGGTGTGGTGAGGAATCGTGTTTGAGGAACGGCACCTGGGGTTGGGGTTCAAAGATGCCCTGGGGGTGTCTTGCCTTTCTGGGAACACCTAAGTGAGTGCCTTGTGTGACCTGAGGTTTCTCCCCATTGTCCCGAAGACAGAAGACTTTCCTCTCTGGATTCTTGGAAAGATTCTCCCGCTCATGCCCTCTTTACTTGGTACTCAGGACTTGGACTCAGCTGTGTCCTGTTGCTTCCTGTGGAACTTCACTGATGTCTAAGACCATGACAGGATCCCGCAAGGTGGGCTCAAGGTGTTTCCATGGCATTTTTCATGGCAGTTGCCTGCTCACTTGTCTGCTGTACCAGCTCGCCTGGGGACTGGAATACCTAATACCTAGCACAGCGCACAGGACTTGGTAGCTGTCCCATATGTGCTTACTAAATACAGTGCTTGGAAGAAAGTCACCACACTGGACATAACAAAAGAAACTCCTGCTTGTTGTGACTTAAATTGTGTCCTTTCCTTAAAAAAAAGAAAGAAAGAAAGAAAGAAAGAAAGAAAGAAAGGAAGGAAGGAAGAAAGGAAAAAAGGAAGGAAGGAAGGAAGGAAGAAAAAAGGAAGGAAGGGAGAGAGAGAGAAAGGAAGGAAGGAAGGAAGGAAGAAAGAAAGAAAGAAAGAAAGAAAGAAAGAAAGAAAGAAAAAATAGGTTAAAGTTGCAAGCCCTGGTGCCTGCATGTGTAATGGTCCTCAGAAACAGGGTCTTTGGTGCAGTCATGAAGTAAGGATGACATCATTGGGCTTCATATGACTGATGTCTTTATTAGAATCTGCCCAGCCTTGTATGGAGAATACCACTTGGAAATATGGAGGCAGTGCAGAGGAGAAGCTAAGTGGAGACTAGGCAGAGCTTGGAGGCAAGTGGCCACAGCCAGGAGCACCCATGGCCACCAGAAACAGGAAGTATCCTTTCCTACAGCCTGTGGAGGGAGTGGCCCTGAGGACCTAGTGGCCTGAGATGTGGGGGTTGGAAATTGCACTCTGAGAGGAGACCAGATGAAGCACCCAAGTATTGGTATATGAAATTGTCCTCAGAGTGCCCCTACCTGGCCTTCTGAGGTAATCTTAGGGGTGACCACATGGGGATACCTCTTGCAGATGCTGGTAAAGATTCAGACTATTAGCTGCATGGCCTCTGCTTTCAAAGAACAGGATGGTGGGGAGAGCAGTGTGGTTGAATTATTCGCTTGTGTTTTGCCTTTTCTGGCTTGTTTTATAAAACTGGAGTGACTTGTTAAAAGATGTCCCTTGGGGAGCTTTTATTGGCTTTCCATCTGAGTCATGCTTTAGATGTTGAAGGCTAACTATCAACCTCGTGCATTTGGGGAATTGTCAACAGAGACCAAACAACAGAAAGAAATATTATGGAGGTTTTGAACAGTCCAGCAATTAGGCAACATCAGATCTGAGCAGCCTGGGGTGGGGGCATTCAGAACGACATGAAGGACAGAGAAGAGGTGTCCCAGGCCCAGTGCATGACCAGACAGGGTGTATCTGAATGGCATGCCTGGGCATGCTGCCAGGTAAATTGCTCTATTCAACATAAATTCAGTGCCTTGGTTAAGGCTGTTCATGAAACCTAGGGCAGTCTGCCACTTGAGTGTACGGAAACATAGCATCTAGGAGGTGGAGGCACTGACTAAGAATGATTCCTACCAGCAGGCCTCAGAGAATGGAAATGCTGAGGCCTGGGCTGGGCTGGGTAGAGGAGAGACAATAGCTCAGCTCACACACACAGACACACACATACATACCGCACAATTCCTGTTCTCATATTGTTTTGTGTGGAGACCATAGGGTTTGAGGGTAATGCCAGGAAGTGACCCAAGCTTGAACAAGAAAGCTTGAAGTCAGCAATTTCTAAAGGAAAAAAACAAAACAAAACAAAATAAAAACCTGCTTCCTAAGAGATAAAGCCAAGGGCTGGGGATGTAGCTCAGAGTGCTTGCCTAGCATGCACAAAGTCCTGGATTTGAACCCCAGCATCATATAAACCAGATGTGGTGGCACACCTGTAATCCCAGCTCTGGGCAGGTGCAGGCAGGGGCAATCAGAAATGTCATGTTATTTTTGACTATATAGTGAGGTGGGAGCCAGCCTGGACTATGTAAGTCCTTATTTCAAAAGAAAGAAAAATTTTATAAGAAAATGTTCACTTAAATGAAGGAATAGTTAATGATGGACTCCCTAGCTTTTTTGTATTTACTGCATTAACTTTTAAAAATTAGGATGTGATGCACCTATTTTAAGGTAGGTGTCTGCTGAGTTTCAGTGGATTTTCACAGCACCCAAACCATAGCGTGGAGCCTTTCTACATGACGGTTCCTAGGAGTGGTTGGCAGTTAATCACCTCAGTTCTCAACCTGTTCAGAACACATGTACAGATGCTGCCAAACTGGCTCTTCAAGACTCTCCTCTGTTGCCTGGCCTTTGAGGAGCTGCTCCTGGTACCCCAAGAGGAAGGACCAGATGATCCTTCTCCTCACCCATATCCCTTTGATGTAAGCATCCCCTTGACTTCCTAGTCAAGTGGTCTCCATCTGTAAATCAGTTGGGGATTTCTATTGCTAGGTTCCCCAGGCCTGCCAGCAGTCAGCCTGTGTTTATTGATTGAATAAATGGAGAAACCGGCAGGTGACCTGGCTCATTGACAAAGAAGATGGTTTTTGTACTTTATCTAGGACTTTTGTCTGTAGTGGGTAGCCATTCCAGCTCTGATCTGGAAGTACCACCCACTTTGAGGCTTCTGTAACTGTCACGCCTATAAGGCAGAGCCGAGAGAAGACCACTGAAGACCCGAGATCCAGATGGGCCAGCTCTCTTGGTTCCTGAATCTTGGACGCTGGATGTAGACCGAGCAGAGTTCTCCAGAGAACACCGCTGGACTGCACTACACCTTTCCCAGACCCTGTAACCTGTCCCTTTACTTGTAAGTTACCCCACAAAATAAACCTCCCTTTTAACTACATGGAGTGGCCTTAATAGTTAAACCAATATTTGTCAATGGCTACTGCCCAGGCTTTTGTCTCACTTCCTTGTTCTCCATTCTTTCTCCAACAGAAATCCGCAGTTCCACATCTCCTTCTTTACTTAACAATGTTACCAGAAGTCCTCCTGACTCTCCCCATGCCAGCTGACTTGAATCTACCCCCTCTTTTCTTCACCATGGTCCCTGCATCCATTCCTACCTACCTAGAGAGCAGAGCAGCCATTCCAAATCCTACTCTGCTTCATCCAATGCCCTCCTTCTCTTCCTGCTTCCTTTCCCCCATCACTCAGTTCCCCTCTTTCCTCCACTTCTCTTCTCTCCTTTCCTTTCCTTATTCTTCCACTCAGCTTGATCCCTCCCTTCCTTTCCCCCTTTACTTATTCTTACATCATCAATATCTTACTTATTCAAGACTTCTTTTCCTGCTAGAATGAAACTCCATGAGGGCAGACACCATATTCTGGTACCCACCACCACAGGTCATTTGCAAGGGTCCTGTCCTCTCTTGGCACAACAGGTACTCACTGTTCGGTGGTGCCGAAGTGAACCTGTGGGGAGGCATCTTTGACTCCATGATTGAAACAATAGATAAAGTCTCATTTGGACTCAGAATTTGTGAGGATATAGTCCATCATGCTGGCAAAGACATGGAGGCAGGAGTTTGAAATGGATGCATCCACACTCAGGGAACAGAGGGAAATGGATGCTGGTTTTCCATTTTTTTCAAATGTGGTCCTGGACTTCAGCCCATGGAAGTGCCATCCACATTCAGGTGTCTTCCCACATTAATTAAGTCAGTTTAGAAAATCCCTCCCAGACAGGCCCATATCCTGGTACCCGTCTGTGATTCTAGATCCTGCCAAGTTGACAGTCAACATTAGTCATCACAGATGGCAACACACTCTGAGACCACACAGTCAGTTCCCAAGAGGAAGCTCTATTGGAGGGGGCCCACCTGCCTAGGTGACCCCAGCAGGGGCAGGGTGGTGCTTGGTGTAGGGGCGGGGTGGTCTGTGGTGGTGACATCCCCCGTCCTGTGTGGGAAAGGTAAGGACACTGAGCACTAGCCTGTTTCCTCCAGGGAGCTGCTTGCTCTGAGTGTTGTCCGGCCCCAAGCAAATGTGTTTTTGTGATAGCATCAGATTAAAGCATAGAAATTTGAGGGGAAAAGTACAATATGCCTCACATAATAGTCTCGCTTCCAATTACAGAAAGCTGTGCAGTGGAAAGGCAAAGAGTCCTCCATTAGCGGGCCTTTAAAAATAGTCACTGTGATCTGAATGGTCTTCTCGCCTTTCAGCAGCACATTAATTATGTTAGCAAATCATTTTGGCAGCCAGAGCAGGCATCTCTACCCTATCCTACCTGAACACGTCTGCACAAGAGAGCCCTCCAAAGCACCCAGACTGTCTAGAAAACATACAGGCCTTGCTCCGAGCTTCCTCTAAGTGCTTCTTAAATGTTCATTATGTTGGAGCTGTGGAACAGAAACTCCTAAGACTGAGAGATGAACTCCATATGGGCAGTAGACGGGCACCCAGGGAGTTACTAGGCTATTGGGAATTTCACCTAGAGAAAGACAGAGGCTATCTGGCCTGTGGTTCTTTGTGCACCACTGGGTGGAGTCACCTTCCACCTTCTGCTTTACAGAGTGAGAATTCAGAGGAGTGGTTTCAATTCTGAGGAAACCCGAGGTTTCCTCCCTAGATTTCTTGTCTTTGGAAGGCTTCCAGGTCTTTTGGAACCAACTTTAGAGGCGCTTGGGGTACACAAGGCAAAATGAAGTAGTTATTGATGGACCCTTTGTTGGTTTGGTGTTCCCCAGCCAGGGATTTGCAGTTTAATCTTTATGAGGTGGTGTGGCTTCTGGGTTTAATCTCAGCTTTACTCTGATAGCTCTGGCCCATAGGAACTGGTGAGGCTGGCCTCACCAGCTCCGGAGTCTTTGGGACAGTGGCTTGATAGACCTGTTAGGATCCTGGAGCTGGAGGACAAAAGGCGCTCTAGTAACAGAGTGGGAAGGGACTGTGGGCAGGGGAGCAAGCAAGCTTGGCTGCATCTGCCTGACACCTGTGGCAGGTTTCCAATTTGTGATGCTGGGTGGTCAGGAAGGCCCCACTGTCTGGGCCAGGAAACTGAAGCCCCTTAAAGTTAAATAGTGATGTTAGCATGTGGCCTTCCCATGATGCTCTTCTAGTCCTGGGTCCAGAATGGAATTGCAGATGTGGCAATCCAGAGTGGGAGAAAGAAGAGGAGGCCAGCAGGATGGGTTTCCTGGAGTTTAGCAACTCAAGAAAGTGGAATGTGAGAGAGAAAATCTGAGGTGACCACAAGATGCAACCTTGCTTTCATTACCAGGCCATGGCTGGTGGGATGCAGGAGGAGAGGGCATTGTTGGGGAGAGGCCCACCAGATCAGCAGCAGCCCAGGGTTTGAGCCTGGGGTTTGGCCCTTGGCTGGTGGGGAAATCCCAAGGGTTTAAGCTTTCCCATGAGTGATATGGAAGGTCTTATTTCTGGGCAAGGACTCTAGGTATCATTTGGTGGATACTTTAAGGTGAAGCTGGAGATGGGAGGAAGGGAGACAGTGGATTGACAGAAACTATAGACAGGAAGACAGTTTGGAATAGAGCTGGTTGGGTGGGTAGAAGGGGACCTGTGAATGTGGCCACAGGTGGCATGCAGTAGGGTGGGCATGCATCTGAGGGTCTAGACAGTGGTGTGTGGTGCTGTGCTGTTCCTCAGCCTTCAGTATCCTCTGATCTAGACTGGGAAGTTTTGGGGTACAGTCACTCTTCATAGAGAGCCAGCAGCTAAGGGAGGGTGAAGAAGGCTGGCATCATGACCAGTCTCCCTGTTTGTTATGGTACAAGTGAGCCCCCAAAGTCATGGAGGGTGGCCTCTTTGGAACTGTGGTGGCTCCTGGTCTGGGCTCTGTCTCTGGGCCGATCATTGTGAACATAGTTCTCATAGAACAGAGCTATCCCAGTACAGGACTCCAGGAGTCTGTGACTTGGGGGACACTTGGGTACAAATGGCTCATGTCCCAGGTTGTGCAGTTGTTCTGTTTTCTTTCTATATGACCTCTGTCCCCTTTTCAAATGGCCCACATGAGAAATAGCCTCAGTGAGGGTGCATTGTCTCTGTTCAGCACATACGCTCCTGATCAAGGAGCTGCAAGCCCCACATCATCTTCCCCGCTCCAATTTTCTTACACACCTGCCATTAGCCTCTGCCTGGCCCAGTGTGCGCCTCCAAAGGAGCCCTCAGGGCCTGCAGCTTCCCAGTGCACAGGAGGCGTGTCCCTTGCTGGATTCGCTGGATTCAGGCATGACTCAGGGCTCTGGGCCTCCAGATGGGTGGGTGGTGCATGGGAATACACCTAAGAAGGATCAGGAAAGGGGCCAGGGAAGGGACAGCTGTGGTGGGGAAGGAGGAGAACCAAAGCCAGAGAGGGAAATTCTCAGCATGGCCAGAGGAGGGGCTCTTGAGGTTTTTTTTTTTTTTTTTTTTTTTTTAAAGTGTTTAGGTGAGTTCAGAAACAGATCAAGACCAGATTTGGGAAAGCCCTGTGCCAACCTTCCAGAGTACCTGCCCCATGTCAGGAACTATGGTGAGTGTATCCCACTTCAGTTCCTAGGGCACATGTGAAGCCAGAGGTGGAAAGACAGTGCTGTGACTCAGCCTTGATGATAGCAAGGCCCTAAGCCTTTGTTCCCAGGTCGATTCACTGATCTTCACACTTCCATCTGGAAAATGGAACTACTTTATTTTCATTTCTCCTTATTCTGGGCAGTTTTATACTTGTACATAATGAAATATGACCATAGAAAGGCCTCACCTCCCTCTTCCAACATGCCCTCCTTGCAATCCCATGTCTTTTCCCCCTGATAACCCACTAAATCCAGCAAGTGTTGCCCACATATGATGAGTATGAACCCTTCCACTGGTTCATGAAAACCATAGCAGTGGCCACATCCTCAAAAAAGAATGCTTTGCCCTCTCCCAGCACTTATTAACTGCCAATAGCTCCTCCATAAGACATGGGGCCTAGAGATCTTCCACCTCATCTATGCCAGGATTTTGCCCGGCTTGGTCTTATGCAGGTAACCACAGCTGCTGTGAGCCCATGGGTGCAATAGCTGTGTCCCGTCCAGAGGACAGCGGTTCACAGCCCTCCTCCCCATCCTCCATCTCTTAACTTTTTCTGTCTCCTTCTCCATGATGTTCCCCAAGCCTTGGTGGTGGGGCCTAATGTAGACGTCCTGGTTAGAGCGGGGTGCTCAGTCTCATATTCTCAGTACTTTGACCAGCTTGGCACTGACTGCTGATGGAAGACTGAGAAGAGCCCAAGTTTGTTGGTGCTGGGAGCTGGGAGGACCAAAGGGAAGCCATTATTTTCTCTTTCTTAGATGAGGCCACCAAGGTACAGAGAGGTATCCTGACCTGTACCAGAGCATAGCTGGTGAGGGTCTGAGCCATATCTGGTCACAGAGCTCACTCTCTGCCAGCCTGTCTCTTATTCCAGTCACAGGAACCAGAGGAAACGATAGTCCTGGGGTCCCCAAAGGAGAAGAACAAAACACAGAGCCAAAAAATAAGGAATGTCTCCAGACAGAATTTTTTGGAAAGGGCTCCCTGAGGAAACTACACTTAAGTTGAGACCTGAAAGATGAAAGCAATTTTATTTATGGATCTAATAACCGGGAGGTTTCATTGGGAAGGAGACTAGTTCACAGTGATTTTAATTGTTGCTGGGCTGTCTTCATCTAAGCTCCTCAGTGCATTTCCTGAGAGAGAGAGAGAGAGAGAGAGAGAGAGAGAGAGAGAGAGAGAGAGAGACAGAGAGAGACAGAGAGAGAGAGAGAGTGTGTGAGAGACAGACAGACAGAGACACAGACAGACAGAGACACAGAGAGTGAAAGAGAGAAAGACAGACAGACAGGCACTAAGATCTGTACCTACCAAGGTAGGACACACTCACATCATCCTGGGACTCTGCAGAAACCATGGGAGACATGCAAGTCCTGGTCAGGCAAGTGTGAGTCAGAGGCTAATGGCTTCCCAGTAAGCACTACTTTCTCTCATTCTAGATCCAGGCTTGGTAACTAGCTCAGTTCAACTCTCTTGGCTGATTGAGACATGGGTTGGTCTGGCTCTAGGTTTTGCTTCTTGGAGAAAGAGACCTGTTGTACCTGCCAAGTGGAGCACTCTGTATATAACAGAGCCCCCAAATCCCTAACTGTGGGCTCTGTCATTGTGGGATGAGAAAGGCCTATGCTCAGGTCATGAGAACGGCAGGACTTTCCCTGTTCCTGAGCAGACTGCACCAAGCAGAGGTGGTTCCTCCAGACCCCCATGAGGGTCACTTGGAGGAGAAGTGGTCCAGGAGACGTGAGCTTGCCACCTTGCCACTTTCAGTATGTGGTCTGTCTATCTATGTATCTATGTATCTATGTATCTATGTATCTATGTATCTATGTATCTATCTATGTATCTATCTATGTATCTATCTATGTATCTATCTATGTATCTATGTATCTATCTATCTATCTATCTATCTATCTATCTATCTATCATCTATCTATCTACCTAGCACCTAACTGAGTTCAACAAACCTAAACACTGAGACTTGGGCACTATATAAGGAGAGCTATATAAGTATTCGATGTATTATTGCACTGAATTCTCATCAAAATTCCCTATCTACTCAGAGAGGATTGTCTCACTTTGCAGATGTGTAAACTGAGCCTGGAATTGCAGCCATTCCTGCTCCAGGCTATACTGCGAGTATAATAGAGTCAGGATGGAAAACCTCAGGTCTGTGCTGGTGTAGCCTATAATAAAGCCTGCTTCAGGTCTTCATCTAGTCACTTATTCCTCTCCATGTGGAAGCTGCTTCTTTATTAAGATAAAAGATTTATGTACTTCCACATTTAATACGTTCCTGGAAACAAGAAGAACAAAGGACCTTCTGTTTATTCCACTGATATTTGAAAGCTTTAGTTTGAAAAGGTTGAGAACTGCAACCAGGTGGTGGTAATGGGTGCCAAATTTGGTTACATACCCAAAGCATTAGATCTTAGACCTTGTGATGTTTAATTGCATCCGTTTGATGGGATTTTGTGTTACCATGGAAACACGCCTCGGTCTGTAAGGCACATCTGTGACAGGTTTCTAGCCTGGGTTAGTTGAGGTGGGAAGACCCAGTCCAAATGTGTGTAATCTTGGGCTGGGGTCTCCGGAAGAAGGGAACTGAGCACCAGCACCCTTCTTCTCTCTCCTTTCCTACACAGCTGCAATGTCAGCCCCACCTCTCATTAACTTCTCTGCAGTGATGGACTCTACCCTCAGCCCATGAGTCAGAATAAGCCCGTTCTCTCTTAAGTTGCTCTTGTCAGGCCAGAGCATTTTATCATATCGAGGGGAAAAATGGTATGTACAGATCTTGAACTTAACCTTCATAGACATAAACGTGGATTTTTAGTGACCGTTTATTACCTGATGTGACAGCTTGCCTTCATTTGCACATGGAGGAGAAGTAAATGTGCTTACGTGGAAGGACACGTGGGTCCCCAGGCTTCTCTGGGGAGCTCAGTCTGAAGCATGCTGGGGCTCGGCACGTGTTTCACAATCTGAAGATAAATTATGGGTGAAGGAATGATGCCAAGGCTTTAAAACACATCATGTTTCCTGAAGGGTGAGGTCTTAGCTTCTTTTACTGCTCTTGGGATAAAATACTCTGACAAAAGCAATTCAAGGGAGGAACCAGACAGTTTGAGGGTACAGCCTATCATAGCGGTAATGTCAAGGCAGCAGGAGCTTAAAGCTGCTGGTCACATCACATCTGCAATCAAGAAGCAGTGGGAGATGAATGCTGCTGCTGGTCAGCACCCTTCCTCGTTTATACGTGGGCATCAGGACCCAGCCAGGGAATGGCACCTTCCACACTGTGGGGCAAGTTTTACTACTTCAGTTAAGAGAATCAAGATTCCTCCCCTCCCGATATATACCTAGAGGTTTGTCTCTAAGGTGATTCTAGATTCTGTCAAATTAGCAATTAATACTGACTACCACAGTAGGGGAAATCAATTGGATCCAATAAACTACAGTATCTCTCCTTTTGGTGTCATGATCTGAGGAGTAGTTTAAGTATTAATCTGTCTGTCTGTTTGTCTCTCTATCAGTGTATCACAGACATTGGCAAAGGATACTTTATCTATGCTGTACCCTATGACCTAGAAATAATCATAAAGTTATAGAATAAGAAAAAATTAATCTTCTTTATATGGTATTCAAGTTGGGCTAATTATGGTTTGAATACAAAATATCTCCCATAGGATCCTGTGTTTAAACAGTTGATTTCCAGCAGGCAGAAATGTTCAAGGAGGTTTTGGAACCTCACTGGAGGAAGTGGTCACTGGGGATGGACCTTAAAGTTTCATAGCCTTCCCCACTTCCTGTCTAATTTCTACTTCGGTTTCTTCTAAGATTTGAACAAGCAGCTGCTACCTCTTCCAGCCAGCACAGAAGAACTTCCTTCTGCCACGTGTTCTACAATGAACTGTATCCCCTCAAACTGTGAGCCAAACAAATCCTTTTCCTTATACTTTGCTTTGCCAGGTAATTGGCCCCACTGATGAGGAAGTAACTAACACAACATAGTAGCTGATCAAAAATGCTGGACCTCAGAGGATACCCAGGAGGCTCTGACTTTTCTGAATCCAACATCTTCCCAGGTGTCTGTTGAGGTGCTTTCTCAACAGCCTTCACAACAGTGTCTTGTTATTTACAAATGAAATAGCTCATGCCCAAGCATGCTTCCTCAAAGGTCAAATTGAAAATGAAATCATAGAGTGGGGAGAA
Source organism: Onychomys torridus (assembly GCF_903995425.1). Lineage (NCBI taxonomy): Eukaryota > Metazoa > Chordata > Mammalia > Rodentia > Cricetidae > Onychomys > Onychomys torridus. The sequence goes on along the minus strand of NC_050443.1, from coordinate 109,949,319 downwards.
AGCTGGATTCCAAGGGGAACCCATGAACTAAGAATAAGACAGCAAAAGATGCCAAATCTACAGGGTAAAGGGATAAGAACAAACACGTTGAAGATTAAATATGAAATGGATAATTATGTAGTAATGAGATTGAGACAGAACAAAGGACAATGCCATTTAAATCACCACATCTCAACATAGTAATGAACAGGAAAAGCCCTCCAGCTTCAGAATTATAATCATAGTTGCCATAACAACTCAGTATCTTTCTCCCTGAGCATCCATCTCCAGACTGTATTTTTAGAAATGGGCTGTGCCCGGGTATGTATTTTTCTTTATATAGCAGCTAATTTTTCAAATTACTGATCCTTCAAAAAAAATTCTAAAAGAGTAACAGTCACAGGGATAATTAGGGAAATGAGCAGGTGTGAAAGTCCATTATGAAAAAAATGCTATAAACGTATTGATGTCTTGACAATATTTGTTTCAACAGAATGTTCCATGGAACTGCACAGTCTCTTTTTCCTTGTCAAGCAGCTTAACATAAATCTCCTTTGTGGGGCCCATAAATATTTGAACAATTATTAGCTGTGTAAGGTGTCTAAGGATTATTTGACAAGTACAGATTTATGTTGTATAACAGAAATTGGCTTAACGGCATTCTGAGTCTCAGGGATGGATGAACAGACAAACATTGGCTTACCTCACTTAACAGAAATATAGTAACAGATTCTTGAGCAAAGCAAACAATGAGCCTGTGGCAAACTCAGAAAACAGGAGGGATCCAAGCTGCCATTTTGGTCCCCCTCTCTGTCTAGTAGCTGTCTCTCATACCGGAAAGGCTGGCTTTATTGCATGGCTATCATCCAAGGGGAGCCCACATTTTATCAAGCTCTACTGATCCCTGGAGAGATGCTCCCAGCCCTTTGCTGGGGTCTCAGACTAAAGTTAAACACTATTAGGTTAAGAACAAAAGCTGTTTCAGAGGAAAACACTCTCTGGCCAAGTTCAGTCAAGTGACAAGGACTTTCTGTCTCTCTTTGTTTCTGCAAAGGATGTAAAATCAGCAGATTATCATAATCATCTGTTTCTAAAGAGCCTATAAAAGCTGTGCCAGAACCTACAAAGAATACGCCTTCCTGTGGTCACCTGTTGGGGAGTGGAGAGGACTAACTTCAAGCATGGTGAGCTTGAGATCTTGTTTAGATGGTTTGGATTTGTGTGAGGTCCTCACTAGGGGAGTGACATTGGCCCTTGAGAGAAGGTGGAAGTAGATGTCAGTGAGCTGGAAACAGGGAGACTGAGTAAGCGGGTGTGACAGGCATCTGGCATGGGTCTCTGAAAGAGACACTAAGGGATGAGTAGTAGGAGCAGAAGTTAGCTAAAGAATAATGCCGGGAAGATCATGATGGGGAAACCCACAGAGACAGCTGACCGGTGCTAGTTGGAGCTCACTGACTCTGCACTGACAGCTTGGGAACCTGCATGGGACTGAACTAGGCCTGCTGAATGTGGGTGACAGCTATGTGACTCGATCTGTTTGTGGGGTCCCTGGCAGCAGGACCAGGACTTATCCCAGGTGCATGAACTGGCTTTTTGGAGCCCATTCCCTGTGGTGGGATACCTTGCTCAGCCTTGATACAATGGGGAGGGGCTAGGCTCTCCTCCAACTTGGTATGCCAGACTTTGTTGACTACCATGGGAGGCCTTACCCACTGAGGAGTGGATGGGGGTAGAGTGGGAGAGAGGTGAGGAGGCGGGAGAAGGGGAGGGAGAGGGAACTGGGGTTGGTATGTAAAATGAAAAAAAAATTAATAAAAAAAGAATAATGCCAGGGCTGGCATGAAGCTCACTCAGTAGAGTGCTTGCCTGCATCTATGAAGCCCCAGGTTTACTCTCCAACACATGAAACTGGGCTTAGTGGTATGCGCCCATCCCCCCTGCACTCCCAGCACTTGGAAGGCAGAGGCAAGAGGATCAGCAGTTCAAGGTCATACTTGGAAATATAGTGAGTTGAAGACTAGCCTGGGATGCTCCAGACCCTGAAAAAAAAATGCCATCCATGGGCTTTTCTGATAGCTATCACAGGATGAAAGAGGAGACAGATGATTGGTTGGGAAGACTCCAGCAGGGCAGCCAAGAAGGCAGAGACCTACCCTGCATACAGGCAGGCATTGGAAGGCAGGGAGAGCCTTGGAAAGGAGAATAAGTTCAGCTCTGCTCTCCTCTCTGTATTTTGTGGCCTTTGACTGAATGCCGCAGATTTCTGAGTGAGTATTCCCAGGGAGAAAGGGAGACAAGGAGCGGTGCTGCTGGCTGGCACTCTGGAGAGCTGGCTCTGAGCAATCAGTCTCTGTTCTGTTTGTCCTGCTGTTCTAATCATGCATCTCTCCAGGGAAAACAAACAAGCAAACATTAGCAAGGAGAGCTGAGATGAGTAGGACTCATTTCCTGATTCTAGGGATTTGCAGAGACGCACATTCAGATGGGGACATTCTCTGCAAGGTTCCTAGACATGGCAGTGCAGGGGCACGCTCCATTGTTGATCTTGGAGCTGCCAAAGGGAGATATAAAATGGTTTCAGCACATATGAGTAGGAGGCTACCAAGATTTACTATTTTCCAAATACTGGCTCAAGCAGGTTGTGCCTGGACCATTACCAGTGTGCCATATGTCTGAGGGTGACTCTGTTCCCACCCATTCTGTAGGCTTCACGTGAAGGGTAGTGTTACATTTCAGCTGTCAGAATCATGTGAAAAGCACTCAAGCCGAGTGTTTAGGAGGCTTCATAGGTCTGATTGTGCCTGGTGTCTGTCTGCAGCTAGAACACCTGGCCTGGGTAATATGTGTGGCCCTTCTGGCCAGGACCCCAAATGGATCTCTTGCTAGTCTTCATCTAGCTGGCTGAGACTTGAGGAGTGTGGCTTACTGAGGGAGTCTCTTCTGTGCCACCCAAATCCCTGGGGGCTTGTTTTCTTGTCTGGAGGGGCTGGCTTTAGATAAAACAAGCCCTGTGAGTGAGCTCAGGGTACATATACAGAGAAAAGTGGATAGGTCTAGCCCAACCCAACGCCTGCCTGGAATGCCAGGGGAGGAGAGGCTGTCTAGATTCAAGGCCTTCTGGCCTTCCCCCATGGGTCCTGTGTCAGCTACCACTTTCTCTTGAAATACCCTTCCACCTGGGAGTTCCTGACCCTGCAATTCAAAGGCTGGCTGGGTGGCTAGGGTAGGAACAGTGAGGCAAAGGATGAGGACATTAGAGTGAGGCAAAGGATGATGGATGACCTGAATGACGCCCTGACACTCTCAAGCTTGTGAGTCCCTCTCCTAGGCCAATGGGGAAGCCATAGCCCAGTGCCCAGGTTCATTTCAGAGGCACCCTAGGGTCACATCCCAGATTCTCAGAAATAAACCGGCAGGCCTGAGGGCTAGTTGTTCTTGTGGCTGGCAGGCACTGTGCCCCCCTCCCCCTGCCACCCCTGGAGGCATCTCTACTGAATCCTTAGAACCTATGAGTTAAGTGAGCAGAGTATACTGATGACAGTTGACCAGTCTTGGATCATCTCAGAGCCTCGCCTAATCCCATGGACTCTTAAAAGTGGACACTATTTGTGCTGGCTAGTCTTACGCCAACTTGACACAAGCTAGATTCATCTGAAAGGAGGGAGCCTCAATTGAGAAAATGCCTCCACAAGTTCTTGTAAAGTGTTTTCTTAATTAGTGATTGATGAGGGAGGGCCCAGCTCCCCCTCATTAATTGTGGGTGGTGTTGTCCCTGGGCTGGTGGTCCTGGGTTCTATAGGAAAGCAGACTGAGCAAGCCATGGGAAGCAAGCCAGTAAGCAGCACCCCTCCATGGCCTCTGCATCAGCTCCTGCCTCCAGGATCCTGCCCTGTTTGAGTTCCTGTCTTGACTTCCATCAATTATGGATAGTGCAGTACAAGTGTAAGCTGAATAAAACCCTTTCTACCTCAACTTGCTTTTTGGTCATGGTGTTTCGTTGCAGCAATGGAAACTCTAACTAAGACACTATTCCCTAGCTGGAGGTAGAGAAGATAGGAGTGATTTGAAGGTATAGCTTAGATTTGGCCTGTGAGTACTGACTCAGAGAGGTGAAGCTGGCTGCAAAGACCCAGAGGTGAGCCCTGGCAGGCACACAAAGCAGGAGGCTGCCTGCAAAGCGGTCTCAGCTAAAAGCCAGTGGATATATGGAAGCCATGAGTACTGCTACTAGGACCTGACTTTAGCGATACACTGAGTGGCTATGAAAGCCATTTCCCCCCCAAACGCTAATGAGTCTCTCAGCTACCACCATCTTGCACCTTGACTTCAGCCTGGTGCTGCTGCCTCAGACACTTAACCTGTGAGTCAGTAAGTCTTTTGTTTTAAACCCGTCTCAATCACTTAGGGGAGCCATAGAATATACTGCTGCAGACCTTGGATCCCCAGCATCCCAGCCTGGAGAGAAGCTGGGGCCACTAGGCTCCACTCCATTAAGAGAAGACTGAGAAAAAACCAAGGCATGTTTTCCAAAAGGTGGGGGCACCTTTTTTTCAAAGGGAAGCGACACCAGGTTTCTCCAGACAGGCCTGATCCTTGAAAGAGCTGAATGCCCTTTTGTAACTTATGAAATGGTGGTCTTTGGCTGGCCCCATTCTCTCCAACAGGAACACTCTGGAGGGGTCCCCAGGCCCTTAGGCCCTGCTCTCAAGGAACTTCATCCAGGGACTCGGGGTTCCTGCCTAGGCTGGGGGCAGCAAGACAGGTGGGAAACCTGCTGGTTCTATCTGACCTCAGGATTTCAGGCTAGTCTCAGCCCTGCAAAACGAAGGAGTGGAAGGCAGCCCCGAAGTTTCCTCCCAAGATCAGCACGCCCCATGTCTGAGACGGGGTGCCCAGCTGGACAGAACCGCAAAGACAAGGAAGGCTAGTTACAGCCCTAGAATGAATGGTCCTCCAACACCTGCTGGGGAGGCCCCGGCGGGAAGGAGGGCGGGTCTGCCGGCGCCTCGCCTCTCCTGGGCGCGCCCCTGCCCGCCCAGCTCCGGCCCAGCCCCGCCCGTCTGGCCTGTCCCACCCGCCAGGGCCCGCCGCATCTGCACCCGTTGCAGCGCCCGCTCCCCTGTCCCAAGCCACAGCGGTCATCTGTAGCCCGCCTGTTGCTCCCGGGAATCCGGACCGTGCCCAGAACGCGGGGCCGGGTGGGCATGGCCTGTCCTGGGGCCGCCTCCCGGGCTCTGGCCCTGGCACTTGTGGTAGTGACTTTGGCTGGGGTCGGAGCACAGGGCGCAGCCTTCGAGGAGCCTGACTATTATGGCCAGGAGCTCTGGAGACGGGGGCGCTACTATGAGCATCCGGAGCGGGAGCCGGAGCTCTTCTCGCCTCCACGGCATGAGGGCCTCGGGGTGGAGAAGCAGGAGCAGCAGCACCAACAGGAGCCCAGGCCGCCCAAGAAGGCCGCCAAGCCCAAGAAGGTTCCCAAGAGGGAGAAGGTGGTTGCAGAGACGCCTCCACCAGGTAACTTTTTGCATCGGGCGGCCCGAGGGGGCGCCCGCGATCGCCGCATTCCAGGAGACACCTGGCTTCCCAGTATGTCTCCCTGAGTGATCCCAGCCCAAATCCTGTGGTGCTGGCTACTCACTAGAGACTGCATCTAAGCTAAGCCCAGCTTTCTTTCTCTGCCTCCTCAGGCAGAAACAGAATTGTGCACTTTGAGAAACTGCCTGGGGAGCTGGCCCCGGCGTCCCAAGAGGTGTCTTTTGCTTCTTCCTGCTCTCTTTAGATCTCCAATCTTCAGAGGTGTCTTCTTCAGAATGATTTCAGTCAATCGGCACGTGACTGGCTGGTGTTATTTGGCCGATGGCCTTGGCAAGGCTTGGTCAGTGACCTTTATTCAGGCAGTGCCCCTTCTCAGTTCCCTCCATCCCCCTGTCATTGGGCCCCTTGAATCCACTATGCACAGGATGGCACAATCCCAGCTGGAGACTTTGGACCACTCCTGGTCCCTGTAGCTGCCAAGGTTCTTTCTGCCTTCTTGGAAAGGGCAGACTACAGGAGCCCTGGAAAGCTCTGAGTGACTGGCAGCCTGGGGTGAGCGATCCATCCTTTGTGCCCATCTCGTTTTCCTTAAAAGATTTAATTAAAACCCGTCTTCACTTTCTTCTGGTCCAGCCGTTATCACCAAACCTGTGAAGAAGACTTTCTCTAAATTGTTTCAGATGGTGATTGCTCAGTGTAGGAGTTACATCCCTACTATTTCAGCCATGGGGAGCCAGCAGGACATTGACCAAATTCTACATTCTACGGCCTTGCGGTGTCTTTGTCTGAAAAGAGAGTCATGTGCTAGGTCACAGAGCTCTGAGCTCAGAAGTGGTTTTCATTTGGTTAACGGATGCCAAAGTCATCAACCAGGGAAGATGCAAACACACTTGAGGGTCTGGTCCCATTTGAGTACCACGTTTGTATATGGCTGACCATTGACAGTTCCGTGGGTTGTGTGACCCCCCCCCCATAGGACCATAGGGGCCTCCCAATTTTTTTGGGGGGGGAGGGGTAACAGGGATAAAGATATAGAAAGCTGCAGTGGCTTGACATCGAAGGGTGGGGATAGGGCACTGACCTTGGTAGTGTCCTCTGGGCTCAGTAAGTTGTCTTCGTGGCTGAGGAAAATGGCTACCTTTGTTATGTTACAGATGAGAAGCTTTAAGCTCAAACAGGGGAACTAACTTATTTTGTCACTGTCCTGCTTGGAAGCATTGAAAGCCCACCTTGTCAGCCAGGTCTTAGGCTTGCTGTTTGGGGACCCCGGAACTTGAGCACCACTTTTTGGCCTCAGCTGCTTTACCTGCAGATAGAAAGAACAGTGTCTGCCATTGCATTTTCCTATGTCTGATGATACCAAAACCTTTCCCAGCATTCTGTAGTGTGCCCTAGGGACCAAGAACATAAGACAACCTGGTCCCTCCTCCAAGAACCTCACCAAAGTTGTGAGACTTTGGGGACGTAATCACAGCTGTGCCGAGAGTTGTATTGAACATGGGATGTCAGGAAAATAAGTAGAAGGATGAGGCCAGTGCTTCCCAGGGGGGAGATGGCCGACTAGGCCTGATTAGTGAGCTGCCTTTGTTTGGGTACTCTTAGTCGTGACCAGTTATAGTCTTTCCTGAGAGCTCAGAAAGTCACAGCCCAGACTCAGCAGTACCCCCAGCTTATGTGTCTGGGGGCTCAGCTATTACAGCCCAGAAGTGGTGCTCCTTCCTTCTGGAGCATTGGCTGTTATCAGACTTGGAATGGGGTCTCTGAAGGAGAAGTCAAGTATCATCTGGTTTGTAAAAAAGGCCACCTTGCAGAGAGAGGTTAGCCTGGGACTAACAAAAAGTTAACTGTTGCTGGTGAATAGTTGGCCACTTGGGTCCTGTCTGCAAATGAAAGACACATCCTGAAGCACCAGAATCAGGCTCCTCCTGGATCATCGCTATTTTAGCCATTTTCCTAATGAATCAGGTGGGATGTCTTAGAGCTTCCCCAGATAGGACAAGTGTGACATTCATCAAAATAGTTTAAACTAATGCCTCTCTTTCTCCCTCCACTCCCCCCATCCCAGTGTGTGTGTGTGTGTGTGTGTGTGTGTGTGTGTGTGTTCAATAAGACTTTCAACTGTGGACTCCATGTAGTAGAGGAGAGATTAAATTAAAATGATCTTGGTTGGGGGACTCAGAAGACTCTGACCACTTCAGTTGCACAGAGAGATGATTCTATCCCACCTCAAGTGGTGGCGTGGTATACATGGTGCTCATGGTGTCATAGAGGCACTGTTCTGTGTGGTGGGCTATTTTATGAACAGGTTGCCAATCTTAGGAATGTGTTTCAGAGGAGGGAAACTGGGGATCTTGTCTGGGGTGTTAGATGCAAACTTCTGAAATTTACTGCATGGCTATCGAGTGCTGAGTTCCAGGACAGGGTAGGCACTGGGTTGGGAGCAGAGGGTAAGATTGAGAGATGGGTGAGAGCAGAGAACTGACTTGGGTATCACATTTGTAGACAGTGACATGCTTTCCACTTAGCTCTTGGGAGCATAGAAGTAGGAGTTGATAAAGGAGAAATGGGAAAAGTGTGTGTGGTGGGCACAAATAGGGCATATGTCTGTATCCCTGAGGAGGCTGGTACAAAGGCTATTTGGTCTGACTTTGAGTTTTGGCTTTGATCCTTGGCAACTGGAGAAATGCCCTATGGATGCTGTGTGCTGATATCTATGGAGGCGGCTTGGCGAATGGAATCCTTTGGCCAATTGGGGGTAGCAGTGAGCATCCTCCTATGATGGCTGGTTGCCAGATCGACACACCTGAGAAGCAGGAACCTCAGTTGAAGTATCGCCTCCATCAGATTGCTCTGTGGCTATGTCTGTGGGGGACTTTCTTGGTTGCTAATGGGTGTAGGAGGGCCCGGCCCACTGAGGGTGGTGTTTTCCTTAGGCAGGCGGTTCTGGGCTATGTAAGAACAGTAGCTAAGAAAGCCAGTAAATGGCCTTCCCCTGTGGTCTCTGCTTCAAGCTCCTGCCTTGAACTCCTTCCCTAGCTTTCCCTGATGATGAACTGTAGCCTGTAAGTTAAAAGCCAATCCTTTCTTCCCCAAGGTGCTTTTGGTAATGGCAACAGAAGGCAAAACAGAAACACCTACTCTGAAATGCTTAAAAATCTGAGCCCTTTGAACACCAGTATACTCATGGTCATTATGCACCATGAGGCTTTGCTTTAACTCAAAGCTACCTCCAGGCTCTGTGTGTGGTGTATATGACACATAGATTAATTCCATGGTTGGGCAAAACCGTGAAATCTGAAGTGCTTTTGTTCCCAAGAACTTGAAGCAGGGACGCTTAAGCGGTACTTCATTTTCAATGGAGAAGGGCCCCGTTGTACTGAATGGAAGAGAACACTGAAAAGCGTTTACTGAAAGTTTGGTTTAGAATAATTATAGACTCATAGGAACGGACAGAACTATTATCGTGAGGTCCCATGACCCACCCCTCAGTTTCCATCAATGGGAAATCTTAGGTAACTCTAATGTGGGTTCTCCATCCTTGACAGTTCCAGCACTTTGGACTGAGTATACATGTGCTGGGAAGCAGGGGTGGGGTGGGAGGTTGGGTCCTATGTGTTGTAGAATGTACACCTTTGACCCATGAGCTACTACAGGACCTTCCTCTCAGCCCTCACAAACAGAAATGCCTCTAGATATTGCCAGCCATCTGCAGGAGGCTGAGAATTACCACTGGGTATCAAAAGCATGACATAGAATGTTATACGTACTGTGAATTAGATTGTAATGTTACATTTCAGAAGTTTCTCCATGCATTTGTATATGTATGTGTATATGCATGTTTGTGTGTATATGCATTTCAGTAGTTTTTCCACGCATGTATACATGTGTATGTGCATACGTGCATGCTTATGTATATGTATGCACATGTGTGCTTGTGTGTATATGGGTCCACCAGGATATAGGACCATGGAATCCTTGTCTGAGGCCTTTTGTAAGCATCAGTTTATCCCAGAATCTTAGAACTTTTAGGAAAGTAAATGGTCACAGTGCAAATTCCTGTCCAGTGCAGGGTTCAGACAATGGCTGTCCAGCCTGTGCTCCACCCCTCCCCAGATGAGCTCTCCCCACTTCAAGGCCATTAGCTCATTGGATGGACAGTGCTGATTGCTAGAATATTCGTCTTCATGGACATCCTCCTTCTGACTCTATTTATTCAGCTGTTTCTGGTTGAATTCCACAGTTTCTGCGTTGGAATGCTTTGTGGTCCCAGGAGTGAGCCTCAGGTCCCTAGTTTTCATTATCCAGCATGAAGAATAAGGTAACAGCTCCATGGGGGTCATACCAGTGGAGTAGGGTGTGCTTATTTTGGGTTGCCTTTGAATTGTGGCCACACTCCTTTTAGAGGATGAAATGTAGCCAACTAATAGACCACAGTTGCATAATTCACCTGCCATTTCCAACCACATGGCAGAAAGGAACAAACAAGGCTGGGATAAGGGATTTGAATATTGTTTTTTCCCCTCCTTGGCTTAGGAGCTGACTTGAATATGGAGGCTTCAAATCTGATTTCCCCCTGACTCCTTTGTCTGTACCATTTCCAGGCCCTGGCTAGAACGTACCACTGTTTGGATCTGAACAAACCCGCATGGATCCCCTAGTCCAGAGCTAGTCCCTCTGGTCCGTGTTGAGTGTGCAGGGAGCCATTTTTTTTTTTGTTTGTAGGTCTATGCCCAGAATCATCCAGTTTGTGTTTGGTATGTGTTGTGTCCCGGCTGTCAGGGGAAATAAAAAGGTGGTGATTGGAGCATATTTGCTTATATACAAAGCTCTTTCTGGGTGAGCTGTTCCTGGTTGGTGGAAAGGGCTTTTCTGTGAAGCTTTGCCTGGTCTCTTGTTGGGTCAGAGTACCCTGGCCTTTGTTAGAAATGCCCTAACTTGGGCAAAACTTAAGTGTGAAGAGGTGGTATTTGTCAATATTTCAGTAGTGTTTTTAATAAACCCAGGGAGTGTCATTGGCATACTTAAAGAACAAGAGAGCCTTGATGGCTGCCTATATGCTTTAGTATCAGACCTGAAGTATTTCATCCAACTCACTTCCCTGCAAAGCTCCAAGGAAAAGGATGGATGGGAGGTGGGGGGAAGCATTGCTTTCTGAGGCACCGCTACCCTTTCCAGAACCCTTTCCAGAACTCTTTCCAAAGCTAACTCACCGCTGGCCTGCTCCTCCTGCCTGTGCCCATGGCTCCGGAAATTAGGGTTGTGCCTGGATGAGAGACAGTGGCGACCCTACAGGGGTGGAGGAAGCTAGATTGCATGCTGTATTTCTAAAACAGTTGTGGCATTTCCCCCATCTACCTCTTGTGTATGTGACTGCCAAGTCTCAAGGTGACCATGCTTCATTCAGACTTGGGACAAAACCAGTTTTAGCTCCAGAGCCTGGATTTTGTGGTGAGTCCTCCTTTGCATGTCCCAAGGAGCTAGGAAGGCAAGTGCTAACTTAGTGTCACCCAGCAGTGACAGGTTCTGTCCTCTGAGACTCTCTCAGGTCCCTGTTTATGCAGCTGCCACTTGGATTGTGAAATCTTTGAGTTAGGTTTCTTTGACTGGCTGTAGGAAGGGTTAGAATCCCTAAGTGGCTGGCCTCCATCTCACTGGAGATGATGGATGGCTGACATGGCAAAGAATACCTACCTTCATGTGTTAATCAGCTTCTGATGCCATAGATTCAGATGTACTATATATGCCATGCAAGGCATGTGCAATGCTCCCTGGTAAGCCTGCTGAGGATTCAGAGAAAGCTAGGGACAGAACTGATGACTTTTCAAGCCTTGGTTCATCCATGGAGGATTGTGTCAATAACACCCATACTCCCTGTTGAGGTGTGAGGTTAGATGGGTGTGGCCCCCTTGGTTCTGACAGGGGTGGTGTGGGGCAATTTTGTGTTACCTTTTCCCTGCTCCTGGAGTACCTGCCAGGTTGTGTCCTACAGACCCTGACAGACAATGCCCCTGGGTTGTTGGCCTCCCTTTTCTCCTCGTAGCCCCTTTTCCTCAAGCTTCATGCAGTCATCTCCCAGCTACAATCCTGCAGCACATGCCTGCTTACCTCAGCTTGTTCTCGGCAGAACCCAAACTCAGGCAGATAGGTGCTCCGGGTACCTGCAGAGCCTACAGAGGGCCCACACTAGCCTGCGTGCACCTGCCTGCCTGCTGCTGGTACTGGGGTATTTCCTTAGAGACAATGAACTCCCACTCCATACCTGTTTCCCCTGACACTGACTATCCTTAGAGTTGGAAAAGGGCACAGGCTGTCCCCTCCTTGTCCCTTTCCCGCTCCTATATGCAAAGAGCAGGGACTTCTTTATTTTATTATATTTTTTGAAATTGTAATATAATTGCATAATTTCTCCTCTCTCTTTCCTCCCTCCAATCCCTCTCAAGCACCCCCTTGCTTTCTCTCAATTTCATGGCCTTTTTCTTTAATTGTATATACACTATATATGTGTATGTATAGATATATAGATAAAGACATGTAGATATTCCTAAATGCCTAACAACCTGCTCAGTTCCTGTAGTGTTACCTGTACGGACATGATCTCAGGGCTCTCACTTGGTGTTAGATAACCAGTTGGGGTGCTCCTCACTGGGAAGCCATTTCTCCTGCTCTCAGCATTCCCTAGTTGCCCATAGGATTGAGTCCCCTTGAACTTTTCCCTCTTCATGTCAGAATATCCACTGCCACTGCCACTGTTCAGCAATTGTTTGGGCGACTATGGTGATAAGACTTCATGGAGAAAGCCTGTCTCACATTTCTAGGAGCCACGGTCCTGGGAAGTGTCCTGTCCCTCTGGCTCTTACACTGTCTCTCCCTCTTTTTTTTTTTTTTTGCAATGATCCATGAACCTTAGGTGCGGGAATTATGCAGTAGATGTATCAGTTGGGACAGGGCGCCACATGCTCTCTTGTCCTCTGCATTGTGATAGGTGGTGGTTTCCTGTAATAGTCTTTATCTGTTGCAAAGAGAAGTTTCCTTGATGAGGGGTGAGGACTGCACTTATATATGGGGATAAGGATAAATATTTAGAATGTAGTTAGAGATTATGCCGGTTTAATAAAGAGCTGGATGTAGGTTCTCCTCCAAGATCCATGTCTTCACAGCCCTGCGTGGCTAGCTTGGTTTCCAGTACCAGACATGAGTGAACTGTAGAGAGTGGTTAGTTACGGCCAGAGCATGTGTGCCACTGTGGCACCCTTCGGGCTATCATGCCGTGCTGGAATTCATTGCGGTTCACAGACATCACAACTGGGTAGGACTTTTGTTTGCTTCCCTCCCTTGGAAGCTTCATGATGATGTCTGATACCATGAAGAAAACCAGTCCTAAGGCAGGAGGCTTTCAAGTCAGATCCAGATCAGGTCTCAAGTTAAAATAATAATTAAAATAATCCCCTGGGGAAGCAGAGACAGGAAGCTCCCTGGGGCTGTTGGCCAGGCAGCCTGGCCTGCTTGGCAAGTTCTAGGTGAGTGAGAGACGCTGTTTAAATTGGAGAAAAAAAATAATAAAGGTGGATGGTGCAGAACAACTGAGGTTTTCCTCTGATGTCAACATGCATGTGTACAAAGTTGCTTGTGTACTCCCACACATGCACGCACAAGTGGCCACACACACACACACACCATTCCTAACACCTGCAGGAGGAGAGAGACCTTTAGGTTGCATTTCTGGGGAGCTACTGAGAGAACCTCATGTGGTTTTTTACTCTCCTGCCATGGGTTCCTTACCAAAAAACAGGCAAGAACTGCCAGAGCCCTGGGCCAGCTCCCTCCTTCAGGGAGAGTGCAGAGCTCTGTGGCCTGGAATTTCCTGGGGAAGCAGAGACTGCAGGGAAGCAAAGGCTTTTCAGTTTGGGTTGTGTGTGTGTGTCTGGGGGGGAGTGTTGCTACTGTAAGCTCCTTGTGCAGCAAGGGGGAAAAAACAGTTTTCTATTAAGCCAGAGGAATTATATTTATCACGGTGCACCAGAATAGAACATGTGGCCAGCATTAGCGGTGCAGTGCGCTACTTTTAAGGAATTCTGCACTGTCACGCGGCCCAGATGGAGATGCTGATTGGATTCTGGCTCCTTCTCCGAACACTATTTCCCCTTCTCTTTCTTCTTTCATCTGTACAGACCATATGGTGTCTTTCTTGTTCTGGGGGAGGAAGGGTCTACGGAAGCAGCCTTTGTGCTGGCAGGGAGGGTCCTTTGGAGCCGGTCACTCTCACTGTTACCTCCTGGCTGTCAGTGACCTTGGGAAGCCCTCTTCCTCACTCTAGGTTCTTAACCTGTGAGTTGAGACCTCTTTGGGGGGGATCACATATCACATATTTACATTATGATTCATAATGGTAGCAAAATCACAGCTATAAAGTAGCAATGAAATCATTTTATGGTTGGGGAGCACAGCATGAGAAACTGTATTAAAGGGTCGCCGCATTAGGAAGGTTGAGAACCACCGCTCTAGGCCTTTATGTTCTCTACCGTAAAATGCCCTTCCTGTCCTCAGAGGCTTGAACCGTGCAGTAAACATGTCTTGTAAAGTTTGGAGCCTGCTGCCCCTGTAAGCTGTTAGCAAATGGGATGGTGTTAGCGACGTGGGCCTCGGGATAATGCTGGCCGGGTGGAGACAACAGCTGTGTTTTTGTACCCTGAGTATCTCACAGGTATCATTTTATGCCCTTGCTCTAACTTCCTGTGTGGCAGGCTCTGCTACCTTCTTCCATTGAGGAGGGGAAGAGGTAGAGAGGTCAGGCTGGTGCCCTTTGGGGTACCCTGGCTGTACCTGTCTCCCAAGTACCACTCTGAACTGTGGGTGGATCATACCTCTTCTCCTCTCTGGAAGGCTGCACCCCAACTCTGAGTTGGCTAGTTTTTATACAGAGGCTTTCTCAAGTGGGGGGCATTCTGTATGCCATTCCTGTCCTAAAAGCCTCAGGTGATAAGCTAAGCTAGACAGGCTTGCTTAGTTCCTTCCCTGACTGGATCCTGCTTCCCCTTCCTTCCCCTCGGCACTTTCCAGACAATGAAACCCCTGCATTAGGCTTTGCTTAGAGGCAACTTGACTCTAGACAGATGCTATCAGGGTCCCTCCAAGGAGGATTCGATTGAAGTGAGGAATCAGGAAAGGCAGTTTTTAAGATGATGCCAGAGCTGAGACTTGCAAGATGAGAAGGAGCCAATTAGCTTCAGAGTAGAGGGATGGGTGTACCCATGATGGGGGAAAATTTATGCTTTGTTGTTAGAACAGGGGTAGGGGGACAAAGTGAGGAGAAACTGGAGGGTTAACAGGGTCACATCGGGCTCCCAGGTCACTCCCCAGTTAGTGAGCAACCGACTCACAGGTCCCCAAGCCATGGCCTTGGAGAGAGCTGGGTATGCGAGCTCAGCATGGGGAAACATGCTAGTTTGGCTGTCCAAGTCCAGCTTTGGCCCCCATTTCCAGGTATTACTCCTAGTGCTTCAGGGAGGCTCAGCAGCGTTTTGTAGGCTTACAATACTTAACAGCATGTGGTTGTGCATGGGTCTCATGAGGGGTGATTATCTCCATATATACTGAGCATCCTCTTCTTTAACCACAGACCCCTTAGAGTCCAAGGCCCTGGGGCTGGAGAGCAAAGCTGGGATCGGCTGTCTGCAGGAGAGGACCATGAGTTCTCACATCCAGAGGCTTGTCTGATACATGGAGTAACGATGTCTTTCTCTCTTTTTCTTTCTAGGTAAAAACAGCAACAGAAAAGGCAGAAGAAGCAAGAGTCTCGAGAAAGCTGTCCGAGATGATCATGGTGTCCCTGTGGCCCATGAGTATGTCAGAGAGAGTAAGTGAAGCTCTTGGAGGGTCATTGCCCCATTTCTGTCACCTGCCCATGGTGGGTGCAGGCAGCTGGCATGGCTGTCTGCTCATATACACCCTGTAGAGATATTGTCTGGACTTGTGTCAATTCTTAGCTATTGTGCAGGAGTGCAGACATCTCAGCAGCTCAAACTTCTCTTGGAGCATTGCTGTCCCATAGAAGTTCCCCCATTGAATTGCTCAAGTCACTTCCAAGTGTCCTGTCCTCTCCCTTAGACTCTCTCACTTGGCAGTCCATGTCATTGTGATCTCTTAGCTGCCCATAGTCTTGGTTGTGTATTTCTTGTCTCTAGATGCAGCACAGGGTCTCTGGTGGCATAGATAAAGCTTCTATTCCCAGAATCTGTAATACTAGACCTGACAGCTTGCAGCCATGTGTAGTTGCTTACCCGAGTATGTTCAGCAGTAGGTGGCAGGGCTGGGGTATTGGCTTGATTGCTAGAGTGCTAGCCTCGCATGCATGAAGCCTTGGGCTTCATCCCAGCGCTGCACACACCAGATGCGCAGCTCGAAGACCAGCACTGTAAGACCAGCATTGGGGAAATAGAGGCAGGAGGATCGGGAATTTAAGGTCATCCTCAGCAACACAGAAAGTTGTAGGACAGCCTGGGATATATGAGATACTGTCTCAAAAAAAAAAAAACCCAAAAATTATAGAAAACGAATTTTCAATGTTATTATTTCTAGACTCATGGAGGAATGCTGACCCACTGGCTGTAGCTATAAACATTCTTAACTATTTTGTCACTATTATTGTACTAAGCTTAAATATTCAGGATCATTTTCTGCTAATATTAGTAATAGTGACAATTTATTAAATGTATATATAATTGCCAGATCCTTTGCTCAGTGTCTGACCTTCCAGGCACCCTGCTAATCACTGTGGGTATCACCACCATCACCATCATCATTATCCTCCTCTTTTTCCTCTTCCTCCACACTCTGTAGATTAAGGGAGGGTCCTTTGGTCAGGGTTGTATAGCAAAACAGAGCTTAAAATGAAAGATTCCAAGGTTGTTGTCTTTTTGCTTAGTAATGACAGCAGACAAAAAAAAAATCAGCTTGATATTTTATATATTTGCATAGGACTCACTCTCAGCTGCCACATCAGCTCAAGAGCTGTGTCACAGAGGTGACTGTCACCAGGGGAGTTGCCACAGTCCCTTAGGCACAATGTCAGGGTTTGGGGCTGTGTTTCTAACTAACAACCTGCCATCAAAGATGTCACTGTTCTGACTACAGTGTGTTCTAAGATGAAGAGAAATCAATTCTTATGAGGTTCTGCAGTCATTTAGGGACCTAAATGTCTATTCCATCTGAAGGTGAACACTGGAAGGACCTTGTCCCTTGGAAGGATGTGTTGAGTGTACAGTATGTAGCTAGGGCTGTTTTTCCTGGGCTCATCCTGAGGCTCAGGTCCCTTAGCATCTGTGATGGTTAGCTTTTATCATCAACTTGACATAACATTACCTAGGAAGAGAGCCCAAATGAGGAATTGTCTGCTTTGGGTTGGGCTGTGGGTCTGCCTGTGGGGAATTGTTTTAATTAAGTAATTGATTTGAGAAGATGCAGCCCACTGTGGGAGGCATCATTTCCTAGGCAGTGGGTCCTGAACTGTGTAAGAATGGATAAATTGAAGTAAGCATGAGTAAGTGTGAATGTGTTCAATTCTCTCTGCACTTGACTGTGGGTGTGATGTGACCCATTGTTTTAAGTTTCTGCCACCATGACTTCCGGAGTGATGGACTGTCACTTAGAATAGTGAGCTGAGATAGACCCTTGTGTCCTCTAAGTTATCTTTTTGTCAGGGTATTTTGTCACAGTGACAGGAATTAGGGTAGTCTTAGCATCCTCTCTGGTGCTGGGTCCCTTCACCTGCTGGTGGGACAGCGGTGGCACTTGCTCTTTGCTCATGTATACCTCCAGGCTGAGGTTGCTTCAGGGTGCTAGCCTCAGGAGCACTTTGGAGTTCTTCTGCCAACCAATCTGGACTTGAGGGTTCTTTAGTATCTGGTGAATTCTTGAGTGCTTTCAAACACATTTTCAAACATATTTTGTCCAGATTTTCTCTCAGCAGCTTCAGCAGAAGGCTTGGGTTGGATTATCTGATTTCTTCTTTCTCAGAATTAGAAATTATTAAGATTGGGGAAGGCATTTCAGGAAGATTTTGGAGACCCATTTACACACACACACACACACACACACACACACACACACACACATACATACACACCATACCACATACACACACCACATAATACACACCACACACACACACACACACACACACACACACACACACATACACATCACACCACATATACACACCACATAATACACACACCACACACACACACACACACACACACACACACACACACACACACACACACACACACACACACACCACATACCCTCCCCCCACAACACAAACACTATACACATGGCATTTCCTCTTTTCTGTCACAGATGCCCCCTCTAACTAGATTATTTTTCTGAGTTGACCTCATGGATGGTGTCATTTACCTCAAAGGTAGCCATCACACCTCCAGTTCACTGAGTATCTTAGCTACTGTATTAACCTGTGGAATTATTCTGTTTTTCAAAGAAGGAATCTGAGAGGAAAAGAATAATGACTTCCTGTTGCTCCGCTGAGGGAGGGATGGAGACTGTGAGTGGTGACTAGATGGTTCACACTGAAGGCAGGTGACAGAGCCTTTAAAATAGTCTGAAGTCAGTGGGGGCAGATGGAAGTCAACCTCGAAGAAGTTTCCCAAGAGCAGACATGTGCTTAGCTGTTATGAGACTAAAGCACTGTGACAGTTGGGTCAGCTCTCCCAGGACTGGCTGGTTGAGTTCTTGTCTACTTCCCCATCTCATTTGTGCCCACACCTTTCGCTCTGTGACTTTCCAGTCCCTTCCCCAAAGTTGAGAGCTGGTTGACTTTGAGTTGATCTACATTTCACGTCAGGCTGATTGAATGAAGAGATGTGTCTGTGTGCTGGTCCTGAGCAGAGAGTGTAAAAGCCTTTGTCTGTTACCAAATGTCTGCACCTTGGCCACCTGCCAATGTGCTGAGTGGTCACCACGGTTCTTATTTGCTGTTAGGATAATGTACCTCCCCATTTCTGTCCCAGTGTTTTCTGATACTTTATGATGAGAATCCTTGTGGAAAGTTGACTGGAAGGAGATTTAGACACCTGCCTACTCCAGAAAGCCACGAGAGAAGGTATCACCAAGTGTCTAATTTTCTAGCTGGACTAAAGCTGGGGGCACACAGTAAGGGATGGGTAAAGGCGCCCCACGTGGAAGCTATTTTCGCCTTCTGTAGTCATCTGATTCCCACATGGCAGATGTTCTTCCACATCTGGTGTTAGGTTCAAGTAGATTTCCTTTCTTGAGTCTTGGGCTTCTAGGGCAAGTTTGGGAGTGGTTACAGAATTTTCAACCAGAATTCCCTGAAGTCTAAGACACTTCTGAGCAATGGATAGTTTTATGGGTTGCGTCAAGTCATTCTGAGGAAGTTTTGTCTTTTAAAATCTCCTTGAAGAAAAAAGTTTTTTGTTTTTGTTTTTAATTTCAAATAACCGTAGATTCACAAGAAGTTGCAAACATACAAACAAAAAATTGAGAGAAGGGTCTGACTTATCTTTCACTCTGCCCCTGTCAGAGCTGATGTGTTTATATGACTGCAGTAAAGTAACAGAGTCAAGAAACTGACTTGGACAAGGACAGACCAGATTCCGATTCTGCCAGCTGTGTGTGTGTGTGTGTGTGTGTGTGTGTGTGTGTGTGTGTGTGTGTGTGTGTGTATGCAGGACTATGCAGCTATATTATGTGTGGTTTCTGGAAACACTCCTGTCCCATCAGAGGTTCTTAGTGCTATTCTTTAGAGAAACTCCCCTCCCCAGGTTCAAGCCCTGGTTCCTGGCAATGCAGCTCTGTTCTCCTTGATGTTGTAGTTGTAAGACAACGAGATACATGGAATCATATGCTATGTAACCTTGGAGACTGACTTTTTTACATTTGGCATAGATCTCTTTTATTCTTTCTGAATTGGATAAATAGATCTGGTTTGGTGTTTTTACAATGTAGCAGTTAGGCAAAGCTAAGCCCATTAAAATATTATTGAAGGCTAATGTGTAGAGAGAAACCCATGGGAATGTAAGGATATAACTCATTGGTGTGTGTAATCCCCACACATTGATTTGGGTTGTCATGGACACCACACAGTGTGAAAATGCATCATTGCCACTGCTCTTTACAAGAGGAAGATTGTGCTAGAACCTGACGTCAGCTTTGGTCCACAGCCAGCCAATCTCCTTGCCTCTCCGTAAACACTGCTGTGATCAGAGGTGACAGGTATGGTTTTGAACTTGGTAATATTGATGGATGGGTGCCGTACACTCATGTGTCTGATTTCCTTCGCTGGTTATCATATTTGTGAGGCTCATCCATGCTGCTGCAAACACTGTGGCTTGTTTATCCTCATGGGTCTGTAGTATTCCACAGCAGGACTGTATACCATGGCCTCTGTACTCATCCTCTTATTGACAGGTATTGATGTGGATTTGACCTTTTGGCTATTACAGAGTGCATTTGGGATCACTTTTGTGTGATTCTTTTGATGTGTACCTCTGGTAGAGTTGCTTGATCATAGGAAGTGAGTATCTTGGATAAGGACTGGTAGGAGGGGCCTGAGGACATGGTTCAGTGGGTAAAGTGCTTGTTGTACAAGCGCGAGGACCTGAGTTTGGATCTCCATGTTGGAAAGAAAAATGCTAGCTATAGAGACATACACCTATAACTCCAGCACAGGGGAGGAGACAGCAGGAGGATCTTTGACTCACTGGCCAGCCAGTCTAGCCAAATTGCTGACCCCCAGGTTAAATGAGAGACTTTCTAAAGACAAAATAAGAGAAGCACTGGAGAAAACACCATGTCTTCACCTCCAGCCTCCATCTGCATGTACACACAAGCTTACATACACATACATGCGCATGTGAGCATGCCCACAGGTAACACTGCACACACAGAGAACTGGCAGAGAATTTTCCAAGTTGATTATGTCTATCAAAATTTCCACCAGCAGTAGCTTTTCTTCCTTCAAAGTGCACATTTGGTCTTGTCAAGCTTCTCTGTTTTATCCATGTTGGTGACATATGCTGCTGTTTCGATGTGGTCTGACTATGTGTTTTCCTGGTGACTAATGGTTAATGCTTCTTTGCCATTAGAATGACTCACTTTGTTCAGCTCCACCTAGGTCATGGTTTTCCTGCCATTCTGCTCATTGATGGGAAGGCCTGGTTGCCTGGTTTGCTCTTGTCAGGTAACTGGCTTAGCTTGTCACTCTACCAAGGGTGTCTTTTGAATGACAGATGTTCTTAAACCCAAAACAAACCAATCCTTAATCTTTTCTTGGGTGGCTGGTGCTTTTCCATCATGCTTAATTTAATTTTTGCCTTCCCTAGGGTCTTGAAAAAATTTATTTCTATATTCTACTGATAGTCTCCTCTTGTATTCGTGTATTGCTGCTGAAATTATTTGATAAAATAGTAATGTGAAGTAAATAATAGTGTAGACAGACCATGGATGTGGTGACAAGCAGTTTGTTTTGAACTAGTAATTACCTTCTAAGGTCTTTATTAGCAATGCATGAGGAAAAATATGAATTTCCCCTGATGACTCATAGACAGTGATTATCAGTCACAGCAGCTTCTGATATTCATGTGTTTGGGAAGTATTGGTTAGATGTCAGGGATTCTATGATGGAAACTCATTTTGACTTGTGATCGAGTCTCCCAGCCCCTCCAGGGAGGTAGACTAATCTATCTGAGATGGCAGGGCTTTCAGGAGGAGTTTGGCTCCAAGGCAGGGTGAATAGGGAGAGTGGAGTGATTGGGAATGGAATATGGGAGGCTTTCCAGTTGAAGCAGCCACTGAACTGGACATCCAAGGTGAAGATAGTGGCCAGATCAGACCCTTTGAGGCTGGAGCCTCCTGGGGCAGACTCTGGGTTCTAGGTTTGGCCTTGCCTCCCAGTTCTCTGAGAATTTCCTTTGTTGGACCCTCAGAGCCTGGGAAAGAAACTCTCCAGACTTCTTTTACTGTGGAGGTGAGAGATGGCAGCCAGATTCTGGGGGCCCCTTGAGGTTCTTGGCACCTCAGAAGACTTTCCTGAGAGCTGCTGTCATTGACCCACACAATTCTGTGTGGAACTTGGGCATCCATTTTTCTAGGTTCTTGAAAAGATTTTGGTTCTTGGGCTGGTCATTTAGTTTTCTGTGCCAGAACTGCAGTGGGGCACATCTTCAAGGCCCTTTTTTGATGTGTTGGGTATTAAAGAGCTTTCCAAGGATGATTAGATAAGACCAAGATTAGTTCATAGACTTCCAAAGAGCCCGAGAGACTCCCACGCCTTTCTGAGCAGCTCTTGGTGTCTGAGTCAGGCAGTGAGCCACAGCAAACACAATCTCATTGCACAGGAAGCAGCCTCCACAATCTTCATTGGTTGGAGGGAATGTCAAGTTCAGAAAGGCAAAAGAAAGAATTCCATAAGCAAAGCCAATTGAATTTATAGGGAGCAATGAAGACAAAAATATCCAAGAGAGCTAGCAACTTATTATTGGGAGCCTCTTCCCCTCTATTTCTTCAAAAATCCTCTGCTTTGGTAGTAGCAGGCAGCCACAGCAGGCTGCAGCTCCTCTCTTCCAGGAGTGGTGACTTTTCTACTTCCAGCCCCTTTCCTGGTGTGACTCCCCAATGTCACCAAAGCATTGGTATTTTACTTTGGAACTTTTAACTCAAATGGGGGACCATAAAGAGTGTTTTTGGGATCTCTTGTCACAACTGATTCCAAATTGAACTTGGCTGCATCGTAATTATTTTTCTGTCTGGTCTCTCCAAGTCTTAGTAGTTTGTTTATGGGTAAGATGGGTTTGTGGACATTGTGAAGGTTTAGTGGTGAAATGTCCAGAGAGCGTGACTCAGAGGGAGTTGCTTGCACGTTAGCCTAATTGCTCATAGATTGAACAAACTTTTCAAGATTTGACCTTCACAGCATTCCCTGGGGATATGTAGGACACTGGGAGTGGAGTTTGGGGGTTGGTGCCTCCAAATCAAAATTCACATGCTATGTATTCTATTTCCTGTTATCTCTGGGTCACAAAGTTGCCCCTGACATTCGAGGCGGTAGGCAGTCTTGGGATTTGTTCAAGAACTGAGATACAGAGTGTCCCTAGTTCTGTTTCTGCTGCTGTGGTAAAGCCCCCTGCCGAAAACGCTTAGGGGAGAAAGGTTTTGTCTTTGTCTTAGCGATGTGATAGGCTGTCACTGTAGGGCCATCACAGCAAGAAGAGCTATAGGGAGCTGGTCACATCACATCCACAGTCAAGAGCAGAGAGGATGCATGCCTACTGCCTCATCTTGCCTTTTTTCCACTCTGATACAGTTCAGGGCCCAACCAATGCAATGGTTTTACCACATTCAGGGTGGATCTTCCTATATCAATTAATCCAGTTAAGAAAATCCTTTATAGTCCTGTTCACCAACCAATCTGATTTAGACAACCCTTCATGGAGATGCTCTTCTCAGGTCATTCTAGAGCAGTGGTTCTCAACCTTCCTAATGCTGAGACCCTTTAATACAGTTCCTCATGTTGTGGTGACTCTCCAACCATAAAATTATTCCATTGCTACTTCATAAGTGTAATTTTGTTACTGTTATGAATTGTAATGTAAAAGTCTGATATGCAAGATATCTGATATGGGACCCCTAATGGTTGCAAACCACAGGCTGATAACCACTGTTCTAGACTGTGTCAAGTTGATAATTAAAATTTACTACCATACATAGCTTGGTGGTAGTGGAAAGGCCTTGCGGGTTGGTGAAGATAGACCAGGGTAGAGTCCTTCACACTGGCTTCTGTGCAAAGAATGTCAGCAAGGGACAGAGCTAATAAAGTGACGGCGGTGGTGGTGGGGGGTCTCATCTCCACTCCCACAGATGGCGTGGCACTGGGAGATGGAGCTTCATTTGGCACAGGATGTTCCAAGAGCTGCATGCCTTAAGAGAAAGTGGCTTCGTCGCTGGTGACTGTCAGTCTTCTCCAGATTGTGACACATCTCAGATCTCTAATTAATATTTTCCTGAAGACTTTTTTTTTTTTTTCACACGTTTTGCCATGTTCTCTCACCCACATGCTTCTCAGGATAAGAGCCTGTTTTAAAAAGTGGGAGAAACTCAATTTGATGGTCAAAGACATGTTTGCTTTTATGGCAGAAGAGACTTGGTCCTCAGGTGGGTGTGCCCAGGCACAGGTCCTTGTTCCACTGTGGCCATGGAGCAGGGTTTACCAGAATACTGAGATACTGAGGAGGCATGAAGGGCTGTGAATGTCTTTCCTGTTTACTTCAAGAACTTTTTTTTTAAAAAAGCCAAAGTCTTGAATGTTTTATCCTCCTGCCTCCACTTCCAGAGTGCTGGGATTATAGACATTGCTCATCATTCTAGCTTTTTTTTTTTTTTAAATACAGTTTCATGGAGTGCTGGGGATCAGATTTGGGGCTCCATGCCTGCTAGGGAGGCACTCAACTGTTGTACATCGGAAGCCTCAATATGTAGCGATTACATCATGGCTTGGCATTATAATAAATATATAGAATATATCGCTACAACACAGAGTTTTTGTTTTTTCTAACTACTAGTTACAGATACTTCAATGAAGCTTAGAAACACTGTTTCTCTTTACCCGTCACCCAGTGCAACCACATTCCTGTCTTTCTCTGTAGTGTTTCTTGAAGGATATAGGAAAGCCCTCCTTGTTGTAAGGTAGTATTGGGATTGGGATTGGCAGGCAGGGCAGCTAGTTTCTTGACGATGTAAACCAAAGGCTTTGCAACAGCGACTTTGCCTCCTGTTTGGAACCCTTTGGTTAGTAGGGTCCTCAGCCTCATGTCTCCAGGGTTTACACTTGGAGTGTGCCTATTTAACTCTGATGCTTATTATACAGTTCCCAGCCAGTGGAAACAGGTACATGTCTAAAGGTGCTCCTGGTCCTCTTGACTGTTGATGGGTAGTTTAGCCAGTAACAAATTTATGATTTCTTTTCCGTCAGTCCCCTGTATGTATGAGTCACTTCTGGGTCATCTCACACAGCTGACGACAGGCCAAGGACTATAGCTGAAAATGCAACCCTTATCTCTGCTGTCTTCTACGTTTCCGAGCTTAAGGAGGTGGAGGTGTGCTTGGAGCCCCTCCACTTAGGCTATGGGTTTTCCTAGGGTTCCATTGTCTTGGGGTTTACTGTTAGTGGCTCTCTTCCCCATGGCTGTCACTTGGGGACCAGAGAAGCCTTAGGTGGTGGCTCCAAGAATGATGTCAGCTGCCTCTTTTATATGTAGTCCTCTCTAGTTTTTGCTTGCCCCTCTGGCCACAGGAAAGAGGAACTGCCTGTCTTCCTGTGCAGGACTGAGGGTCTCAGATGCCTTGATGTGTTGTGATGACGCATGCTCCTCTCTGGCCCTCCTGGCTGTTCAGCCTCCGCACTGTTCTATTCATTTACATGGCACCTCCCACCATTCTCTTGTGTGGGAACAAATTTAGGGTGATACCTTAATTACCTTCCCCGTCTTTTTCTTCAGCACAGAGGACCTTGCAGGTGCACCAGAGGGAGGATCTGAACACCCACTACCTCTTCTGAAAACCTTTTGAAGGTTCTCAGGGAACCAAGAGGAGGAAAATGAATCAGAAAAAAAAAGTTACTGAAGTTCATCGGGATCAAGCCTGTAGTATGGAGGACATTTTGGAATCCTGTACTTTGAATTAATTTAAAGTCTAAAGCCAAAAGATAGTTCTCTTACCTCTTACTTTTTTATCTTTAGTATAAGAAACTTCCTTTTTCTAACAGGGCATTCCTACGTAAAACTTTCAGTATGTTTGTTAAGATGGACTTAGAACTTTCACCAGGAAAGATGTGACTATAGCCTGAAGTTGTTGCCTTATTGATCTTTGGTAGGAGAGAAGTTTGTCCTTAAACTACTCTAGATTTAAGCTTTTATTAATTTTAACATGTTTACAAATTTTACACTTAGTGTGTGTGTTGGTGGGGGGCACGTGCATGCTGCAGTGTGAATGCATGCCGGGGCACATGAGGGTCCAGAGAACAACTTTGTAACAACTGGTTTTCCTCTCCCACCAGCATCCCTGCGATGGAACTCCGTTGTTAGGCATGACGGTAAATACCTTTACCTGGTGAGCCATCTCACCGGCTTTGAAATATGTTAAGAATATTTGTTTGGAGACATGGGACCCTCACAGCTTGCTCGACGGGTACTGTTTTTCTTGAGCCCCATAGTGTCCTGCATTGTTCTGTGTTGAGCAGGGAGCTAGTTGCCACTGGGCTTTCTTTTCTCTGGAAACCCCAGGAAGGGAATTATAGTAATTATTGTTGGAAGGTAAAGAATGAGGTAGTCAGAGGAAAAAATAAGAATGGATAATTGATGAAATAGAAATTTCCTGAATGAGGTTGATTACCTTGCTGTGTCTCTGTGACCCTTGTCATACACTTCCCGGATTAACCCTCAGAACTGGACAGGGAACTCTACACGCTTGTCCCAGGCATTGTGGTGGCTGTGAGCTTGCATCTAGCTTCTGTTACACTTTCTCTGCGGATAGCACTCAAGTCCCGGTGCCAGGGGGTGGCTGGGTGGAGACTCTGGACAGGTATGATGTAACGCTGGAGATACCCTTGGATGACGTCAGTCCCTTCCTCTGGCAGCACAGAGTGGTGGCTTGTGCTACTTGGCTGATGGTAGCTCTGGCCCTGTCCTATCCTGTCCCTCCTGTCCCTATAGTGACCCTTCCTTGTTTAAACGAGGTACTGTTGGTTTCTTTCAAACAACACTCACTAATCCATATGGTCTGTATCTTTATCTTTGCCTGTCAAGGACACTGTGCTCCCCTAGAGCAGATCCATAGCTAGCTACTTCTACATGGACAATGGGAAAGGCTTCCAAAGAAAACAAGATCATCTAAAGACAGCACCTTCTAATAAGGAAAGAAGTCCTGGTGTCAGGGTGCTGTGTTCATGGAAGATACCGAGTAGGAACTGGCTGAGCCCATGTGTTTATCTGGGTTCCCACCAAAGTCACTGCCCAGCAATTCCATGGATGAAGGGAGCAGGACATTTTGGTTTCTTCTGTGACACTCTCGTAGGTGTGGACAAGAGTAGATGCCACTCCTGTGAAACAACACTGTTGCCATGGGTGCACAATGCCCTAAGCCCCTCCAGAGGGCAGGTACTGAACTTCTGAGTCAGTATGAGGTTTGCATCTACAAAATACCCCACTTACAAGCACTTCTTTCCATATCTCGTATATCTTAATGGGATTTCTTACAAGGGAGGCAATTTTAATAAATATTTAACTTCATTCTAGTAGTTCCTTTTTTTTTGTTTTTGTTTTTTTTTGTTTTTGTTTTTTTTTGTTTTGTTTTTTTGAGACAGGGTTTCTCTGTGTAGCTTTGTGCCTTTCCTGGAACTCACTTGGTAGACCAGGCTGGCCTCGAACTCACAGAGATCTGCCTGCCTCTGCCTCCCGAGTGCTGGGATTAAAGGCGTGCGCCACCACCGCCCGGCTTAGTAGTTCCTTTTTGAACTAAAACATTTATATATGCATGAAATGTTTTCTTTTTCTAGAAGAAATGCTTTGAATAGCAATCATTGTCATCGCGAGCTGTCTGTCCATCTGGCTGTCTACCTGTGCATCTGCCTGTCTGACTGTAAATGACAGAAATGGAGGTTGCGGGGCTAGATGAAGTAATGGAATTCTCTGCCGTATTCTGTTGAGTGGAGGCTGGAATGGTGTCTGTGTGGCTCTGGAATAGTCTCACAGATGATGATGGATACTGTTTGCATTTCTGACTTGGTTACATGGAGATACGGCAGATCTGAGTACAAGGATGTGGAGAGACAGAGCTAGGGTTCCTTCCCCCACCCCCTGCCCACCTTCCTGATCTTTCATATCCTGTTCCCTCAGGGTCAGAAACTAAATTAGGAGTTGAGCCTAGCAGAGGCCATACCCAAAACACAAGGACTTATCCACAGAGCCCAGTTGCCAGTGGGACCAGCTCAGTGCTAGGACCGGGAGGTGTGGGGCCTCTTAGCACAGGATGAGGATGCTGCCAGTGTCTGAAGCATGCATGACAGATTGAGGCTGGGTGACCAGCAGAAGTGCAAAGACCCAGGAGCAGGTAAGAGCAGTGGGGAAAAACCAGAGCTTGGAGGTAGGCACATCAGTTTAGGGGCCCTTGAACCCAAATCCCAGCCCTCTTTAAGTGGCAGACTGTTAGGTACCCCTGACCCCAGTGGCCCTAGTAAGTCAGCGAGTGTTTCCCCCAGACCTGGCCTGAATTCCAAAGACAGCGTGTGATGGCTATAAGAGAATACTGGGTCTGAGAGTCCAGGGCAGCAGCTGAGAGGGGGTGTTTGTTGTCCTGAAGCTACAGTTAAGAGGGTACAGGCTCACATTCCCAGCCCTTGTAAGAGGAGAGTTAGAGGTTTATCTTCTGGACTCAGGGGTCATGTTTCATGGCTGCTGGACCCGAGAGGCAGGGCAGACTACTGCTTTGGTGGCTCAGAAGGTCACAGTGATGCCCAGCATAGGAAGCAAGCATTGTGGATTTCAGAAGAGGTGGTGGGACAGCTTTGCTCATTTGCTCATATAAGACATGGGCATCATCAATTCCTGGTAGGCAAGAAGGAGAAGTACTCACTTAACACTTGGTATCAATGACCTGCCACCTGTGTGAGTCAGACTCCCATGTCCTCCAGACCTGGAAGGTGGAGGAGGGGCAGACCCTTGTGAAGCATGGGGTTCATGGTAACTGTTGACCCTGAGTGGCCTTGGGAAATTAGGGGTCTGGCTTCACAGACTTCCCCTTCCTGCTTAACCTCTCCCCTACTCACTGAAAGGGTCACCAGTGACTGCCTGGCATCAGTCACGTGACCCTTGCCTTCTTACACGCCCTCTAAATTCATTGCACACCGCATTCATTGTGTGGCCTTTGTTCACATCTCTTCTATATACTGTTCTCACTCACTTCACACCCCTTCACTATTGCTCTACCAGTAAGTGACTCCCCAGGCCCCAGCTACAAGAGCCTTTCCCAGAAGCTATGGAGTACCAACTGGTCACTGGAAGTTGATCTGTCTTCCCACAGTGTGTCAGGGAACAGCAGCACTCATCTGATGATGCTCCCCATTATGGTGGGGGTCAGGTAGATGGCTCATGTCAGTTACCAACCCAGGAAGCCTCCCAGAGGGTGTCAGCAGGCTCAAGGATACACAGTGTCCTTTACTAATCTGGAGATGAGACTCTGAAGGCTAGATCCATTGTGCAGCTCTGCCGGCAGCTGGCACCTCTCAGTGGCTTGCCTCAGATTCTCAAAGTGCTGGTTTCCATTTTTGAAAGGTTAAGGGAGGACTATGTGGTATCTTGGTTCCTGGTAGATCTGAACTTGTGGTTGATATATTGTGCACCCCAATTGTCTGGGGTCAGAGAACAGAACAGCCACCTGGATCTCTGTGAGTTCAAAGCTGCACTGGAAACAGCCGGGCATGGTGACACACACCTTTAATCCCAGCACTTGAGATCTCATGTCTTGCTTGGGAAAGACACATGCCTTTAATCCCAGGAAGTGATGGTAGGAAGCAGAAAGGTATATAAGGTGTGAGGACCAGGAACTAGAGGCTTTTTTAGGCCTTTTTAGCTTTTAGGCTTTTTAGCAGCAGTTCCTCTGAGATCCATTCCGGATGAGGACTCAGAGGCTTCCAGTTTGATAAAACAGGATCGGCTAAGAAGTTGGTGAGATGAGGTTAGCTACTTCTCTGATCTTTCAGCGTTCACTCCAATATCTGGCTCCAGGTTTGTTTTTATTAAGACCTTTTAAGGTTCATGTTACTTGAACTTGTCTGCCTGCAGTGCCTGAATGGATCTTCTCATCCAGGTACTGGCAGAGGCCCTGTCATCTCAGCAGAACCCTCCAATCCGATGCCAGCAGGGTCTTTTGCTGAGTGTGCAGACATGCTCCCAGAGTGCCCTTGATTCTAGGCCACGTCCAGTTCCCCTGTGACTGTGTCCTCTGATGTTTGAAGTTGTCTGACATTTCTGGTGGAAACACACTTGATTCACACCTACCTGAGAGTTGTTTTTCTCCTCCAAGTCAGGTGGTAAGGCAGAGAATCCTCTGTGATGCTCTATCACTACATGCCCCCATAGGACATGATGGCAGGTCAGTGGGAGAGAGAAGAGCCCAGCCTAGGAGACCTGGGGTCCAGCTTCGGCTGCCATCCATGTCATTGTGTATCCAGGGATGGTGGTTTAGACCCCAGTAGTCACTGGCTGGCATTGATTCCAGGGTCAAGCTGTGCTCAGGAGCTGTTCCCACAGCCACCTATTCTGCCAAGAAGGAAGACAATAGCGGGTTTCTATTTATGTTGCTCTGCTCATTATCATGCACAACAGAGGCCAGAGCTGTCCAAGCAAAATCAACAAGTCCTGATTAATTTGCGGAGCTCGAGTATGGGATTGTTAGAAGATTTCTACCCAGTGTCATTCTCTGGCTGAGTCTCCTGGAAAGGGCCTTAATTGCACATGGCATCAAACGGCAGCAAGGTTAGCAACAAAGAGGGAATATTCAGCCCAGATATTCAGAAAGCAAATGCTATGACAGAACTGGGGAGCTATGGATGGCTGCACTGACCTAATCTGTCTGAAACACAGGGTGTGCCAGGGCAAGGGGGGCACGCTGGTGGCTTAGGGGCTCACTGGGGGAAGAAAGTGCATGGCCACCTCTGAAAAGCAGACACTCATTTCTTCTGATAGCCGACTTTGTTTCTAACAAGTCCTGTCCTTCCCAGGTTGCCCACCCCTTGGTCTGGAAACATTAAAAATCACAGACTTCCAGCTGCATGCCTCCACAGCAAAGCGTTATGGCCTAGGAGCACATCGTGGGAGACTCAACATCCAGGTACTAGCCTCTCAGATACGTTCTGGTCACACTGATGACTGCTCAGGTCACAGACACAGGGCGGGTTCCCCCTGAGCTTGGGTTGGTGAATACATGGCATTTGAAGAGTGTTAGCTAGTTCTCAAGATGGAGGGCACTGCAGAGTAGTCCTGTGTGCAGAGGATGGGGCTTCTCCAGAGACAGAAGGCAGGACAAGTGAGGTAAAAACTTCCTTTTGGGCGGTACCCTTTGTCTAGAAATGGCAAGAGCCAAATGAAGAATGCCCACAGGCAAGGACATGACAGAGATGTCCACCACATAGCCGGGAGGTGGCCTCATCTTCTCTCTCTCCTTGGTAATCACCACATCATCCAGGCTGTTCTGTGGATCCTTCCTGGCTCACAGGGCTGGGCACATCAGATGTGGCGACCTCGCTGAGGTTCTGTTGTGATCTTGGCCCTTGGTACTGTCTTGTCTCCTTCTCTGTTGAGCTTCCCCTGCTGACTCCATGAGCCACTCAAAAGGTAACACAGGCCTTTCCTCCAGTGCTTTGCTTGCCTGAAGGGAAGGCCCCGTGGCACCCAAAGCAGTAACCCCACTGAGCCGTGGGAAGGGCTCCTTGCTGGAGGACTCAGCTTCCGTGACAGTGCATGACTGTTCTCTTACATTCAGCTGGAACACTTGGCTGAATCCAGGTGTAGGCAGATCAGCCTTTTTGGAGGCTTGAGGGAAAGCCAGTCATATGGCAGACGGCTTGTGGCCTTTCCTTCTGTGAAGCCCAATGCCCAACTTGATAGGCTGGCCCTTGTTTTTTTTTTTTTTTTTTCAGACAGGGTTTCTCTGTGTAGTTTTGGTGCCTATCCCAGATCTCGCTCTGTAGACCAGGCTAACCTCGAATTCGCAGAGATCCACCTGCCTCTGCCTCCTGAGTACTGGGATTAAAGGCATGTGCCACCACCACCTGGCAGGCTGAGCCCTTCTTTTATGAAACCCTGGGCACTCTCTCCTGATTCTCTTCTTTTCAAGGACCCTCTAATTACCAGGTCTTCTAAAGCTTCTTTAGAAAGTGACAGCTGCTAAGAAACATTCGGATGTGGCAACAAGAAAGTAGCAAAAGACACACCATAACCAAACAAATCCCTCTTGTGTGTTGTAAGAGGGTAAAGGTGAACTCTCAGGGTTTGACCAGGGGAGACCACTCTGCATCTCTGAGGGTCCTGAGCTCTCTAGGATGGGCTCTAGACCTCCGAGGGAGCAGCTGTAACTTGGCACAGAAGTTACTTTTCTTTTTGCTGTGACCAAATGCCTTCAAGAAAGCAACTTAAGGGAGGTTTTCTGCTCATGGGTAGAACCATGGGAAAGTTATGGAACTAGGTGCTTGAGGCAGCTGGCAACAGTCTGTCCACAACCAGGAACAGAGGGATGAATGCTGGTGCTCAGTTCTCTTTCTCATTTTTATTGGGTTCCAGGACCTCAGTCCACAGAACAGTGCTGTCTACATTTATGGTTGATCTCCCCCCTTTCACCTAGTCCTTCACATTCATGCCCAGAGGTCAGTTCCTAGGTGGTTGCAGATCCCCTCATGGTGTCAGTCAAATGAGCTGTCAATCAAATGAGTCATCACTCTGCACTTTCCTTCCTTCCTTCCTTCCTTCCTTCCTTCCTTCCTTCCTTCCTTCCTTTCTTTTTTCCTTCCTTCCTTCCTTCCTTCCTTCCTTCCTTCCTTCCTTCCTTCCTTTCTCCCTCCCTCCCTCCCTCCCTCCCTCCCTCCCTCTCTCTCTCTCTCTCTCTCTTCCTTTTTTTTGGAGACAAGGTTTCTCTGTGTAGCTTTGCACCTTTTCCTGGAACTCACTTGGTAGCCCAGGCTGGCCTCAAACTCACAGAGATCCACCTGGCTCTGCCTCTCGAGTGCTGGGGTTAAAGGCGTGTGCCACCACCGCCTGGCTGCACTTTTGTTTCTTACAAGCCCATTCCTTGAGCATGAGCCCCACATGACAGGCACCTGGTCTTATGCTTGTGAACCCCTCAGTGTCCAGAGCTGCACCCATAATGCATTGGGGGGGGCACCAAGGATGTCACTAGAGACTTGGAGAAGTGTGGCTGGAATGTGACTCTGTCTTACCATCTCTGGGCCATGCATCCAGTCCTTTGTAGGACAGTCTTTACCTTCTGGCTTTTCTGTCTACTTTGTCTTTTATGCATGGAAGGTGTAGCCCAGGAAACAATAAGCTCCTCTCCATAAATGCCTGGGTAGGGGCTCACTCTGCTGCCTGTTGTGAGGATGGGGAAAGGAAATGGTCAGTGTTGATTGTCTCCACGGTGATTTTTCTCTGAGTGATAAATTGTTTACCCTGTTGTCTTTTCATGAGGGAATTTCTAGAACTGATGCTAGAGAGCAGAGTTGCTGCTCGAACCCTTAAAGAGAAGATTTATTTTGACTCCCTATTTAGAACATACAGTTCCTCATGGTGGGGAAGGCATGCAGCTGGCATGACTTGGTCCTTGGCAGCGGTCACTCGATCATGTCTATTCACATCTTGGTGGATCTGGAAGTAGAAGGCAGGACTGGGAACTGGGCTGGCCTATAACCTTCAAAGGCTTCCATAATCTCCTCTTCAGCAGCACCAGCTGGAGATCAAATATTCAAATACGTGAACCTACAGGGGACAATTCCCAATCAGGCCATGATGCAGCCTCTATCTGGGGTTGACCAGGGAGGGTAGAACATGGCCCACAGCACACAACTGTGCTTTGTATATGTGTTTGTGTGTGTGCGTATGTATGCAGTGCTGCCTATGCACATGTGTGGAGGCGGGTAGAGGTGAACATTGTCTTCTCCAGTCACCTTCCCTGAACCTTACATATATTTTTTGAGATAGGGTATAGTTCCTTGAACTTAGAGCTCATTGATTGGCTAGGCTGGCTGACCAGCAAGCCGCAGAGATTCCTTTGTTCCTACCTTTCCAGTACTTAAAAAAAAATGTGGTAATAGGGACCACTCAGGTCCTCATGCTTATGTGGCAAATGCTTTATAAACTGAACCATCTTCTTAACCCACCATGGGTGGGCTTTGATACCATCTGCAGAGGCAAACGCTGACCAGGTCAGGGCCCTCCTTTCGGTTCCTACCTTCTGGAGCTAGCTACAGCAGGCATCACAGTTTGACAGAGCCAGGTGCACAATTAAAGCCGCACTCCAAGAATACATCACCCCCACACAACAATTAGAACTATGATTTAAAAATAACCATATCTTGTCTCCCATGTGAGTATTTTGTAGGCGTGCCAAGCTAATGGGATTTTAAGTGTGAGAACTACCAAGGTGTCAGAATTAGAAGTTGTGTTTCAGTCCGTCTTCTTGTACATCAGGATTTGAACAAGTTTAGTCTAGCCCTTCCCAGGCCCAGGTCCCTACAGGTACACACTGGTCCAACATCCCGACCGTGGCACACAGAGCTTATAGACTGGGATTCTTAAACTGGCTGTGGGGCTGTAGGTGGGATGCCCATCTTCTCAGAGACTTCATGTCACCACAGCAAAGTCCCAGCTCTCCTGTGGTCACAACATGGTGGCAACTAAGGGGATAAAGGTGAGGGATTATCTCTGGTGACTCTCAGGGGCCTCATCCATACTCCTCAGAATCCATGTGCTCCTTTGTGGAGGATTGTCTGCTCTGACCTGGCACAGAAATAACATGGGGAAAGGCCCTGTTCACTCACTGCATTTATGATGCTCTGGTCCTCGGCAGAGGGAGAGCTGCATTGCCTCTAAGGACTGTCAGCACCTTGCTGGATGATTTTTATGCATTATTTAATTTAACACTAACAGCACAGACAAATACCATTCTTGGCTCTGTTGACTTATACAATGTAAACACAGTGCTTGCAGGGACACAGCTAAGATTTCCCAGGAGAGGCAGCTCATGAATCCAAGCTGCTTGAAATCTCAGATGGTTGCTCCTCACAATGCCATAAAATTGCCTCAGCAGCTAAGGGTGGTCTAGGTGTGACATCTGCAGGGATGAGTCAGCCAGTACCTCTCTGCTGTCTCTGCCTTGTGCTGACACTCTTGCAGCCGAATGTGTCCTGATTTCCGGGTTTTCCCTGGACACATTTGCTGGCAGGTACAGGAGTGAGGTCACTATGGAGTGTCATCGCCTGGTACTATCAGCTTTGCTTCACATTTGATTTTTGTTATCCTTCTTTGACATCCATGGAGGATTGCTTCAAGAGGCCAAAGGTCATGGGGGACCCAAGTTCTTCATATAATTTTACATAACCTCCCACGTCTTCCCAAATATGTTCAACTACTTCTAGATTACTCTTAGTACTGAATTCAATGTAAGTGAGGATGGCACTGTGTGGGAGTCCATGGGAGACCAGCTCCAACCAGCTCCCACCTTATGAAAGGCTTTTGGGTAGAGGAGAGAGGAATGAGGAAATATTAGGTAGAAAGATAGACCTAGAGGATGAGGAGAGAGACAAAAACACAGGATAGCTTCAGGAGGGCCTGGATCAATACCCAAAAGCCTCTTCATTTATTCAGAAGGAATTTTTATAATATGCCAAGGGGAGAGACGAAAGACCTCCCCCTTGCAAGATCAAAGCACACGCTACAGCCAAATGTAGACCCTTCCAAACACCTGGTAACCACACCCGTGGTCAAATCATCCCATTTTGCAGCCTTGCTGAGTAAAGCAAGCCCAGATTCTCTGACTCTAAGTAAGGTCTAACTAAATAGCCAATGTGGGCTCCCATAGCATTATATCCAGGGAGTAATGACAAGACATCTACACCAAACACAGAGTATGTGTTTAAAAATCTTGGCTCCATGGCTCTTGGAATGCATAGGTGGGAAAAGAGTCTGAGGGTTGACTAGGTACTGATGGTTTGCTGAACCATGTAACAGCACTTGATGGGAGTCTACTCTGCAGAGGGATGCAGAGGCTGCTATGCAGTACAGTCCCTTGCTTCCTATTTCTTTGGCTTAGAGTGGTCAAGTCTTCATTTTTGCTCACTTCCTCTATGAGTGTTCTTCTTGCCTCCACAAATCAGCACCATCCCGCCTTCTGTTATATGTCATAACTGACTCTTTTAAAAGATCAAACCTACAGTTGTATTGTACATGTGCGTGTGTGCGTGCGTGCGTGCGCGTGTGTGTGTGTGTGTGTGTGTGTGTGTGTGTGTATGAGTGTGGAAGCCAGAGGCCAACCTTGAGTGTTGTTCTTCAGGTGCGTCCATCTTTTGTGAGACAGAGTCTCACCTGGCCTGAGCTCAGTGACTTGGCCAGGTTGGCTAGCCAGCTAGCCCCAGAGATCCCACCAGTCTCCCCCTTCTCAGTGCTGCGATTACAAGCATGTACCCAACTTTTCTATGAGTTTGGAGAGTCAAACGTAGGTCCTTATGTGCAGAATGAGCCCTTTACCAGCTGAGCTAGCTCCCTAGCCTTATATCAAGTGTTTAGAGTAATTGCCATGTCTGTGCTCATATTTAACTGTGATTATTTTTCATTGTTTTTAGTCTTGTGATTACAGGCATCAATGCCAATATAGTTTTTACTTCAAAGAATAAAGGTAGTTTGTTCTGGAGCCAAACGTGAGTGATGATGGCTATGGAATAGGGATTCAAGTTCTCCACAATGTTGTGTTCCAACATGGTAACAGTTTCATGTAATTTTTTTTTTATAGTAATAGAACAACAAAAACAAAAAGGCAATAAATGAAGACACCTTTTCAACACATTATTAGGAACTCCAGATAGGTAGGTTACAGCCAGCCTAGGAAATCTCTGATAGAGGTCTCAGATGCTATCTGATGGCATCCTCAGCCTTTGAGTAGGCAGAAGCTAGGGTTCTATTGGTACATTCCAAAGGGATTTATTTTGTATTGAGAGGATGTTAGATCAAACACAGAGGTGGTCACTGAATGGCTGTTAAGGGAGATAAAGACAGTTTGACCTGCAACCCTTCACCATCACTGGAAATTTGACTCAGTTAATCAGCCTTGCAGACTGTTTAACATAGCAATAGCTTTTGTTCTGGAAACTTCAGTTCACAGAGAGTTATACAGACTTTTGGAATGACTTGACTGGAATGGGATTTTCCCCAGGAACTTGGGTTTTGCAGAACAAGAGTTGGAAAGCACTGAGCTTTCACTGGGATGCACGTGTTGTAGTGTGACAGACAGAAACAAAAGCCATCTCATTTTAAGCAGAGGACTTTGAGAGCATCCCTGTGGCCCAACTTAGGACTCTTGTATTTTTTTTTTTGTCAGCTTTTTCTGTGAATTTCATAGTGTAAGTTTAATGGAATGGGGCTTGCATTTCGTCAGTACATAGGGACCAGACTTGCCAAAGATGTGAGTAAGAGAAGCAGTTGGCAGGATGGGGAAGGTTTAGACACTCATAGTGTCTTGGTGATTGTTCCTCCAGGGCTTACGGGACCCTTTCCACTGACTTCCCGGAAGGGTGCAATCACACTGACACAGTTACTCATCTCCTTTGCCCCAGAGGAACCCTAGATTGTCTGGAAATGAACACTGGAAGTCTCAAAGAGTCTACAGACCAGCTTCTAAAATATGTTCCGATCCTTTGCCTGTGATTAGTCTTAGGAGTAACCTCACGTTGCAAGGATTCTTTTCCTGAGGAGATGTAAACACTATCTATCCCCTCTTCTTAAGGTCCCAGTGACAAACCAAAATATGATTCCACTAAAATTTGCCCTGGGAACCCAAATGAGTTTATTGGGCTTACTTACATAACATGGATGTCAGAGTTCATTTTTGTCAACTTGGCACAAACCTGGACATACCTGAGAATTGAGGAATTGCTTCCATTATATTTGCCTGTGGGCATGTCTTTGGGGCACTTTCTTTTCTTTTTTTTGATTTCTGATTCATGTGAGTTGGTCCACTCCACTGTGGGTAGTGCTACCCTTGGGCAAGTGGGCCTGGGCTGTATAACACAGGCAGCTGAGAAAGCCAGGGGAAACAAGCTAGTAAGTAGCATTCCTCTGCTGGTTTGTACTTCAAGCACTTGCCATGAGTACCTACCACAGCTTCCCTCTATGATACACTATAACCTGTAAGGTAAACTGTATCTCTACCACCCAAGTTGCTTTTGGGTGTAGTATTTTATCACAACAACAGAAAGCAAACCAGCACAGTGGGATAGGGGATCCTGGCAGGAGTGTGGCGGACTCCAGAGAAGCTGCACTGGAGTGCCTTTACCCCAGCAGAGACTGTGGCTTCTTCACAGCCACAGAGATAGACACCCCTCCACCCACTAACCTTCCCCAGTCCTTGTAACTGTGGCACTACCGAGGTCACGTGTAATTAGGGAAGAAATACATACAAGTGAGTGGGGAATGCTGGCGTCTCAGGTGAGGGTCCAGTGATCATCCTCATACACCGTCCCATCCTCCCAACCCACCCCTGCTTCTCTGAGAGAATGCCAATGGAGAGCTGGCCTAACTAAGATAGGTGCTTGCAAGCAGGCAATGATGTTGGCTCTGATAATGATGTTGGCTGTTTTGCTTAGAGACCCACACTATACAGCACCCAGTACTAAGGTGAGGCATCTAAAAACAGCTCACCACCTGCTCCATCCCCAAAGCATCCTTTGAAGTCTCTAAGAGCTTTGCTGGGGCTGGTAAATCATAGTACCACTGCCTAAGTGACTTGTTCCACTGTCGGCATGTCAGGCGGCTGGAGAGGTCTGAACATGTTAATAGCAATTGGCATTCCCAAGTGCTACATTTCTGTCTCACTCTTTAGACCTTAAGGAGGGGGTGTCTAACCCATGGATCACAGCTCACAGACAGCCTAGCAGAGCTCTGAATGTGGTCCAACACAAAATCATCAACTTACTTAAAACACAAGATCTCTTTTTTTGCAATTTTGTTTGTAACTCAGTTGCATGGCTCTTGGGGGTGACCTTTGTAGGTGACACACACCACAATGTCTTGAATGTGGGCCACAGGTTGGACACCCCTGGAATTAATGTGTGGGCCAAGACAGTTCTTCTTTGCCCAATGTGTCCCAGAGAACCCAAAAGGTTGGAGGTTCCTGCTTTACAGGCACAGTTAGTCAGTGCTGACGTATGCGTGTGAACAGAGGAAAGGAACTTCTGAAAGCATGTTTGGCTTAGACTCAGGACATCACCACAGCTCCTGCAATGGTAGGAAAGCTAGCCTCAGATTAGCGCTTGCTTGAAAGGGACATCATTTTGAGGTCACAAGAAAAGCATGGTATATCGCAGTTACCCATTCTACATTGTGATGGCTTAGTCACAGTGTTTGGTACTCAGTGGCCCCTGTCTTGTTATGCAGGTTAGAGATGACTCACTCTGGCCCTTAAGTGGCCCTTTATGTCCCTCTCCTGTAACAGAGTGACTGTAGATGTCGGGCCCGAGCACTGTCCAGTGCTGAGGTACTGCTCTCAAGGGGGCTTACAGAGCATCCTGCAGAGGTAGTGGAGTCCAGTTGTGGAGATTTGGTCTTCTCTTTACCTGAAGTGATATGTGAGCTAAGGCACACAACATCTATGTGCCCTTGGGTCAGGAAGTCAGGTGTAGATTACTGATCTGTGTAGCTGGAGAGCTTCTCTCCAGGTTCTGCCAAGCCCCTGCAGTCCTGCAGCCCACTTATAAAATAAACACACAGATGCTTATATTATTTAAACTGTTTGGCCTAATGGCTCAGGCTTCTAGCTAGCTCTTCTTATATCTTAAATTAACCCATTTCTATTAATCTATAAGCTGCCACATGGTTGGTGGCTTACCAGTATCTTAATATCTTCTCATGGTGGCAGCTGGCAGCGTCTCTTAACTCAGCTTTCCTGTTCCCAGAATTCTCTTCCCTGCTTGTCCCTCCTATACCTGACTGGCTACTGGCCAATCAGAATTTTATTTATATAGAGTGATATCCATAGCACTTGCCCTTTTCTTTCTTTTTTTTTAAAGCAAAGTTTTAACTTTCACATAGTAAAATTACATATAACAAAACAATTATCAAGCAAGAATTACAATTACAATATCTACTCTATTTATAATATCTAGTCTATTTGTATTTGGCAAAATTAAAGAAGATATCCTATTTATCTTATATTTGTGAATCTAAGGTTCATATCTAACTTACCTTTTATCATAACTAAGGAAAATCATAACTATCTAGTCTTCAACTACATCAAAGACCTCAGAAGGATATAATATTATCTGAGAAACAGGAGATGGATGCAAACAACTTTCAGGAGTCTTGTGAGAGTAGACAGAGACAGCTGGCAGCCTGGACAGTTAACCAAAGTTCCTTTGTAAAGTTGGGGCATCTGTCTTCAGCCCACAGGTCTAGAGTCTCCCAGTTCTTTTTCTCTGTGTCCTGTAGAATGTCTGGCAGTTTCCTCTGCAAAGCAGGAACCTGAAGGACCATTTTGTCAAGCAAAGTTCAGTGGTCACCTTCCTATGGGTCCTGCATATCCAGTCGATCAAGCAGCCCAGGCAAGAACAATTTCTTGCCCAAATGGCTATTTTTGCCAAGAAGAAGATAAACTCCATATAGAGTGTCTTCGATGCCCATCCTCCTCTCTGAAGTAAATCAGTGCTGCCAGGAGCAGACGTGTCTCATTTTTCAGAAAGTCTAAATTAAAAAAAAATTATTAAATGCCATATTCTGTAGGTCTTTGAAGTATTTGAAGATTACCTATATATCTGAAATGTATCTATGTATACCTAGAAAACTTAACATGACTATAAGTTTGACTATCATAGAAGACTAATTGTTCCATTATAATTTAAACGAGTTGTATAAACATAATACCTTAAACAAGAGTAGAAATACACATACAGTATAACAAAATTAACTTTAAATTTGTATCAATAAACTAAAATCCATAGCAATGTAGAACATTTCTAAACAAGTTGTTACTCTTTAAAAGTAGGTTCATTAATCTACCTTTT
Source organism: Onychomys torridus (assembly GCF_903995425.1). Lineage (NCBI taxonomy): Eukaryota > Metazoa > Chordata > Mammalia > Rodentia > Cricetidae > Onychomys > Onychomys torridus. The sequence goes on along the minus strand of NC_050443.1, from coordinate 109,908,962 downwards.
CAACCTATCATATCTATGTTATATCTAAACCTTTTCTTCTTTAGAAAGAGATTGCATTTATAATCAACCTGTTTTAAATAAAAATATTGGTTTTTCTCTATCCCACACCAGAAGGCTCTTCTGATTTGGGACACAAGAATCTCTTATCCTTTTCTTTTAGCAATATGCCTGGGTTTAGAGAAGGAGTGAGCCAATTCCATCTCCAAAGCCAGCTTGGTATATTTGTGAATTTGGGCGTAGTTTCTCTTACTACTTCCTGCTGGATAGGGGAGTGGGGAGTGCTGTATCTTATGGGACACAAAGAAAATTTTAGGATTATGGAGTAGTCTGTGAAGATGTATTGTCTGAGTCAGTTGCCTTGAAGCTGCTCTGGATGTTGGATCATCTGGGTCATGGTGTCATCGGAGATATTTCAGGGGGTCTTGGCTGGTCAAACCTGATGTAGTATAATCTGGAACAAATCCATAGCCTCTTGCTTTCTGTGGAAACAAAAGCAGAGCCTCCTTTCCAAAGCAATATATCCTTACATCCAAATTTTGAAGTCAAGATACCTTTAAAATATACATATTGGCTTAACTCAACAACTTTTACAAACAAATGTTTTTCTGCTGTTAAGAACATCAAAGACAACATAATTCAGACTCTCTGTGTGATATCCATCTTTTTATTATATTATTTTTTTCTTTTCAAGACAGGGTTTCTCTGTGTAGCTTTTGTGCCTTTTGTGGAACTCACTTTGGAGACCAGGCTGGCCTCAAACTCATAGAGATCCACCTGGCTCTGCTTCTCAAGTGCTGGGATTAAAGGTGTGTGCCACCACCTCCTGGCTGTATTTTTTTATATATATATAACTGTATATATCACCTTTTCTTTTCTCTTTCAAGCCTATGTATATTTTACACACATTGTAAACTATTCCATCCAAATCTGCTTGTTGTGAACCTATTGCTTTAAACTGCAGCATTGTAAGACTGAAAAGGGGCTGTGGCTGCTGGCTCCGCCCACCTCAGCTTCCCAACATGGCATACATTTACCACCAGCTCTGGGAGTCATCAACTCTTAGAAACAGTGGGTCTATGCTTTTATCAAAGCAGTGTGTAGCCCAGAAACCTCTTTTTTGTTTTTGTTTTGTTTTTTTTAACTAGCAAAAACTATATCCAACACATAGCATAGTGTGCAGTTTAGAGACATCTCTGTATAACCTAGCACAGGTCAAGCCTGCACACACGCCACACACCTGACATAGAGTAGCTCAAACCTGCAGGCTGCTGCTAACTTGAGAGAGACAACCAGGGAGCTGTTTTTAGCTCCATTTTAGAATCTTCTTTCTCAGGTTTTAGGTAGAAACTCTTGCCAACCTGTTGGGTGCCATTTGTAGCTGAAGAGTTTCTTTCTGGGTCCCGCCAAACCCCTGCAGTCCTGCAGCCCACTTATAAAATAAACACACAGACGCTTATATTATTTAAACTGTTTGGCCTAATGGCTCAGGCTTCTAGCTAGCTGTTTCATGTCTTAAATTAACCCATTTCTATAAATCTATAAGCTGCCACAAGGCTCGTGGCTTCCTGGTGTCTTAATATCTTCTCATGGCGGAGGCTGGTAGCATCTCTTGTCTCTTTACTCAGCCTTCCTGTTCCCAGAATTCTCTTCTCTGCTTGTCCCGCCTATACTTTCTGCCTGGCTACTGGCCAATCAGTATTTTACTTATATAGAGTGATATCCACAGCAGATCTGAGAGTCTTTTAGCATTACATTCATTTATCTATGTTCGTGTGAGGCCAGGGCCACCTTGCAGGAGTTTCTGCTCTCCTACCACATAGGTCCTGGGAATTGACTTAAGTCATCAGGCTTGGCACTGAGCGCTTTTTCCTGCAGAACCATCTTGCTGGTCCTCGAATTGAGTTTTAGCCTGGTGTGCTGATCACATGGTTGGACTCATCCCTCACACCCATGGTTTGGCAGCTCCATATGATCTGGTGCCAGTGCACCTGGAGCCACACCTCTCCTAGCTAAGAGACTACATTTTTCCTGGAAAGAGCCTGGAGCTTTGTCTCTGTAGTTTCCCACTGTATGTCCCATGCCTGTCCATGTCTGCCCATGGCTGGACCTTTGATCCTGAAGCTTGCCTAATCCTCTAGCCCTGACTCAGTCTCATGGTGCTCAGTGTCTGTTAGTTTCTGGTTATGGGCTGGCTACATGAGATTTACTGTGACTGTGCAAGCCCTTACTGGGGGCTGCTGTGCACTGGGAACTGCCGTGTACTGAGGGCTACCTTGTACTGGGGGATGTAGAGGCAGAAATAATCCCAGGGAGGATAATTTCTGAGTCAAGGGATGCCATCCCGTCTTCCCATAAAGGGACTTTGTTGTACATCTGGCTTCAAGCAGCAATCTGGGACACAGTGCCAGGTGCCAAAACACTGGAATTTGGGGTATTTGGATTTTTCTGGTAATAACATAACTGATGATGACTCCCTTAGAAAATTCTAAATGAGTACTTCTCATAAGGATGGCCACACACTTCTTATTTTCTTCCAAAGAGGTGTCTACTGTGGTTGGGCACCATAGCACACACCTGGGATCCCAGATCTAGGAGGTGGAGACAGGAGGATTAGGGGTTCGAGGTCATTTTTGGCTACACAGTGAATTCAGGGCCAGCCTTCGCTATATGAGAAGAGGAGGCGAATACATGTAGGGAGGCAGAATAAGAGGCTGGAGAGGTGCTCTGTGGTGAAAGTGCTCACTGCTCCTGTATAGGACCTGAGTTTGGCTCCCAGCACCCATGTCAGGAAACTCACAACCAAAGTTCCAACTTCAGTTCCAGGGGATCTGATACCCTCTTCTGGCCTCTGAGGACATCCACGTGTACATGGTACACACATATGCACTCAAGCAAGCCTATAGTCATAAAATAAATCTTAAAAATAAACAATAGCAAAAGCAACTTCCATTGTGAAGACAGGAGCTGCTAGAGGGCCATTCTGGGCCAAATGAGACCCTGTCTGAAGAAAAGGAGGAGGAGGAGGAAGGAAAAGAAGAGGAGGAAGAGGAGGAAGAGGAGGAAGAGGAGGAGGAGGAGGAGGAGAAGGAGAAGGAGGAGGAGGAAGGAGCTAGCTTCCATTTTGAACACATTCTACAGCAAAGCAGGGTGACTGAGGTCAGCAGCAATTAATTGAATATTTTAAAATAGCATGTAGAAAGGGTTTTCAAATGTTTCTGGCAAAAACTAATGAGTTGTGAGGTTTCAGACATGCCATTGCCCAGATCCAGTCTTCACGTGTTACATTTGCATTGAACTGTCATGCCCTACCCCATAGTTGCACACTGTTTATTGTGTCAGTTAAAAGTGAAAGCTGCCGGGCGGTGGTGGCGCACGCCTTTAATCCCATTGCTCGGGAAGCAGAGCCAGGTGGATCTCTGTGAGTTTGAGGCCTTACAAAGCAAGTTCCAGGAAAGGCGCAAAGCTACACAGAGAAACCCTGTCTCGAAAAACAAAAAAACAAAAAAACAAAAAAACAAAAAAACAAAAAAAGTGAAAGCCAATAGAAAAATGGATGCTAAGAAAAATGTAATGGGTGAAATTAGACTTTGACAGAACAAGAGGAGAGGGAGAGAGAAATAGAAATAATGATTTCATCACTGCCCAGAATAGGGAGTCTGTAGGGACTTTCTAAACAATATAGAGAATTAAGTTACATCAGCTTAACTGTCAGAGATGCGGATCTTTGAAATGTATAGGAAAGATGAACTTCAAGCAAAGAAATGGGTCTGTAAGGAAAAACAAAATCCAAAAATAGAATGCCTTAGCCATGTTGATGAGTCATTGAAAGAGCGCTTGTCAACAGATTGAATGGACCAAGCTCTCCTGTCGACAGGACAGTTGGGCTGCATCATAAAGTAAATTTAGTCACAGGCTGCAGCTGATTCAGCCATAAAATGGAGTGAATTCCTTTCAGTGATGGGCAGTCTGTAGATTATTTAACCCTAGGAATGTGTAGCCACCCAGCAGTCTTCTGGGGATTCTATTTCAATCCCATTCTACAGACAGATTGTAACTAGGCTGGAAGGAATGAAGATAACCCTAAAGAGACCCTTGTACCCCTCCCCTTGGATGTCAAGACCACTGAGGCAGGGGATCAAAAGAAACTGGACGTTTTCCAGCAGGGTCATGCTGGGAGAAGTAAAAGGCCCAAGCCAGGTGCCAGCCAGAGGGGGAATTTGTCTCCCAGGAAGAAATTTCACAGAGTTAAAACAACTTGTCAGAGCATCTTGAGGGAAAGACTGGAGCCCAGACAACCATGGGTTAATGATGGTTGAAACTACAACTTGACCAAGACTGCTTAGTTATGCATAGCTCTTGCCCTCTGTTTAAACTTTAAACATCCTATCAGGACCCCAAAGACAGACTTGAGGTGGTCACTGGAGGTGATGGTTACCTTTATTTGTCAACTGAATATAAACTAGAATCATCTGCTAGAGACTCTAAGTGAGGGACTGTTTACGTAGGGTCAGCTGGCCTATACCGTGTCTGTGGGTGTTTGGCTTAATTAAGTTCATTAATGTGGGAAGGCCCAGCCCACTGTGGGTGGCACCATTTCCTAGGCAGGGGGTTCTGAACCGTACAAGGGTGGAGAAATTGAGCCGAGCACAAGCAATCAAGTCAGTGAGCGTGAATACATTAGTTTCTCTCTGCTCTTGACTGTGGAAGTCATGGGACTAGCTGTTTGAAGTTCCTGCCTTGACTTCCCCACAATGATAGCTGTAACCTGGAATTATAAGATGAAATGATATTTTATCACAGCAACAGAAATGAAGCTGGGACAGTGGACCTCCTTGTTGTCCCCCTTCCCAATGTGCCACAGTAAACGATTGTGACTGTCTTTCTGCTTTTCATGTGTTTTGTCTCTTTCGTCAGGTTATTGAGGATAGTTGGCTGAGTCTTTCTTTGTTGGTAGGGCTGCCAGGACCCAGGGGCCAATAATTCCAGTGTTAAGATCACTCTACAGCTGGGTGGTGGTGGCACAAGCCTTTATTCCCAGCTCTCGGAAGGGAGGCAGAGGCAGGCGGATCTCTGTGAGTTCAAGGCCAGCCTGGTCTACAGAGTTGAGTTCCAGGACAGCCAGGGCTGTTACATAGAGAAACCCTGTCTCCAAAAACCAAAAAAGAAAATAGAAAGAGAGAGAAAGAGAGAGAGAGAGAGAGAGAGAGAGAGAGAGAGAGAGAGAGAAAGGCAGGAAGGAAGGCAGGAAGGCAGGAAGGCAGGAAGGCAGGAAGGCAGGAAAGAAGGAAGGAAGGAAGGAAGGAAGGAAGGAAGGAAGGAAGGAAGGAAGAAAGGAAAAGACTACTCTACTTGGAGATGGAGCAGATGATGAAGCTGAAGCTTGAGCTATGTGGATCCTGGAGGCTGATCACGACATGCTGCCTTGATGGGGTACCGTATTGGTGAGATTATTACAGCCACTCCACATAGTTAAAAGGGAGGTTTATTTTGTGGGTTAACTTACAAGTGAAGGGACAGGTAACAGGATCTGGGAAAGGTGTAGAACAGTCCGGCGGTGTTCTCTGGAGAACTCTGCTCGGTCTATCTCTAGCGTCCAGGGCCCAGGAACCAAGAGAGCCGGCACATCTGGATCTTGGGTCTTCAGGGTCCTCTCTCAGCACCACCTTGTAGGCGTGACAGTTAACGAAACTTCAATGGGGGCTGGAACTTCCAGATCAAAGCTGGAGCACCAGGAGCTCATTCAGTCTTGAAGACAGCTCTTTTTGAGAATTAAACTTATTTCATGCACATGCAGCTATAATGACCAAAGCAGTTGTGCGATTTTAGTTGCCTTGAATTAGAAAGTGAACATTCTTTCATTTTTTTTCAATTAACATCTTTCCTATCTTTCCTCATTTTCAAAAACAATACATGTCAATAGTACATTTAATAGATTTTTCTTCTGTTATATTTTCAGTTTCAGTCCCTGGCTGTTGACTGGCTTCCCTGGCTGCTGCAGGGGAATAATTCAAACATTGGTTTTGAGGTTTCAAAGTGGTCTCAAAATCAGCAAGCCCTGTTTTTCTAACTGGTTTTAAAGGCTAAGGTTTGGATTGTGCAGAATGCTTTATAGACACCTGAAAAGATTTTGATTTATGATTATTATTACTTATTTTTTTTTAGAGATTTACCTTTATTTTTATATCTGTGTTTCTGTGTATGCTACATGTGTGAAGATGACCCCAGAGGAGAAAAGGGGGCATTGGGTCCCCTGGAGCTAGAGTTGCAGGCAGTTGCAAGCCTATAAGAAGATGGGTTCTGGGAACTGGGTACCAAGAACAGTAAGTGCTCTTAACTGCTGAGCCGTCTCTCCAGCCTCAGGCACCTGAACAGTTTTATGGGTTTATCAAGGTAGTCTCAGTTTGTTGCAGAGGTTGGTGGAAGATAGTCAGTCACTCCACATTATAGCTTCAGAAGAACTACTAAGCTCCCCTAATTGGAGGCCAGCTAGCACCCTCGGTCTATCCCTTAGCCATCACTAAAGGTAGTAACTTGTTGGGAACCTGGCAAGCCACCATTTCTTTTCATTTTTTTCTCTCTCAAAACTATTCTCAAATGTAACTATTATTTTACTCTGTGTTTGTGGATAAATAGCCCCGGGCTGTGCCTGCTGAATAGCAGCTGTAAGTCTGTTATCTTAGAACTGCTAAATGGTCACAGTCATTTGGCTATGACTTTTGAATTTGCTTCCAGATGTTTCCTCACAGAGGTGGCTGAGGACAGTGGGAGATGCAGCTCAGTGATTTCATTCCCAAGAGCGAGTCGCTTTCCGTAGAAGCCACCAAGCAAAGCACTTCACGTGATGCCTGGCCTGTAGGAGGTGTTCTGTAGACCCTGGAAATGAAAGAAAACTTAGGAACCGGTCCATCTTTTACACCCAACTTCTGTGGACCTTTTGTGTGCTTTTAAAACTGAACATGCATTTTTAAAGATCAGTTTTAGAAGCAAGATACAGAAATCAATGTTGAGAGAATAACAACAGTAACACAGAAGTCGAGTCTGTCAGCAAATCCCGAGCTCAAACCCGCCCCTGACTGCCACCGGCACTCGGGATGGGCAGCAACTGTCAAAGGCTTTTAATTGTTCTTGGGGGAATTTAAGTCTAATAAATAGTATGTACATATTGCTAAGCATTAATTTACAGTCTTTGGCTGTGCCTTTTGGATGCTGGCTATGGAAGACGAGACTGTCCCTTGTTTTTATCCCTTAAATGCTGCCTGACCTCCTGTACACTCCCATTTATTACTTCCTTAGTATTTATGAGTATGATCAGCACATACTCACCCCCTCTTTATGCATTCAATAAAATGATGTCTCAATTTTATTTAAATATTATTATGGTTTTTTTTTGAGTATGTATGTTCAGGATGTGTGTGTGTGTGTGTGTGTGTGTGTGTGTGTGTGTGTGCGCCGGCTCACATGTGGAGGTCAGAGGACCACTTCTGAGAGATGGTTCTCTCCTTCTACAGTGGGCTGCTGGTATGAAATTCAGGTTAGCAGGCTTGCTCAGCGGATGCTCTTGCCTGCAGAGCCATCTTGCTGGCCCCACATCTTACGTTTTTAGTAGATCTATATTAAACATTTTCCTTTTCATGGCTACTAAAATATTACTTCGTACTGAGCCGATAAATACGGTAATTCTAGGCCATGAAAGTTCATTTATTTCTTGACCCCTGTGTTCCTAGAATTGCTTATATTATGGAAAAGGCCCCTCCTCCTCCGCTTCACACCAAGGCTGAGTCTGTGAATGGCTTCAACATACTTTTCTATAAAGCTGAGGTTATGAGTGATTTTTTGCTAGCTTTTGCTTTCTGTGTTTCTGTAGACATCTTTTCAGGAGCCCTAGATGGTCCACTGACTCATCTGTACAGCTACTATCATGAGACTCCATCATTCTGAGAATTCTCTTCCATGCTGGAAACCTGTAATACCCCGAAATTCCCTCTGTGCTCTGGAACTGAAGGACCCCATCTCGCTGCCTGTAGCAAGGGGCTAGTGACTCTTCTAATACAGCTCTCTGATGGGCCATTGGTTTCAGTTCCCTTCTCCCAGACCCATGATGGCAGTCTAATTTTTGCCTAACAACACTCTCTAGTAATTTCATGGAAATAGTGCATGAGTAATAAAATTTGGGGGGAGAGGATTGTGAGGATCAAAGACACCCCCCCCCAACATACACTTATACTAACAAGCACTGGAGATCCAAGGTAGCAAATGTGAGCAAGTTTATTTTACAAGACTGAGTAACAACCCAGATCAAAAGGCAGGGGCACTGAGTTCAGAGAAGACTTTTTTATGATCCTGAATGCAGGTCTCGTCCTCCTTTTCCTCACTGGCTGGGTCATGGGTTGGGGTACAATCTTAATCACCTGTCACTTATGTTTGTCTGTTTCTCGACAGATTGTGCTCAGGTTTATCTATTTCATCCTGTTTATTTGAAAGCTTTTCAGGTATATGACCCTGTCACATTTGCAGGATCTTAGGTGTATGATGAGACCTAACATTACAGGAACTTGGCTGTGTTGGTGTTTTATGCTAAATTCCTAGTTTCGGTGGGGGCAGCTAAACTAACTGGTGTTAACAGGGTCCAGAGTATTTTGTTCATCTGTCATCCAGCCTAAGCTTAAGACAATTTTGTCTTGAAAATGGATGATTTTCTTTCTTTCTTTCTTTCTTTCTTTCTTTCTTTCTTTCTTTCTTTCTTTCTTTCTTTCTTTCTTTCTTTCTTTCTTTCTGTTTTGTGTTTTGTTTTTCAAGACAGGGTTTTTCTGTGTAGCTTTGCACCTTTCCTGGATCTCACTCTGTAGACCAGGCTGGCCTTGAACTCACAAAGATCCTCTTGGCTCTGCCTCCCGAGTGTTGGGATTAAAGGTGTGTGCCACTACTTCCCAGCTATAATATTTTTTTTTCTGACACTGATGAATCTGAAAGTGTGCTTATTATTTCATCACAATGGACTGATTGTTAAGTGGAGGCTGAAATTTTAGGATGAGAAATCTTTAGAGGATTCAGCATTTTAAAGTTATATTCTCTCCATTTTTATAAATACTGCTGTTGAGGATTCTGTTAGCATCTTTGCTCTGTATTCTTTGTTTTTGTTCATGTATGTGCATGCATGTGTGTGTGCGTGCATGTGTGTGTGCATGTATGTGAAAGCCAGAGGTTGATATCAGGTGTTTCCCCCTCTGCTCTCAACCTTATATTTTGAGACAGGGTATCTCACTGAACAAGAAACTTGCTGATTCAGCCAACTGGCTGGCCGAAGAGCCCAGGGATCTACCTGTCCCAGAACTGGGGTTACAAGCTCATACCATCCTGCCCAGCTTTTTATGTGGGTTCTGTGGCTCGAACTCAGGTCACAGTGCTTGTCTGACAAGTACTTTATTGACTGACTCGTCTCTGCAGCCATCCTTTTCTTTGCTTTTTATGCATTTGTTTCCTCTTTGGTGGCTTCTAGCATCTTCTGTTTCTAATGTTGTGAAGAGTGATGGTGACATGTTTTAGATTATTCATTGTGTTCTTAGGTTTTTAGACACTGAAACCTTTCAGATCTAGAAAATTATCTTATAATTTTTATTCAGTAGGTTTTTTCCCCTAAAATTTAGATTTTTTTCTCTGCTTTAATTTTCTCCCTCCAACTTTCTATTTTTGTGTTCTGTTTACTTCCTATGAGATTTCCTCAACTTCCTCATTCTAAATTTTTGTTTTTAAAATGTAGTTACATTCTTCATCATCAAGAGTGCCTTCTTGTTCATTACTTCTAGAAAGTATCCTGTTCTTGCATTGTGTGATTGAAGTCTCCTTCTAGAGACATCCATTACAGTTTCCTAAAACACTTTTCTGTTCCATATTACATCTGTGGTGGTTTGGGTTAGGTCCTAAGTCTAGCTGTGTGTATTCTCTAGCCGGATTAAGGATGAGAAGAAGGAGTTGACTGTCTTACTCCCCTGCATGCCTACATTCCCTGAAACCTGTCATATGTTTCCTCCTGGCCCTGGGATCCGCATATCCAGGCTTCATGACTCCCCCTACCCTGCCACCCCCCATGGAAACAATTTTCCAGTTGTCTATGTAGTTGGGGAAAACCATGTTGATTCCTCATGCCCATTGGAAAGTTGGCCCACGTCAGTCCTGTCCACCTCTCCTTCAAAACACCTGCGCTCCCCTGAGCGTGTCTGGGGCTGGGTTCTCTGTGGAATGCTGCCAGTGAGTCCTGTCTCCTGTCACTGAGGACTCCCGCCCCTGGCGCTGTCTTCATGTGTTGTGACCTAGGGAACACATTGAATTTTACCAGAGACTAAAGCTATGTTTTGTATGTTGTTTTGTTTGGAGGGTTTTTGAAGGAAGGACAAAGGAAACCCAAAATGTTTGTCTCAGCCCCTTGAGGTGGATGCATTATCTGACTCTTAAGTGGATCCTGTGAGGTGGTGTCTTTGTTATGGACCTCCAGCCACATTTAACCTTCACAAAACTGAGTCTGCTAAGTGCCTTGAAAACGCTGTCATAGTAGAATCACCGTGTTAATGGTGTTTTTCAGATTCACTTATCCTTGAAAGAATCAAATCTTTTATTTAAACAACTTCTAATTGATAAATTTCTAAAATGTATCAATTCTTTTATTTTAGTTTTCTTTCTAAAATTACATTTATTAGTTAATGCATGGAGAGGTAAGCATAAGTCAGTGGGCAACTTGAAGGAGTCAGTTTTCTCTCTCCACCATATGGGGCCCAGGATTTGAACCTGGGTCTTTGGATACTGTGGCAAGTGCCTTTACCTCCTCAGCCCTCTAGTCAGCTCTCCTTAGTGTCTTAAACACAGGGATGGATGTTCTCATTTTCTGGTTTCTCAGAGGCATTTCACTAATATTGTTTATTACCCTGTGGAATAATTTGGTGACCTCTCTGGATGCTTGCTTTTTAAGTTCCTAATTGATTTTGCAGAGATGGCTATAATTTCCCAGTGAGTCATCTCCACCAGCCGGAAGCCCCCCCCCCCCATACCCCCCTTTCTATTTAATTGACTGGCTGCTGTGCCTAGAACGAACTGAGACTGGCACCAGAAACAGTGTCTCTGGGCTGGTAAAGACAGGAACCTTCAGTGTATTTTCATGCCCTGGTCAGCTGATGCTGGGGGGCTGGGGAGGGAATTTAGACAGCTCGGGCTTCTAGGATTCTACAGCATAGGCATCCAAGCCAGCACACCACACAATGCTCATTGGCCCCACCTTAGAGCAGAATCCAAGGTCTGTGGCTTCGTTTTATTCAGGCAGCTCTTTGTGTAGCAGCTGTTCCGTGCATTGCAGTGTTGAGTGAAATCCTTTCCCCTAGATGTAACAACCTCTAGTGACACCAGACATTGCCACATTATCTTCAGAAGGGTAGCGTGGATGCCTGTTGAGAACCTTAGATCATCAGTCTCCTTTTTTCTGAGTTCATAGCCATTGCCTGAATGTTTTAAGTTGGATAAAAAATGTGGTGGCAGTGATCTGGAAGAGTGACATAATTTCCAGGGTCTTGTAAAATGTCAAATAATTCACAAAAGCACTCACATGTCTACCTGTTGTCAGTGCTAGGCAGCCAAAATTTTCCTGCTTTAAAAACTCTGACAACTAACATTTATGGAACACTGTTTTGTTTTGGTGTGTGTGTGTGTGTGTGTGTGTGTGTGTGTGTGTGTGTGTGTAGAGGCTGGTGGTTTAACTGTACAGGTGTCTTCCTCTATTATTCTACACTATGCTTTCGGACAGGGTCTCTCACTGAACCTAGCACTTACTAATTGGCTGAATGGGTTGGCCATTGTTTTCCAGGGATATGCCTATCTCTACTTCTACCCTAAGCACTAGAGTTACAGACACACTATGACCAGCTTTTATGTGGCTGCTGGAGAAGGAACTCGGGTCCTTACACTTTACTGACTGAATCATCGCCTCAGTCCTGAGTGAGCATTCATTATTTGAACCCACACTTGGTGATGGGCATTGATGGAGAAAGGATACTGGCCCCCACATGGACAGATACCTGAAAACCAAGGTCCAGAGCATCCATGCAAATCCCAGGATGTCACCTGGGACTCAAGGCCTGTGGTGCATCCTTGAAGCACACTCTCTGCCAGCATCTGTGCGGTAGCTGTCACCGTGGTGCTATGTGTGGACGTCAGCCTTCAGCCTGCTCTAGTATTTGGGGGTGAGGTACACATACGTGCCTCTCACCTTTTATCCTTGCCGCTTTGCAGAGGTTCAGTGAAGGTTTCAGCTCCTACATGAATGGAGCTCTAAAGGGCAGTCTCCAGTGTTTTTACGAGAACAGGGGAACCACAAAACACCGTAAATGCATGTTCTAGTTTCTTGAGAGGGCACAAGTTGTGACATTGTAGGTCATTAATGTGCTGCAAATCTCTGTCATTAGGAGGATAATTGCCTTCCACTGTAGAGAGGAAGTGGCTGTATAATTATAGCCCGAGGGGGCTGGCATCTCGCCTCCCTACTGTCTGTCAGGGCTAGAAACCGAGATGCTATGCAGCAGGCACCAGGTTTTTTAATGATTAACCTACATCAGTACCTGGAGCCATTGGAAACACAGTGAAGTGCAAGCGTTTCCTGATGATTTTAGGGGACAGAGCCTACAGAGCTACCACCATGCCATCTTGGTTGAAAGCTTGCTTTTGGAGGATATTGACTAGGAGGTTCTGGAACTCACCTGCACTTGAGATGGCAGTGCTTGTTGACGATGATGTGTTGTCTGCATTCTACCATTTTCTCAAAGGTCATTGAGGGTGGTGTCAGGACCCACTAGGGATGCATGGGCCAATTTTGGTCCTGATAAGAGGCTGCTGTGATGGTTGGCCTTTGTCAGTTTGTCTCAAACCTAGACCTATCCGGGAATAGGAAATCCTAATGGAGAAAATGCCTCCATAAGATTGGCCCATAGATTAATGACTGATGTAGAAGGCCCAGCCTACAGAGGGTGATGCCAACCATGGGAAAGTGAGAGTGAGTGGTATGTGCAATTAGGTTGAGCAAGCCATGAGGAGCAAGCCAGTAAGCAGCACTCCTCCATGGTCTCTGCTTTAGTTCCTGCCTCCAGGTTCCTGCCTCGACTTCTCTCAGTGATGGAGTGTGACCTGAGAGTTGTAGGCTGAAATAAACCCCTTTCTGCCCAAGTTGTTTTTGGTGACGGTGGTTTTAGTGTAGCAAAAGAGACCTAATTAAGACAACATGTTAGCTCATGTGGTGACTGGTGTAGGGTTCTGCAAATGGGACTCGGGGCCCAGTTGTGTACATAGCTATACCCTGGACTTCACCTTCTGTTGCTCATTAGAAGCCAGGCTGTTCCTGAAAGTTCACTAAAAAGTACTCCAAGATAAAGAGGATGGGAGAGATAGAGATGATGAACAGGCCTGTTATTTTCTTTAAAAGATCCATTTTGTTTTTATTTGTATGAGTGTGTGTGTGTGTGTAGGCAATGTGCACATGGTATAGGTGCTGTGGAAACCAGAAGAAGGCATCAGATGCTTTGGAGCTGGAGTTACGGGCAGTCACGAACTGCCTGACAAAGGCTGTGGAAACCCAATTCTGGTTTTCCAGTAGCTGGTGCTTTTAACCACTGAACTATCTCTTCAGCCCAAGATGACCTGTCATTCTAAGATTCATACTTTCTTTTAGCTGGCTATAATCATAGAAAAACACAGAAAAATAAAACAGAATTCATGCAGACTCATCCAGTCTTAGTAAACTGGAAGGCTTCACTTGACTTAAATATCTTTAATTATTTTTTTTAATTATGTCAAGGAATTATCTCTTTAAATGGTGAGAGTGTAGGGATAATTTCAGAGCAGAAATTTGATCTACCTTGGAAATGCAAATACAAAATGTTTTATCCATACTAGTGAGTAATAGCGAACACATCAAACATGTTAAACAGTAGGTACTCCCTTGTCAGTGCTTACACTCTGGGGCCAGCTCCATGCTGCTCTTGTCTTTGGGGATTCTCTGGATGATCTCAGGGGCTCAGCTGAACTGTCCTTAAATGCTCCCATGGCAGTTTGCTCAGAGTCCCTGAATAGCACCTGCCTCCTGGCGCTCCAGTTCTTGTAGCTGTCTATTTCTCGCTGCCTGGGTGGTGAGGTTCCCCAGCACCTGGTGTGTGGGTGAGTGGATGAGCTGCTCTGCTCATTCCTGGGACAAAATACCTGACAAAAGCAACTTCCGGAAGTCTTGTCCTGCGGTTTGAGGGTTTCAGGGTTCATTCCGTCGAGGTGGGAAGGCATGGCATCCGGAGTGTGAGGCAGTGGGTTGCTTTGTGTCCACAGCCAGGAAGAAGAGAGTGAGGCATGCTGGTGTCCCCTACTTTTTCCTCTTCATCCCATCTGGGACCCTAGCCCAGAAATGGCACCGCCCACATTCAGGGTGAATCTTCCAATCCCAGTTAACCCAATCTAGAAACTCCCTCACAGACACGCCCAGGATTTTGTCTAGTAGTGGATTCTAGATCTTGTCAATCTGACAATCAGTGTTGCCCCCCCACCATGGTGGATATGTAGGAGATGGGGTTTTGTGTGTTGGATGGATAAGGAATAGAAGGAGATTATTAAATTTAGTCTTTCACACTGGCTAAGGAGAAGACATGCTGTACTGAGATATTCCCAACTTGTTAATACTTGGCAACTTCCTCCCATGATTTAGAATACGGAGTTGATGGTGCAATGCCTTTTCTTCTTTTTCTCCCTCATGCCCTTCTCCGGTCCTCTCTTCTTCCTCAGTCCCAAGAAAAGATCTGTCTTCATCATCTTCAACCCATGGTCTTTCTGAATGCCCCTCTCTTCTTTCCAGGCAGGCATCAATGAAAACGACTTCTATGATGGGGCTTGGTGTGCCGGCAGGAACGACCTCCATCAGTGGATTGAAGTGGATGCCCGACGCCTGACCAGGTTCACGGGGGTCATCACCCAAGGAAGGAACTCTCTCTGGCTGTAAGTGGGTCTGGACCTGTGTCTGCCAGGCTCTGTCTTCCACCTATCATTTGAAGGGAAACTGCAGAGCAGTATCTGATGAAGGGTGACTGGAAGGTGGGCCAAGGCTGAAAGTCTGCCTCCCCTGTGCAGGGTCCACTGGAAAGGGAGGATGGAGTGGACAAAGGTATAGCCATAGATAAGCCCTTGAGGCAGGTGTCTACTAGCTTGGATCCTGACAAGATATTGGTATCTGGGCAAGTGGGTTAAACTCAGCAAACAATGAGCACATGGTCTTGAGAGGAGAGAGCAAGAACCATCCAGACTCTGGCAAAAGCCTTGGCAGGTTCCCAAACAAATGACCACTTGAGATTGTGTTATGAGTAAGGGATGAACCAGCCTGAGACCTGGGGATGACACCACTTCTCAGACTTGAGCTTGGGATTAGAGTTGTGGTAGTAACAAGGATGGTCTGATGGTGATCCCGAGAGACGGCAATATAACCTCTTAAAACCGTCCATCTTGGATAGGGATGTAGCTCAGTTGCTAGAGTGTGCTTATCATGCATGGATCCCTGTGTTCCATCCACGGCATTGAATAAAACTGGGAGAAATAATGTACTCCTGCAAGCTCAACAGCTGGGAGGTACAGGCAAGAAGATCAGCTCAAGGCCAACTTTAGCTCCTGTATCAGTTAACTTTCTGTTGCTGTGGTAAAACACAGGACCAAGTCAACTTTCAGAAGAAAGGGTTTATTTGGGCTTACCATTCCAGAAGGGAAAGGGCCATCATGGCTGGGAGACAGCAGGCTTGGCAACCGGAGCATCAAGCTGAGAGCACTATCTTGAACCACAGCAGAAAGCAGAGAGAGTGAAGTGGGGATGGTAGGAGGCTTTGAAACCTCCAACCCAGCGCCTAGTGTTGCACTTGCTCCAGCAAGGCCATGTCTTCTAGACCTCCACAAACAGAACCACCTACTGGGGACTAAGTGTTCAAATGCCGGAGCCTACAGGGTGTTCTCATTCAAACCGCCACAGATGTCTAGGGTTCAAGGCCAAGTTGGGCTACATGAGACCCTGTCTCTAAACAAAACAAAACAGAGTAGAACAGAACAGAACAGAAGGGAACATCTATCTTACTGGGTCTTTCTACTATGGAACACTATTCTGCTTGAAGAGAAAGGGAATTCTGGCACATGTTGTATGTGAATGAACCTTGGGGGTGTGATGATAAATGCAATAAAAAATAACTTAAAAGGACAGATACCAGATGATTCTGCTCACACAAGGCCTGGAGTAATCAGATTCATAGAGATGGAAAATAGGATGGTGATTGTTAGACACTGGGAGGAAGGGTGAGGGGAGTTAATATTTGTAAGCAAAGAGCTGAAGTTCAGAATGATGACACATGGATGGTGGTAATGATGGCAAGTCAGGGCAGGTGGCCTCAGAGCCACAGGGCTGCACACTTATCAAGACAGCGTGAGAAACCCTGTGGCATGCACAGTTTGTGAAAATAAGTATATATTTTATCTTATTATAAATACAATACTGTAACATCCATAAGCATCAAACACACACACACACACACACACACACACACACACACACACACACACACACACGCACACATATATACACAGAGGCATGTACATATGAAAACTCCACCGTTCCTACATCAGGGTGCTTATGAAGATGAATGTCTCTGACCATGGGTCCTGTGCCTGCAGAAATAGTGCCTCAGCAGGTCTCAGTGTGGTCAACAGGACACCAGTGATTTCTGAATTTAAATGAGAAGTCTTTAGGTTCCTCTCTACTTCCCTACACAGAGATGTCAAGGGTGTAAAGGTCCCTTGTTTCAACACTGGACAATTGCTTGTGTGACTCCATTAAGATCCCTCCCTCCTGATAGTTCCTGTCCCTTCACAGTACTGTAAATCCAAAGTTCCAGTTCTTGACATCTTTCAACATTGACCAGTCATGTAAAATCAGAGTATGGCTTGCTGACAAGACCATCAGTGTCAGCAGGGCAAGGGCCGGAGAGACAGCTCCGTGCTGCTGCCTGGAGTAGTCTGAAGGGTTCTTTCCAGAGACTTTTACTCTGGTGAAGACAGGACTCATGACTTGGCTGCAGAAAAAGATTTCAGGAGTCTCTAGGAAGTAGAATTGGAGTTTATTAGAAAGAGATTTCAATAAGGCTTACCACGGGGCACTCAGAGTTAGAGAGGGGCAATCAGAGAAAAGATAAGACACACCTAAGTGTTGGGTGCGAGCTTCTCAAGAGAGAGTCACATTTGTGTGTCTTTACAATAGCCATGTACGTGGTTTTAGTGGTTTCTGAAGGGGTTCGGTTTCCAAGGATAGCCAAGGAACTTCCCTGAGACTTTAAGGTTGTTCCTGGTGGATACTGGGTGATTACATTGTATTCCCAGTCAGGAAGCAAAGAATAGGAGTGGCTGCTGCTGCTCAGCTCCCTTCCCTCACTTACGCAGTCTAGGATCCCAACTAAGGAATGGTGCCACCCACAAGTGGCTCTTCCCACTTAATTAACACAGCCAAGATCCCCCACCCCTCCAGAAGCATGTCCAAAGGCCCATCTCCCACATGTCAAACTGACAGTTGACACTAACCATCCCAGAGATTAATTTTAATTTTGGAAGTGATCAACATTAATACCTAAACTGGGACAAGACTTCACATCTGTATTCATAGTTAGCCACCTAACATGGTTCCTGGCCCTGTATTGTTTCTGGTACAGATAGATTTCAGGTTCTCTTTTATGGCTTTCTGTCTTTCTCCTCAACAGTTACCAAGAGCCTTGCTGATAAAGGTCATGACCTGGCATTTGGGGAACCTGTTCAAAACAGGCACCTGTTCGATGCTCAACAATTGACTCCCTAATAAATGAACAACATTAAATCAACAATGATCATACTCTTGTATGGCGACAATTGTCTGGCAGTGACTCATCTCCTGCTTTCCTGAGTATTTCTTTTTTAGGATAAAGACAACATTGTAACATCTAATAGTGTCTTAAAACATTACCCATGGTCCCACAGATTTTTTAAAATATACTGCATATCCAATTATGTTATTTTTGACTTAATATATCCATAACATTTTCATACTATGACTCAGATTTCATAGTGATTATTTTTAATGGCCTGTGATTTACTCAGCCATGCCTCCCAACACTGTCCCGATTTCTTGCTACCTTTTTCATAACAAGAGAAGACTTTTGTGCTTTTTCTCTTATTTGAATTATTATATTATTCAGTATTCAATATTATTCAATTTAATATTATTTATAAAATTATAAATATCTCATTTTCAGATCTGGGATAATTCACGCAGTTTGACAACATTTTTTTTTTTTTTTTGCTATTTTGAGGATTACACTCCACTTCCTTTGCTTTTCAGTGACATTTGCATATAATCATGCATGCCAGTGTTTGCTCTGTGCTATGCCTTTGCCCTCCTTAATGGCATATTATCACATGACAGTTATTTTTACTGCTTAGATTCTGAAAGGCTTTGGAGGAGGAGGGCTTGGAAGCGGGGTTGCTCAGGGGAAAGAAGGAAGTGGGAAGAAAAGACTGGTGTGAGGTAATCAATAAGGAAGGAGAGCAGGGGTATTGATGACCATGCCTGGCTATTAACCTGTCTGGCCACTGTCATGAGAGATGAAGTCGGTGGGTTATTACGGGATTAGAAAGTGAGAGTGAGGTAAGTACAGTGATCCCATTCATTTTAACTATGAACACAAGGGAGGTGGGGATGAGCAGGAAATCACAGTGGAACAATATCTCTCTGTAGCCAAGGACAGGGGCATATAAGTGGAGGAGGCAAATGGTAGAATTACTCCTAAGAGTCAGATTTTCCTTAATGTCTAAATGTATTTCAAGTCAAATTATTGCTCAGGGATAATGAAATGAAGAAATCTGATGAGCTCTTGTGTACTTTACCTCCTGGAAGAGTCCTGTCTCCACTGAGGGCCAAGCAGGAATTGGAAGGGTGACCTGCTCTGGTATCTGAGCTTTTCCCTTCTCCAGTGCATGAATAATGCTGAAGGCAATAGGAACTGCTGCATTGTGGTTAAAAAAATGTCTACATTAGACATCTTAAATACCCATAGTGAGGATGACAGTACCCATCCCTTATCTCTGATTCCCGGCCGATATTGTTTCTGGTACAGACATATTTTAGGTTTCTGTCTTTTCAACAGTTACTGAGAGTCTTGTTAATAGAGGCCATGCTCTGGTATTTGGGGAACCTGTCTAGAACCAGACACCTATCTGATGCCCAACAAATGACTCCCTATTAAATGAATATCATTAAATCAACAAAGGTTCATTCCCCTTGACTGCTAATGAGTTAATTGATCTGTGATTGCAAATGACTGAGAGAAGAAACAGAACGAGGAGAAGGAGAGGGAAGCCGGAGAGAGAAGGTTGGAAAATGGCAGACTTCTAGAGACGGATGCTTCCTGCCCTAAAACCCTGCTATACTTCTTAGCTCCTGCTGGTTATGCAGGCTCCCTCCTTTGGACCTCAGTTTTCTGTCCTCTAAAATAGGTTGGTTTTCAATCTTGTGTGTGTGTGTGTGTGTGTGTGTGTGTGTGTGTGTGTGTGTATGCACATGCACACTGGGGGTCATAAACAATAACATTAGGATACTTAAAACTTACTCAGCACATGGTAAGTGCTTAGTAGGTAGGATTTCCTCCCTCCCATTCTCTGAGTTTATCTAGAACAGTATATTTCTACTTTTATTTTTAGTCATGGGTCCTTCTCTCAGTTGCAACATTTATTGGAAGCATTTGGAAATGGTAAGCAGGGAGATCACATTGTATGGTTCAAGAGGGAGGAACATTGCCTGCCCAGCCCTCCATTCTCCCTGTCACAGAACCTCCCATTGGACAGATTCCTCAAACGTCTCTGTATGAGACATCCTGGCTGCTTGACATGTCCTGTGCTGGTCACAGTCAACCCACTTCCCCACATGCTAACTGCTATTTGGCAGAGCCCAGGCAGACATGGGAGTCAGACCAAAGGAGCAAAGCTAGAGTTGGGGACAGAGTTTGCCTTTTGCAATCAAGAGTGAAAGGGTGCTGTACGTGGGTGGGCAAGATTTTAGACACAGAGAAAAGGGGTTGCCAGCTCTTAGGGTTTGCCAAGCAGATGTTGCTGTTTAAAACAGCCTTTTACACTTGGGGATATGGTTCACTTGGCAGCATGCTTGCCTAGCATGAAGGAGGCTCTGGGTTGGATCCCCAGCAGTGTGTAAAAACTGGATGTGGTGGTGCACACCTCTAATCCCAGCTCTCAGAAAATGGAGACAAGAGAATCTGCAGTCTAAGGTTGTTTTGAACTACACAGTAAGTTGAGCCAGTCTCGGCTACATGATACCTGTCTCAAAAATAGGAAAAAACAAAACCGATCAACCAACCAAGTAAACAAACAGAAAACCAGCTTCTTGATATGTGTTAAAAGGAGAAATCACCCTACAAATGTAAACTTCAGAATATTATGGTGGATGTGGGAAGAGCACATGTGTTTGAAGAATGCTGTGATGAAACTCAGTTCTTTGTATGCTAATAAAAATAAAATAAAAATTATTTAAATAGTAGGGAGAGACTTTTAAAAACGCCTTTCCTTTGTAAGATTGCCATAGTTGGTACTTTAAAATGAACATCTGTAATATCATTTGTTTCTGGCATTCTCTATGTATTTATTAATTAATTCATATGGCACTTAATGAGTGCTCTGTACTAAGCATAAGGTTGTAAATGTAAGCAAGACTTGCCCCTGCCTCTAGGGAGTAGTCTAGTAGGAGAAGCCAGTATGCTGTGGGGGCTTCAAGAATGAGCAGAGATCATACTGACTTGAGGTGGGTGGAGCTCCCATTGGACTTGTGCAGGAATGAGGATGATACCCTGAGGTCCTGAGGCATAGCTGCCCCAGCCCCCCACCAATTCACATTCAAGCTGATGACAGAGTCTACAATTTCAGTTGTAATAATTCTTTCAACTAATTTGAGCTCGCTGGAAGTTATAAAATATAATTGTTGTAATGATTTTCAGTAATTTATATTTTTCAGCAATATAAATTATCATTCCTTACTGCATTGCCATTCGGTGGAATGTTAGTGCCCCAATAAAACCAATCTTTCATTTCCCTAATGACAGAAAGTATATTAGACATCTGAGTGTTGCAATTATAACCAGCATGATGATTGAAAAGTTAATTACTCTGCTTGAGGTGAGTCAGTGCTTCTAAGGACTTGGAAGAAATGTAGACAATTTTTTAAAACCAAATGTTTTGCACGTCAACTGTTTAATGGAGAAAACCATCTGTTTTTTTTTTTTTTTTTTAAGTAAGGCAGTAATTTGAGCACTGGGTTTGTGTTTCTAAGGTGTTGTGGGGAGGGGATGAAGGAAACTAAGGAAGGGTGATCAGTTGGCTGAATTTGGAACAAGTAGTCAAAGTGATTAGAATGATAAATAAAATTCTAGCCATACCTCAGGCTTTGTGCCCAAGAACAGAATGATTTGGCAGGGTTGTGCACAACCCCAGGAAGTTAGCATGGCATTTGGTGTGGGATGTCTTAGCAGAGTTTTAGAGCACTAGTTTCTTTGAGAAGGGTAAAGTACCTAAGTCACAAGGAAGGTAGGATCAGAAGACAAGTTATTATTTCCTTCCTGGTCACATTTTGGCCTTGAAGTGAGTGGAGTTTGTGATAGACAGCTACACAGGTGCACGAGGTGCTCTGGGGTGCTGTGAGGCTGACAAGAGGTGGTGGGATCACCCTGGAAAGAAGGAAGGTCTCCTATTCCCCTCAGATGGCCCCGGTGAGGGAGCAACTGGCTTTACAGTTCTGGAGAAGGGTTCTCAACACAGTGTGTGATGAGCTTATGGACAGAAACTAAGAAAATGCAAGATCAATATTGGGCAAAAGCCTAGGGAGTATCTCCATCCATTCTGACAGAAGGATCAGTGGATATGAGAACACACCGACTTCTCCTTATCCCTTGGGCTATCTTAGTGGTTTGTGTACAGAGAATGGTGGTGTTGATGGCCTTTGAGCTGCAGGAGTTCAAGGGCACTGGGGTGCTGCTAGCACACACACTGTGCTGGGAGGAATGAGGTGCAAATTGTGGTCCAGTGCTAGTGGTACCTGGGTTAAAGACAGAGTCAGGTTCAAGGGGTCCTGATGGGTGTCAGGCTTAAGAAGTGATGGAGGCTTGTCTGGGGACAACAGTGCCAAGGACCAGTGGGAGTGAACATAAGGACAGGGCGGGGAATAAGTCTGGGGCTCTTGAGGCTGCAAAGCTGGTGACTTCCACGTTCCCTGCTGGCAAAGGGTGCTCAGGGTGAGATGGACCAGGAGAGTTGAGGGGACAGCTAAAGGACAGTATGGTCACTGCAGAAGCAAAAGTGGAGGTGGGAGGGACAGAGCAGTTGAAGAATGACTAGATGAGGCTGGTTCAGTGAGGGTAGCGAGACCTGAAACCCCAACATCTGCTCAGGGTCTTATTTCCAAAGTAGTGTGTTCAGCAAGTGCCTCCCACTCCCTCCAGCAGTACCTGGCTTTCTGCACTCCTGGGGACCTTCCTTCGTCACTGTCACCTTACCCCTACTTGGTGGGTTAGGAACCCACAGAACAGTTTGCCAGGGCTCAGAGGGAGGAGACACTATGGCCCTGCACTCCAGAAGGGGGAAGGGAGCCTGGAAGCCCCAGAAGGGGAGAATGTGGAAGGCTTCATCAATCATCATCTGTCTTTTCAAGAGGGAGGGAAAGCAGTGTGTTTCCAGAACATATCATGCTGTGTCTTGCCCTTGCTTAGCGGGGAAATGAGATGTCAGGCTCCTTTGTGGTGCTGGGGAGAGGATTTCCACACTCCTTTCTAACTTCTTGGAGAACTGTCAGCTTCTGAGCAGGAGAGTTTGGCATGCTCTCAAAGGGTTTTAATGAAAACACTGTCAAGTTCAAGTTCAAGGCGAGGCAGTGTCTCTGTTTCATCCTATGCTCTATTTTACCTATGCAGAGGTAGTTGTTTAAAACCAAACAGAAATTTTGCAAATGCCTCCTACGCCTCCTACTTGGGTTTCTGGGTGTCAGTGACTGAGGAGTGAGCTCTCAGATGGTGACATGTCTGAAGCAGAACAACTGTAGAGCTGGCTTCTGAAATGGGAGCTTCACCCTGCCTTTCTCAAGAGTCTTTGTGCCTGGGTGGAAAACCCTCTGGGTGACGGCTGGTACCCTGCCTTTTCTCACTTTCAGTTTTTGGTGGGAAAGACCTCTTTGCAGCAGGCCTCCCTCCTTGTTGCATTAGATCCTTGTATTATTGCTGTGGCAAAATACCCAGCAAGAGCAACCTCAGAAGGGAATGGTCTCTTTTGGCTCAAAGATATGGTCCGTCATGGTGGCAAGAGACAGCAATGGGAGTGTGTGCAGTCTCGTCTATGGGCTTTCAGATCCCAGTCCATGGGGTACTGCCACCCACATGTAGAACGGCTCCTCCCACCTCAGTTTACTTGGTCAGATAACCCCTCAGAGGGATCACAGAGCCCTGTCTCCTGGGTGATTCTTGATTCTGTCAAGTTGATGATCAATGTTAATAATCACATCTGGTGAGCAATGCTCTGTCCCACAAGGCCCTGTTGGACTAGCTCCCACTGCACACTTGTTCTTACCTTACTTTTCTCACTCTACTCCTGGACCAGAAGTTCCCTTTTTGCTCCACAGATACATCAAGCATGCTACTGCCTCTGGATCTGTGCACCTGATGTGTTCTCTGCTGGAAGAATGAGACCACTTGGCCTTCTTTTGCCACAGTTTGAAAATAACATCAACAGCAACATCTACTTGGCAAACGCTAAGAGCTGGCAACTCCTTTCTTCTATGTCCTCATTTGACTTTCTTCACCCACCCACTCCTGTGTTTAGTGCTCCACTGATGTTGCTCCTGAGGTACAGCAGGCTCGTTTGGCCTGAAATCTCCAGTGTTGGGTCCAGGGTGGGTCTCTGCCACTGGCCTCTCTCATCCTTCTCTTCTCCAGAGGCTAGACAGAGTCTAGCACCCACTTGGAAAAAAGCTCTGGCCCTTTGTTGTTGTCCTGAGTTGGATTAGTTATGATCACCAAAGGCTCAGGCACTACAGGTTTGTTTTCCAATACAGCAGTAGTGTTCAGAGGTGGGGCCTTTGGGAAGTGATTGGCTCTTGAGGGCTTTGACCTCATCAATCGATTAGTCCATTGATGGGTGATAGCTTGGGAGATGATAGGGAGTCCTTGGATATGTGTTCCTAGGAGCTGTACTTTGTCCCTGCACCCAAGCTGCTTTGGATCTCCCAGGACATGAGCAGTTATGCTCCACCACACTCTCTCAGCTAGGATGCTCTGCGTTATCACAGGCCCAGAAACAACAGAACCAAACAAGCATAGACTGACCCCTCTGGAACCCTGAGTCAAAATAAGACCCTGTTCCTTACACAATTCTTTCTTGTCATAGCATTGAAGAGCTTGTGGGCATAGATCTGTGCCAGATTTCAGAGTGAGACTGGTAGTCCTGGCTGCACATCCTTGGCACATTTCTGAGCTTTTCTGTGCTGATAGTAAAGTGGTAATCATGCACAGCACTTAGGCTGGTGTGAGAATTGAAGAAGCAAGCAGGTGAGGTCACCCCGGCACACAGTAAGCAGCCCGCTGCTGCTGTTGCTTTCCGGCCCACTTACAGAGGGTCCTCTCCTAGTCCAGCAGCTCCACCCATCTCTCTCAGACCACGCACTTTGCTCAGCTGGCTGTGTGATCCACACAATGTGGCTGGGAACAAAACCACACACCCTACATGTAGCAGAGACCTCACAAGCTAGTGCTCTTGATACAGTGGCCTCTCCTTACCCGCTTTACCCCATTTACTCAGAGCCAGATCCTCCAGTACCCCAGCACCTAGGAGAGATGCAATGGGTAGCAAAGAATCTGACAGTTTGTCCTATGTCTGCCTTTGGCTGGGGCTACGTTTGACAGTTTCAGAATTTCTTTAAATAAAGGCGTGTGGGCACCTAAGTGGGGACTGGTGAGCACTTTGCCTGTGCCCCTCATGTGCCCAGTGGCTCCTTCTTTGATTGAGAAGACGGGGGTGTAGAAAGCCAGAGGAGTAACCTGCCCGCCTCTTAAGGGGATGCTTACCCTCTTTTTTTTTGCTTCCTCTGCCTCTCATCTTCCCACTGGTGCCCCCTTTTGCTCTTGCATCATGAGGCTTGTTATAGTGCAGGCATAGGTTCTGAGCCATATCCTTCGCTGAGGGGTTCTGAGGCAGGGCCAGAAACCTTGCCCAAAAGGGGCCATTATTTAATCTATTTTAAAATCAGAAGGAAGAGATAATAGGGTGACGGAAACACTTTGCTGTGAATGTTGATGTAGTTGCTTTATATTAATTGGGTTGTAAGATACAAGTTTACAGAGGAAGGGAAATTGGTCTATAGGTAATACCCTTTGTCCAATCCATCCATCTCTCGAACCATGGAGCCTGTGACTAAGCAAGTTTCCAGGACAAAGAGGGAAGACAGTGTCAGGTGGGAATGAGGTTGCCAATCAGCTCTACTTAACATGGGCACTGTCCTGGGTTGTCTGAGTGGGCCCAGTATAATCGCTGGGACCTGTGTCCACCTAGCAGGGAAATGGAAGCCACAACCAAAGACATAGCAGCCTGATAAGTTGTCCCTGCTACCGTCTTAAGATACAGAGGATGGGGCTATGAGCAAGCCTGGAGGTGGGTTAGCAAGGACACAGACCTTCCCTCTGAGCCTACAAAAGGAAGTCAGCCACACTGACACCTTGACTTTCAGACTTCTGGCCTCCAAAACCGTGGGCAGACATTTAAACCAGTAGCTTTGCAGCCCCAACAGAAGACCAACAGTACTACTGTTCGGAGGGCCTGGGGCCAGCAGAGGTCCTTCAGTGGCCGTCCCAGCTCCAGTGGTTTGCTGTCTGCTACAGGCTGTGCCACGGTGGAATCTCCAGCTGTGGGCAGAGCTGGTCATGCATCCAGCTGGGGCAGCATCAGCCTGCATCTCCATACTCTAGCACCCACAAAGGCCTTTCTTTGGTTTCTTTTCCTCTGATCCCTTAAGTGGGGACTCCAGATTTGGGAGGCCCTTGCTTGCTTTCTTCTTGTGCTTTTAGCTCTCTGCTGTGGGTCTCACTGCCTCACCCTCTACCTGAATGTTTTTGCCTCCTGGCCCCAAAGTGGCATTTCTCTGCTGTCTCCCTGTAGACAAGTTAACTGGAGGTAATGGAAAATGGATAATACTTGGGAGTTTACAGCATTCTTCCTGCATTCTCAAAAAGCCGTGGTAACCAGTCTAAAAGTGAAAAATCCAAGAAATCACTGGGTTGATATTTCACACAGGCTCCAACACTTGGCTGTACTGAGAATGTGGAGGAACCATTTGGCTGGGTGATTACAGTTCTAGCAGAGAGGGAGGGAGGAGGTAAGGTTGGGGAAAGTAAGTGTGGGCTCTTTTTCCAGCTACTGAGCATGTCTACTGCATGGAAGATAAAATTTTCTCATTTATATTTTGTTTGCAGCGGTAGTGAAGGCTGGTCTAGACCTCTTGGGATCATCAATTCTGCCCAAAGTTCTAATTCAGCCTTGGGCAGGATTTGGGACATTGACTGCTGGAATGTGGCTCAAAAGGGAGGGGATGGGTAAGCAGAGGAGCAGCCAGCTTCCTTGTGATTCCAATAGAGAATTGGATCCAACTGCTTCCTTTTTCCAACCGAAGAGGGATTAGCTATGCTTTCCTGACTTGTTTATGGAAGTGGGGGATGCTTAGCACTTGTCATTTCTGAGAGCTGGGGGCTTCTCATAGGGCTGTGTCAGGCTAAGTAGCACCCAAAATGCTTGGGACCAGAAGTACTTTGGATTTTGTTTTTAAAATGTTCACATGTACACCACAAGACATCTTGGATATAGAATGCAAGGCTAAACATGAAATCTGTTTGTTCCTTATGCTTTTTATACATGTAGCCTGAAGGTGGTTTTATTCAATATTTCTAGTGTGTCTGCATGCAAACTGTAACCCACAACGTGAGTTTAGAAGTGGAAATTTCCATTTATGGTGCCCTACAAGTGCTCAGAAAGTTTCAGAGTCTAGACTTCCAGATTGGGGATGGTCAACTTGAACTTGACTGTCTTGACCCATTTGTGATAGGATTTGGAGAGGTACTATCTCTGAGAGATGGACAAAAGAGGCTGAGGCTATGAGGTTCCAGTGTGGTGGGCCTCCAGTGTAGTGAGGCCTCCAGTGTGGTTGACCTCCAGTGTGGTGGACCTTCAGTGTGGTAAACCTCCAGTGTGGTGTACCTTCAGTATGGTGGGCTTTCAATGTGGTGGGCCTTCAGTGTGGTGGAACCCTCAGTGTGGCAGACTTTGTCTGTAGTAGACCTTCAGTGTGGAGGACCTTCAGTGTGGTGGACCTTCAGTGTGGTAGACCTTCAGTGTGGTGGACCTTCCTTCAGTGTGGTGGACCTTCAGTGTGGTGAGCCTTTAGTGTGGTAGACCTTTAGTGTGGAGGACCTTCAGTGTGGAGGACCTTCCTCCACTGTGGTGTACCTTCAGTGTGGTAGACCTTCAGTGTGGTAGACCTTCAGTGTGGAGGACCTTCAGTGTGGTGGACCTTCAGTGTGGTAGACCTTCAGTGTGGTGGACCTTTAGTGTGGTAGATCTTCAGTGTGGTGGACCTTCAATGTGATGGGCCTTCAGTGTGGTGGGCCTTCAGTGTGGTGGACCTTCAGTGTGGTGGACCTTCAGTGTGGTAGACCTTAGGTGTGTGTCTGAGATCTTGTCAATTAGTCCTTTGACTGGGATTTAAGATACTTATATTTCCCCAAATTATTCCTTCTCATAACACTTTGTTTAGGTTATCTTTGGCTGTATGAAACTTGAATGTTTCATGGTTGATGTACCCAGTCTTTTAAGGTGTATGTTACACTTGGAGAGGATCAGACTGAGAACACTGTCCTTTCACCGCTGAATCTCCTGAACTTTTGTTAATTATCAGTTCACCATAGCTGGCTGATTTATGCCTGAGTCTCTATTCTGCTTCACAAATCTGTGTGTCTATTTCTCCATCTATACCACACACTCCCTGTATGCCTCTGCCTTTCCTTACCTATTTCCTGGCTATTCTCTAACCCTGGGGGTTAAACCCAAGAACCCTAATTGTAATCATGCTTTCTGCAGTTATATAGTGTTTGTAGTTGAGTAGACCAATTTGTCCCACTTCATTCTATTTCAAAATTGCTTAGTTTACTTAGATCCTTTGCCTTTGTACATTAATTTTACAACAATCTTGTTTATATCTATGAAATATCTAAGTGATTTTGATAGGCATTGTGTAAAACCTGTGCATTAATTTGTTGAGAGTTGACATCTCTGTGTTGAATCTTTCAATATAAGACTCTGTTTTTCCATTAAAAAATATTTAGTGTCCTTCACCAAAGTTTTGTCATGCTCAGCACATGAGTCCTGCATGTGTCCTGTTAGTTTCACATGTAAGTAGTTAAATTTTTGTGGCCTGTATTCCATTAAGCTAGCATGGCCCCTATTTGGCAGCCAAAACAATGGGGGCTGACATTGACATGCCTGTAAGCTGCCATGTGTGAATCAAGACGTCTTTGACCTCATTGGGGAATTCTTCAGTCTGCTCCCCTCTTTCCTCAGACTTACATACACACAGTACGTCTACCTCTTTTTCTGATAAACACACACAGTATGTCCAGAGCCTGTAGTGAGAGGCCTATACAAAACTAGCCAGTGGATTCTTTATATTATGAAGTCTATTCTGAATTGCCAAGGTATGATTTTGGTCTAAAAGATGACAGTTTCTCTCTGTGTCTGTCTGTCTGTCTGTCTGTCTGTCTCTCTCTCTCTCTCTCTCTCTGTATGTAATGGTCTGAGAATTGAACCTAGTTCCTTGTCAATGATAAGCAAATGCTCTACTGCTGAACTCTACCCACAGTCCAGTTTTATCTCCCAAATCTCCAGCCATCTCTGAAAAATTCCAAATATTTTGTGATCATTTTCATTTGTGAGCAAAGGAGACTTTAAAACAGGAAATGGCAAGGCTCCATTGGCCTACTTCTCTCTATGGAGGCTGTGAAATAGCTTAAGTGTCTTTGGGCCTAGAAGATGCCATGCTTTAAAACACTGAGTGATTATTTTTTATGTGTGTATATATATGTGGCCCTGTGGTTAGTTTATGTGCACCATAACTAACCTGTAGTTATGCATGCAGAAGCCTGTAGTCCAGAAGAGGGTGTCAGATACATGTAAGAATTACAGGGAATTGTGAACTACCACGTGTGTACTGGGAACCAAACCTAGGTCCTAGGTCCTCTGTCCCAGTCCCATGTTTTATTACAGAACAGTCCTGAAGAAAATAACCAATTTTTCAGCTACTAACCTAGCAAGTGCTGTTCGCACTGTGAAACCTCTTGTTACCGAGAACTGTGTCTGCTAGAAAGGTCATGATTAGCATGTGCAGATCCCCACCATGAGCCCCATTCTTCCAGTCTTGCCTTGTACAGACCAGAGGATGACTTTAGGTGTCTTCATCTATTGCCCTCCACCTTATTTTATTTATTTATTTGATTGTTTATTAATTAATTAATTACATAATTAGACAAGGTCTCTTTGTAAACCCAGGGCTTGCAGTTTCAGCCAGACTGGCTGGCCAGTGAACCTCTGGATCTTCCTGTATCACTGCGTTCCATCCAGTGCTGAGGTTACAGGAACATGCTGCCATGGCTGGCTTTTATGTGCGTGATGGGGACCTGAGCTCCTCATGCTCACATAGCAAGTACCTAACTCACTGAGCCATCTCCCCAGCCTATTTTGCTGATTTTTTTTTAATTCTTATAATCTGATTAAAATGGTCTCAGTACTCCTTCTAATCATTTGAATTAGTTATTATCCACTGACTTTCTATTACATCAGGAAAGGATTTAGGCTTTTATTTACCTGACTCTCTAGACCAATCTGTCTTGTCAGTCTCTTCCTCCCCTCCCTCCCTCCCTCCCTCCCTCCCTCCCTCCCTCCCTTTGTTTGTCCCTGTCTTCTACCTTTTTTCCTCTCTCTTTCACCTCTCCCTTCCTGTGCTCCCCAAAAAGTTACATCATGAATGTTTGTGAACTTAGAACCCAACTTTCGCAAAGGTTGACACTAAACTGTGATTTACGTGCGTCTGGGTCCCCAGAGCAGCACGAGTCCATTGCGACACCTTTGCTCTTATCACAAGCTAATCACCTTGCAGTTTTATTAGTTTACTTCTCTTATTCATTCCAAAGTTTCATGACAGACCTGCAGATCTCCTCTGATATATATGTGTGTATATACGTTAGTGGTGTGTGTGCACGCGTGTGTGCATGTGCGAGTTCACACATGTGCAACCGATGCGGAATATATACCAACAATTCACGGTTTCATTTTCCTCCTGGGGCCCTCTGGCCATGCTGTCCTGTGAGCTGCGGTAGTCCCCAGGCCTCTTGTGTTGGGTGCCCTCCTGGCCTTCCCCTCCTGCTTAGAACTCTCTCTTCTCCATGAGTTCTGCTCCAGGTTAGACCACAGGTTTTTCTTTTGTTCTGCTGCTGCATGCTTTCTGGAAATGAAGCGTGGAAGATGACATGTGGGTTCCTTGAATGAAATGTATTTTGTTGATCTCACCCTGGGTGGGCAGCTGGGAAGCAATTCTCCCTAAGAATTGCTAGCATCTTTACTGAGGTGTAATTCTCCACTACACAGCTCACTCATTTGAAACGTGCATTTCTGTGGGTTTATATAATATAATATATAATAATAATATTATACATACACACACACACACACATTTGTGGGATCGTGCAGTCATTACTACAGTTAATTTCAGAATATTCATTTTTCCAGAAGGAAACCCCACCCCATCATCTTCCCAAACTCCCAATGCCTCCCATGGCCCCTTTTCTGAAGCATCACAGTGACCAGCCCAAAGATAGATATCCATTCTTGCAAACCTTCGGCTTTTACTTCCTCAATACAGTTTTCAGGATCATGTCCATGTCTCTTGTGCTAAATACTGTACAATGTTGTACCTTATTGGTACTTGATATGACCCAAAATGATAAGAATTTGTGTTTCCCAGTTCTTGGAAATTTGATTATATTGTTATTAATGTCAGAGCTATTCTGTCCCTCCTCTTCTCTCCCCATTCTGTTCTCTCCTTTCTCTTCTCCCTCTCTCCTCTTATTTTCCCTTTCCCTCCTTCCTTTCATCTGTCCATCCAATTTCCACCTACCCTCCCTCCCTCCTTCCCTCCCTCCCTCCCTTCTTCCCTCTTTCCCTCCCTCCCTCCCTCCCTTCTTCCCTCCTTCCCTCCTTCTCTCCCTCCCTTCCTTCTCTCTCTCTTTCTTCCTTCCCCTTTTCCCACAGACTCTCTACTACTGAATCCAAGCTGGCCTCAAACCTGCAATCTTCCTGCCTTAGCCTCCTCAAGTGTATGTATCACCATGTCTGATTTCAGTCTATATTTTTGAATTATTATTGTTTGCTTATTATCTTAGCTTTACTTCTGTTGCTATGATAAAATATCCCAACAAAAGTAATTTAGTGGGAGAAGAGTTTATTTCGCTCATAATTCCAGGTTAGAGTCCACCATTGTGGGATATCTAGGTAGCAGGAATTTGAAGTGGCTAGTCCCATCACATCCATAGTCAAGAGCAAAGAGCAGTAATTTAATTCATGCATGCTTGTGATCAGTTCTGTCTCTTTGCTCTTATACAGGTCAGGACCCCTGCCAAAGGAATGGTGCTACCCACAGTGAGCATATCTTTCCACTGCAGTTAGCATAATCAAATTAATTCCCTATAATTATGGCAGGCCAACCTAATAATTGAGACTTTTCCGGGTGATTGTACACCTGACCAAGTTATCATATATAACAAGTCTCTTGCATTATGTTTTTCTTTCTGGCTTAAAAATGAAATCACCAACAATCTCCCCCTAGTTACTTTTTATCTGTTCATCGTATCTCAGCTCAAATACTGTCCTTCCAGGAGGCATTTTTTATGACATTTCCCATTTTCGAGTCTTCCCTATCATCTCCTTTGAACAATATCACAACATCATTTCAATAACTAATTGAACAATTAATGATGAGGTCCCTGCCCTCCACTAGGCTATGGTCTCATAGATAAATTAGGTAAATGTACAGGATCATTTTTTATCTGTATTATGGACTATCCATTCTGGTGTTCAGAATGCCATGGCCCCTGTGGTATCAAGTGAGCTTGATTTGAGGGCTACTGCTCTGGGGCTTGGCTCCCTGGCCCCTCCATATGGACAAGTATTTGGTTCTGTGTCAACAAATGCAGCTTCTACCATAACATTGGCCAGGCCTGAGCTTCAGTTCACACTTCATGAAAAACAGCTTTGGAGTGAGGGATGGGGATGAATGCTTCTAGTCCCAGCGCCCGGGAGGTAGTGGCAGGAGGGTTTGAACTTCTGTGTCATCTGCATAGTGAGTCTAGGCCAGTCTGGCTATGTGAACCCCTGACTCAAAGGAAAAATGAGAAAGAAACATTGTAAAAATTTCTAGCAAGCATATAAAGCAGGTTAATGTTGGTGGATGTTCAAAACTTTTGAAAATAAATTGTCTTCAGATATTACAAAAAAACACATTTTGTTTGTAGCAGCCATTGACTGTGTGTGTCTTTAGTAACTGAGTCTCATTCCATAAACTGTGTTGGCCCTCACCTTTCTCACTGGTCCTGTGCCTGTTTCTAATTCCTGCCTGTTCTTTTAGGAAAATGTATAGGAACATCTTGACAAAGCCTGTATTATCCAATATCCATTCTGGTGCTCACAATGTCATTGCCCTTGACAATTTTGTGCCTTAGTTCCTTTACTGATAAATCAACACTGACATTTTCCCTGGCCCTAAAATAGTTTGGAGCAAATCCAGTGGAGAATTCCACTTCATTATCTAAATTGCTCAGAGTGGGACAGGTCACTCTGGGCTATAGCAAGCTTTCCTATGCATTTAGTGGCATCCTTATCTCCTATTTAATAGGTGCCTCAACCCTTGGGTGTCTTCCCAGCCTTCACACCCATGACAACCACGGATGTTCGTAGACATTATCAGTTGTCCCCCAAGGGGAAACCATTGCTGTACATAAAGGCAGGGTCTCGGTTGAAGGCGGTTGGCAGTACCTGCCCACACTCCTGCTGACACAGAGGAAAACTGACATTCCACACAGTATGGGCACACACTCTTGTGGTTGGCAGAAGAGCATACTGAACCTTGGACTTGAGCTTAAAAGAGCTTTTAGAAGTCTCCAGTCTGACCTTATGACCTGTTGGTTCTTGCCAGTTGGGCTGACTCTGGGTAAAAAAATAGATCATGCCTCTTCCAGGAACCCAGCTTCTGACTGTATGAAGGAGCCAACTGCTTTGAAAAATACCAGGAAATTTTAATCACAGTAAGTGGATCATGAAGGCATGCATGGATTTGTCAGGTGGGAATGAATTTTCTCAGTGTTTATTTGAACTCTAATGTTCTTTTTAAGAGGGAGGCTGGGGGATGGGATGGGATGGGGAGGGTGGAGTGACCTAGTTTTCCTTGGCTGTGGTTTTGTAGCTGAGACCTAAGCTTCCTATTCATTAACTGGATTTAGGGAACTATTGTTTTATCCTATTGAGGCCAGGCTGGCAAGATGTGTCTAGACCTGAGCCAGGGGAGAGAAGGTTCTGGAGAGATGGAAAGTGAAGCCAGAGCTGGAGTGAAGTTCCCGTGGCAGCAGACACCCTCCTATAGGACATCACAGTCTAGTCCCCGAGTCTGGATATGTGGCTGCATTAGTTACTTTTTCAATGCTGGGATGAAATGCCTGGCAGATCCCCTTAATGACCTGAGGGTTTCTTAGGGCTCGCAGTTCCAGAGTATGTGCATCTTTGGGAGAAGGGAAGGATACAGGAGCAGCATCCACAGTGAGGAAACAGAGAGATGAGGGATGTTTGCTTCTTCTTTTTCCCCAGTCCAGGACCACAGCTAATGAAACGAACTACTCTGAGTCAGGGTGGGCTTTCCTACCTCTATTATCTCAATCTAGAAGCTTCTTCATAGACATGCCTAGAGGTTTGTTTTCTAGGTGACTCTAGATCCTATTAAGTTACAAGCAATACTAACCATCCAGTTAGTATCATGACAAAGGCAACTTCGATGAGAGAATTAAGTGAAGGACCATATGTGAAGAGGACACCTCAAGTTATCCAGCAGAACCCCATCTTATGGTATAGGGTTGGTGAAAGAATCTTCAGCTGTGGATCGAGGGCCAGGGCCTGTTGACCATGGTCAGAGAGATACTATGTTGCTAGTTTTGATGGCAAGAAAGGGGGCCACCTGCCAAGGGATTTAGAAAGTTGGCAGAAGTGGGAAACAAATGGATGGGTGCTCCTCTGGGGTACTCAAAAAGGAGACAGCCCTTCAGAGACGTGGACTGTAGCCCAACACTATCAGGGGTCTAATCTATGTGTTGGAACTATGAGATATAAGTCTGTGTTGTTTAGGCTTCTGTGTCTGTGGGAGTTTGTTGCAGGAGCTGTAGGGAATCCATGTAGCTCTCAGAGGGCTTCATAGGTCAGAGAAAACATGCAGAAATCCTAAAGTTGGGTATTCACAAGCAAATACTGTGGAATAGGCACTTCATCCCTGTTTTTCAGGGAAGCAAAAACTCTGGTCCTACAGATGTGAGCATGTGCAAAGCCATGCTTGTACCAGCCATACTACAGGCTTGCCCTCTGAAGCTTATAATCCTGATCAGAAAGTTACATTTGGGGCCACTTGGAAGGACTAATATTCTGCTTCTTATAACACAATGATCCACATGTATATATTCCAGTTTGTTCTTGCATGGAAAAATGAATATACAGAAATTATAAGAGCGATTTCATCTCCCATGCCCTTGAGCACCAGAGTGGAGGCAAGTGTATTTCTTTCTCTCATCTTTGCAAGCAGCACAGTTGGGGTAGAGCACTGTGGCTGCTCTTCTCTCAGACAGTGCTCAGGTCTGCCACAAAGCACAGTAAAACATGGAGAAGGGAATAGGGGACCAGGTTTCCCTGATTCTCTTGATTCACCCCAGACAGCCTCGTTATAAAGGCAGTTACCTCCACTTCCTAATCTGTACCCTTACCTCAAGCTGCAGTTGGAGACTTAGTTGGTGTTCCTCAGTATGTTCTGATTACTTGGCCAGGGGCCATAGGGGAGCCTAGCAACACCACCCTCACCCCCTGTTCCTCACTAGCTTCCAAGTACACCAGTCTGGACTAGAGATAGCCACTCTTAGGATAAGTACTTTATTGGAACTACAAGATGTAGCCAGCCTGTTCCTATCCTGGCCTTTGCTGGGTTTTCCACCTCTTTGGACCTCTGATCAGACTCACACTTGAGAATGGTTTGGCTGCTTTGCTCATGTGGGACCACAGCCCCCAGCCTCACTCAGGCTTAGCCAACGCCACACCTGAGAATTGCTGGACCTCTGGCTAAATGGTGAGCAGGATTTCCTTAGCTGGGTATTAGAAGTCCTTTCTTGAAGCACTCTATGTGTGCAGAGGGCCTAAGGGCAGGGAGAGGGGTGGGAGTCTGGTTTTTCTGCTGGAATGTCGAGTGTCTCTCCTATGAGCTTCCCTTTTTCTCACTCCTTTCTTACTAGAAGGCCTCTGCCTCTTCAGCTAAGTGATGACAAGTCAAACTTTCATGAGTATCCAAGGATTCTGGACTCATTGACTGAAGCTGCCTTGTTCTCCAATCCAGAATCTCAGGGAAGGATGTTTTGTTCCAGTTTGCAACAAATGTTCACTGTCGGCCAGCCAGTCAACTATGATTAGTCTGGTTTCTGTTAAGGAGCCATCTTTAGGCTGTTTGTCCTTGGCCAAGGTGCAGGGACACCCTACCTTAAATACTTGCAACGAAGGTGTTCATATGGAAAGGCAACTCTCAGAAAGGATAGGGCCGACCACCCAGGGTTTCCACACTTCCCCAGTTAACGAGAAGTTCACCTAGGCCCATTCTTAGTTTTCACACATCTTTGGATAGTTGAAGTTCTCACCAGTGGTACTGAACGTAAGTGGTATTGTGTGAGTGTAGTTAGAGTTTTCCTGCCTGGCCCCAGTCAGGACAAATCTCTCTTACCGGCCAGTCCCACAGTCGCTCAGACCCAACCAAGAAAGCACACAAAAACATATTGCTTACAAACTGTATGGGCGTGGCAGGCTGCTTGTTATCTACCTTTTCTATCTTAAATTAACCCATTTCTGTTAGTCTATACTTTGCCACATGGCTTGTGGCTTACCATTGTCTTTACATGTTGCTTTTCATGGCGGCGGTAGGCGATGTCTCCTTCCAACCTTCTACTTCCCAGAATTCTCTTCTCTCTTGTCCCGCCTATACTTCCTGCCTGGCCACTGGCCAATCAGAACTTTATTTACACAGAGCAATATCCACAGCACTTCCCCTTTTCTTTTTTTTTTAAAGGAAGGTTTTAACTTTTACATAGTACAATTACATATAACAAAACAATTATCTAACAAGAATTACAGTTATAATATTAAAGAAGATATCCTATCTATCTTATATTTGTGAGTCTAAGTTTTTATATCTAACTTATCTTGTATCATAACTGAGGAAATTATAACTATCTAGTCTTCAACATCAAAGACCTCAGAAGGATATAATATTACCTGAGAACTGGGAGAAGGATGTAAGCATTCTTCAGGAGTCTTGCAAGAGTAGACAGAGACAGCTGGCAGCCTCGACAGTCACCTAATGTTCCTTTGTAAAGTTGGGGCATCTGTTTTCAGCCCACAGGGCTAGAGTCTCTTGGTCACTTCTAGTCAAGAAAAACTTCATTTCATTACAATCTAAGTTTCATGCTTGCTTTAGGTGTTTCTGTGAGTTCTGGTTACTATTTTATAATGATACATCAGCTGCTCCTGGTGTTTGGAGAAAGGTGGATGGTTGTCAAGTAACTGAGGAATGCTAATTGTGGGTTTAAGATGAAAGCACTTTTAACTAATTAGATTTACCTCTATATATGAATGTACTTATATCTATATGTGTATGTGTATTGGCATAGGTATAGTTAGTTCCCTTATGACATGTGAGTAGATATGAATACCTATCTTAGACCTCTTCCTAGCACACAGTACTTTGTGAATGAGCATTAGCTTCATTAACACTGCAAAGCTCCTTCCTAACCTGTTTTGCAGTCTTTCAGTTAACCCTTTAGCCCCCAAATTATAACTTTTATATCTACTTTAAAGGGATATCTGGTTACTCTGCTTCTACTTTTTAAAATCTCTCTCTCTCTCTCTCTCTCTCTCTCTCTCTCTCTCTGTGTGTGTGTGTGTGTGTGTTACAGGTGGTTGTGAACCACTTGATGTGGGTGCT
Organism: Onychomys torridus; assembly: GCF_903995425.1. NCBI lineage: Eukaryota > Metazoa > Chordata > Mammalia > Rodentia > Cricetidae > Onychomys > Onychomys torridus. Next base: position 109,871,494 of record NC_050443.1, on the reverse strand, counting down.
GGGAACTGAGCTCAAGTCCTCTGTAAGAGCAGCAAGAACTCTTAATGGCTGAGTCATCTCTCCAACCCTTTTTGATTCTGTTTCTTGGCTCACTGTATGTTCTTTTAAAAAGTCTTTTTTAAGTGAAAGGAGATAGTGACAAGCTCCTGTTTTTATTGTCTAAGAATACCCTGATTTCATAGTCATTCTTGAAATACAATGATTTTCAGGTTAACATTCTTTTCCTTAATCCATTGAATACACTGATTTCATGGTTCTAATATTGCCCTTGAGCAATGTGCTGTCAATTTGTTCCCATCCGTTTGTACTTTTAAAAAAATTTCTGGCTGCTTTTAATCTGATCTTTGACACTTTACAGGTTGTCTACAATGTAGGTGGGGTAGGAAACAATGAACCTCATTTCATAATAAAAGTACTGGGAACTCAGAGTAGCAAAAGCCACACAGATTTATTTTCAGTTCTGTAGAAGCCAAACACTAACCTAGACTAAAGGCAAAAATGGATGGTACACAGATTTGGCTCATAACAGTATATATATATATATATATATATATATATATATATATATATATATGTGTGTGTGTGTGTGTGTGTGTGTGTGTGTGTGTGTGTGTATGTGTATGTGTATGTGTATATGTATATGTATATGTATATATGTATGTATGTATGTATGTATGTATGTATTGCTAATCTCATTTCTCTGCCCCCAAATTTCTCATTGGCTGAGTTCTTCAGAGTAGAGCAACCTTCCTGGTGTCTGGCATTGCTCCCTCCCTAAACTCTCCATTCTGCTCTTCAGGACGCAAACCCTTGTCTAGTATATATCCCAGGGCTTGCAATCCCTCCTTTTCTGATACAGGCTGCAGACTGCCTGTGCTTTTTGACCTAGGACAACAGAGAGTGCCCATGCAAGCAGGCACTGGCTGCTGGGCAGGGAAGAGATGAACCGGTGCCTCCTGCTTGTCTACAATTCGTTAACGCACCCTATGCTGAAAATGGACCATAATGATTTATTTCTTACAGTAGGGGGTGGATTTCTTTGTATGGATTCCATTTTCCATTCATTGTTCCTCTGGAATCTATGGATTCACATCTTGTGTCTGCTCTAGATGGGTTCTAGCCAGTGTTCTCCCAATACTGTTTTTCTTTACTTCTGCTTGGCCTCTGTGAGGAGCTCAGATGAGGAACACATCAGGGTTTTTTTTTTTTTCCACAGTTATCTTCTTTTGTTTTTCTACTTCCTGGTCATTTTTTTTTGCTGTGTTCTTGGTGACTTCTTCACCTTTATTCCTGTTTGCTTATTCTCTCTTTGACAGTTCCTATTCAGTACTATCAATTTATCTGTATATTTAATTTTGATGGGATTTTTGTTTTTTAAAAGTTGTATATGTTCTTCTCATCTAGCTGTTTATCTTATACTAACTCATTTCCTTTTGCTGTTTTTATTTTACATTTTATTTCTTTAAATATGCCATGCATAAAGGTGGCTAAAAAGAGGAATTCTATAACCAGACTGTTAGATTTTAAGTCTCATGATCTATCACCTTGACCTCTGGGTGCATCTGTAGTTCAGAGTAATAATACCTCTGCCACTTGGTTGTCATGAAGAAAAATGAGTCCGTATTTACAAAGTGCTTAGGATGCTATCTGGCACATGCTAGGCACAGAAAATCATACTTTGAGTTTTGACTTTTTTATGGGCTAGTGACAATGTGTGGTGTGATCCTCTCTCATCACGCCGGCCACAGCAATGAGCCATAGGCATCAGTCACACACACTCATGCAGCTGCAAGACTCTGTAGTGTGCTGTATTGCTAAGATCTGATGCTCGATAGGTTAAGGAGATCCACTTTCGGTTTACGGTAGAATCAACCCATGATGGCTTTTACCAGGATACAACCCCACTGGAAGTAGATGAGGATTTGTACTTAGCAAACCTTTGATTCAGAAAACAAATATATAATGTGACAGTTCCAAAATCTCCAAGTCTCTTGGGTCTGAATTTGTTGCATTTTATTTCTGCTGCCTCTTTCTCGTGGGGAGTATTTTCTGGATGATTGACGAGGCTTTAGAATTATCCTTACCTACTCCCTCTCACCTAGAGAAACCTCCAAGGGGCTAAAAGAGAGACTCCTCTGCAGAGACAATTTGTGTGGACCTCTGCTGGGAGCTAAGTGGACACTGATGCTCTTGGACCCTCTAACGTATTTGCACTCCTTTTGAGAGTCTTGGGGGAAGGCTTCAAGTTCAGCATCCCTAGCTCTTTATGGTTGGCAGGCTATCCTCGTGCATTTCCCTAAAACAATGTTGGCTTGTTAACTTATACCATGCTTAATATTTTTTTTCTTTCAGCTCATATTTACCAGATCCCTGGAGATTTCTCTTATTTACTTGCTTGCAAACTCACTGGTAACTTAAAACCTTGTTTATCTTACCATAAGCAGAATCTAGCTAGCTAACCTGTAGGGAAGACTCTGCAGTCTAATGTCACCCGGTGTCTTGACTCCTCCTCTGTGGTCCTCCTCCTGACTCCTTCCCCTGTGGTCCATCTGACTCCTCCCTCTGTGGCCCACCTCCTGGTCCACCTGAGCTCTTAGAAGGTTACATTGGAGGAAAATGAGCTAGTATCATTCAGGGTATTTTATGTGTTTTATATTTTCAAATGAGTGAGCTGCCAGAGCCGAGGAGAATCAGCAAAACCTCTGCCTCCTCCTGTGGTCTGGAGGCCTCTGACCCCGGTACTTCTTTGCTTGGACTGTGGAGCTCTGAGTCAAGTCTGAATGTCAAGGTGGTTTTGTGATAAGGAAAAATCCCTCTGAGGGAAGTGGAAATAAGCCACAGAAGTACTTGATGGTCAAGCCTTCCCTGAAGATTAGGAGACCAGGAAACAGGGCTATTACAGTTCCTGTCTCCCATGAGGTTGCCTTATGACAATGGATGTGCCTCGCACGAAGGAAAAAATATGTGCAGCTTTTTATGTTAGGTAAGGACTGTTTTCACTCATTCATCTGCCAAGCATCCTTCGTTTGGCTGGTCCAGGAGGCTCCTTCTTTCTTCCCACCACTCCCTGAAGGTGCCTCGTCACAGTGCTCTTGAACATTCTGTTCACATCTCTGTCTTCCTGGTTAACCTTCCAAAACCTTGAATGAAAGGATCATGAATAATTTAGCTGTGAACCCTCAGAGGTTGGAATGCTTCTATCATAGTGGCTGAAAGGTCAGGGGAGCATGTACCAAGTTCCACAAATGCTCAGTATACAAACTTGGTTAGTCAACAAATAAGTTGAGATAGGAGTGATATATAATGAGATAAGAATTCTTGATGTATGTTTCTCTAGTAAAGTAAGCCTTTCTTCACACGCTGAGAGAGGGGGATTTAGATCCCAGGAGACCATCTGGGGACAACTGTCATGGCTGGAGGAAATGGGCTGGACTGCTGCTGGTGGAGCTAGAGAGAGTGATAGATTTTAGTCTGAAGATATGGGCAGTAAACTGGCAAAACTTCGTGAGAGGCTGAATGGGGGAAGGGAAAGACAGGGTCTGGAGTGACTGCTGGTATGTGGTTCCTGGTAGACGACAGGGACTCTGCTAGACCACTCTGCTGTGGCGTCTCCTGGCAGACAAGAATGTACATGCTGGGTAAGTGCTCTAACTGCCAAGACACAATTCCAACACTTTTATTGTTATTATTATTTTTTTTTTAAAGGACAAGGTCTCACTAAGTTGCCCATGCTGGTCCGAAACTCTTGATTCTTCGGCTTGCAGCCTCTGGAGTAGCTGGGTTTCAGGACCAGACCACAGACCCAGCCTCTCTTCTTTGGAGAACTACTAAGTTTCCTTTCTACTTCCCCCCGTTTGTGTGCTTCTTTAGACTGGGTTCTTAGCTTCATTCTTTTGTCTCCCTAGGACAGAAGCCTGCCTCTGCAGGCCGCCTAGCAGGTACTGGGTGAGCATTATCAGCTGAGAAACAGTTGGCAGGGGAAGAGGAACTGCTGTTGGAACTGGAATGGAGCAGATTGCTCTTTGGGGAGAGGGTCATTTTGCAGGCAGGTGTTGCTGAGGGGCTTCCCAACAGGCCTTGTTCAGGGCGTTTTTATTCACTCCATTCCTGGCCCCAGCCTTGGTGGTATGATTACTGGAATGTTGGGGATGGGGACTGTTGTTTGATTCTGGACACAGCTGGTGGCTGGGAGGACACAGCAGGAAAGGTATATGAAACTGTTTCTCAGCATGGATAGAGGCACGTAAAAACAAGCTGCTCCTGAACAAATTCTCTAGGCATTTTGACTCAGACTGAAAGCTTAATTAGTGGTTCTCAACCTTCCTAATGCTGTGATGCTTTAATCCAGTTCCTCATGTGGTGGTGACCCCCAACTATAAAATTACTTTGTTGCTTCTTCATAACAGTAATTTTGTCACTGTTATGAATCATAATGTAAATAACTGATATGCACCCACACACACACAGGGGGTTGCAGCCCACAAGTTGAGAAACACTGGGTTAGACCCTCTAGCAGCATTACTGGAGAGAGCAAGCGGACTTACAGAAGGAAAGAACAGAAAAGCAGGAGGCTGGTTCTGCCACCAGGGTTCTAGGTTTTGGAAGGGGCATGCACAGAGTGGCCTTTCCATATTATCTGGCAATTAACAACATAAAAAATCAGTTTGGGTTGTGTTTTGATTTTGCCATGCCTGTCAGATTGGCCTCCACTCCAGCAAGTCAAATTATGACTGCTTCATCCCCAGTAATTTCTGTCCAGTGGGAGATGGTGCCAGGGCTCTGGCTTTGGGTCCAGCCCACTGGATTTTTGCTGGGATGGAGAATGTCTGAGTGGCTGTGACAGACAAGGAGAAACCCATAGTCTTGTGGACTCAAGCTGTTGCTTCTGTAGCTGACTGGATCTGGTTTGCTGCATTCACAAGTCAGTTTCCCCAAGTAAAATTTCTAGAACAATTTTCAGCATTCACTGAGATTATTTTTCTCTGCTGGACTCCATTAAGCTTCTGAAGTGTGTGATGTAACATCATACCTTTTTGTGTGTGACTGTACCAGGGGCTAGGAATTGTCCTAAGTGCTTAAAGGACATTAGACCCTTCAAGGCTCACAGTCCTGTTTTTTGTATAGAGGGGCATGGATGGGGCAGTTACCTAGACAAAGTTATACAACCAGCAAGTATCATGGAACTCGGGTTCTTTTTTTTTTTTTTTTTTTAATTGTAACTATTTTTTTTTTTTTTTTTGAGAATTTCATACCTGTATGTGATGCATTTTGGTCATATGTTCCCTCAACTCCTCCCAGAGCTCCCTAACATGTCCTTCTTCCAACTTCACGTCCTCTTTTTCATCTTTTGTATGGCTGAGTCCTGTCAGCACTGCCCACATGTGCATGGGTGTGGGCTATCTACTGAAGTACCTGCCAGTAGCCACAGCAGAAAAATGACTACTCCTCCCACGGCTGCCATCGACCACCAATAGTTCTTCAGCCAGATGCAGGGCCACGTGAGGCCTTCTGCTGTCCGTGCTAGAATTCTGAGGGGCTGGAGCTTGTGCTGGTAACCTGGGCCGCTGTGAATTCATGAGTACAACAGCTATACCCAGAAGAGGCTTCGCGGCACTCTCTCTTCTCTGGTCCTTGCATCCCACTCCGCTTACTCTTGGTTGATACAGATGTATCAGGGGCTAGGAGTCTGGGTCCACCTTTGCCTACTGCAAAAGGAGCTCCTCTGAGCAAGGTTGAGAGCAGTACAGACTAATGGGCTGAAGCATAAATCTTTAGGAAGCTGTCTGACAACATGGCTGCTTAGCAGAATAACAGCAGTAGGTTCCTCCCCACCCAACTGTGGGCTTTAGAGTACCAGGCATGGATGCCCTCCTATAGTGGAGGTCTCAAATGCAACCAGAAAGCAACTGGTTACACCCATACGTATACAGTCTTGCCACTGTTACACTAGAGGGCACATCTTGCCTGGCAAGTTACTATTTAGCATGCCTGGTCCATTGCTTGGTAAGACCACTGATGTCTTTTTTCCCTCAGTGGTATGTGTAGCATCTTCTAGTACTATGAAAACTAGCCAGCAGGAAAATAGTTTTCTAGCAGGTTCAAGGGCAGTTTATCTGTGTTCTACAATCAAAGTGTGTGGTATCTTCAGCACTAGGGTCTTGTTATCTAGTTGTATTGGGAAATCAAGAGCCATGACAAGAACATATGTTGTCCTCCAGGACTCTCTGAGAATCAGGGTTTGACCCAGTCCTGAGGAAACCATATATATTCTTCCTTCCACACCTCTGGATGGAAAGGGTGAGCATTTTCAAGTATGTAACCCCAGTGATGCTTTATTTTCTCACAGGAGCGATTGGGTGACGTCCTACAAAGTCATGGTGAGCAATGACAGCCATGCATGGGTTACTGTGAAGAATGGATCTGGTGACATGGTGAGTCCCCTCTCCCCTCTACCCATGCCATTTGTGCCTGGCCATGGGGCTCTGTCCTATGCCTGGGGAGGTTTACCAAGCCTGTGTAAACTCAAACCAACCAGGAGAGTCTGATGGATAGTGACCTCCTTTCATTCTCTGGAGCCCAACCTCCAGTGGCCCACTGCTGGGGCTGATAGAGCATTCTGGATTCATTCCAACTAACATACTTCTGAGATGCAGCCTCTGACTCCATTTACAAATTCACACGCTGCAGTTGGGGACCCTCACAGCTGTCACTTCCAAGAACCCTGACTTTTTTGTGCCACCTTGCATGATTAGCTTTAGCATGGGAGTTTTGTTACTCTCAAATTCGGAATCTCAAGTGTCCCTCCTCGTGTGGCGTCCAGCATCTTACACACCGACTGCAGCCTCCCTTTGACCCTCTGTCTCATTCTTACTTATATCAGCAGTCCTGCGTGCACCAGCAGAGTGGAGCCAGCTGGTCTACTTGTGAAACCCGCTGCTGGCTTCCCCATTCATGTTTCCCTGCCTCTAGAACTTCCTCCTATTCCTACCAGTCTAAGTAGCTTTCCTTGACTGTCGGGCCAAGGAGAACCTCTCCCTGCTCCAAAGCTTGGCCTGGCCCACCTCCTTCTAAAAGCCTAAGCTTTTTAGGGCATCCTTTTACCCTCGTGATAGACTGAGAGATAGGGGCTTCCTGGGGCAGAGTGCAGGGATGATTTGTTCCTTTTTTGCCTTGATTCCCAGTGTGCATATGTACTCTTTGCTGGGATCCAAAGGAATGAGTGAATTCCTGGCTGTCTTACTTTTTATGATGAAGATCTTAAAAAGCTTCCTCTTTTCCCTTGAGCATCAATAGATATTTGAAGGAAACAGTGAGAAGGAGATTCCTGTGCTAAATGAGCTGCCGGTCCCCATGGTGGCCCGCTACATTCGCATAAATCCACAGTCCTGGTTTGATAATGGGAACATCTGCATGAGGATGGAGATCTTGGGCTGCCCGTTGCCAGGTGAGTTTGCCTCCTGAACTTCCTGCAAGTCTGTTTCCTACTGGGAGACAGGTGCCTCCCTAAGGTGAGTCAAAACAAACTGAGCCATCATTTTCCTCTGTCCATTGTTAAATCTCTTAAACATACGGGTTATTCAAAAAGAAAAGAAAAAGAGCTTTTCATAAGCCCAACTCAAAAACATGAGCGTTGGTGGCACTGAGCCCTCTTGCCAAGTGTGGCTTTGCCTGCTGTAATTTAAAGATGTTTGTGTATGTCAAGGTTGACAGATCACTCAATGCTGTCACTCAGAAGTGAGAAATAGGCATGTAGCAGTCAGCTAGGGGTGTAACTCAATGGTAAAGCACACGCAAATGTGCAAAGCTCTGGATTCGGTTCTCAGCACCACAGAATATGTTTGCCTTCGAGACATTGGTTAGTCCTCAGCATGCTTACTAAATCGGGCACAGAGGCAGGGCAGGAGGTGGAAGGAACTGAGCCATGAGCGTTTGCAAGGTTTCTGCCTAAAGAGCTTCCTTGGATGCCTGTATCCTCACTGAACACTTGCTCCTTCTAGTCTGATGGGCTGATTTTCATATGATGGTGTTCGGCTCTAACTTCAGGATTTAAGTGGGCAACTTTGTGTGCTTTTTGGATCCTATTGCTGTCTGCTCCAGACAGGTTGGCCTGGGCTGGCATTTCAGCAGGTATTGACTGCATCACTGGGGACCCATTGGCAACAGCATCTTCCTTCTGATCAAACATCTCCAGAAAAGCAGCTAGCCTAAAACTCTCCCCATAGTACCTATCAGAGCCTACAGAAGTGTCACATTCCTGTCCTTCTCCAGCCAGGTCACAAGGCACGGGAGCAGAAGCATGATTCATCTCACCCAGATTTCTCCCTGTCGGGCTCATAGTAGAAGCTGGAACATCACTGCCTGTGGGTCCCCAGTCCTGCCCAGCACAGTCCACCACCAGCCCTGATGCTATTTCAGCAGTCACCCCAGCTCCACCATGAGCTTGCATTTACTGTGTTTTCAAAGCATGTTTAATGCCACGTTGCTATTTTTCTCTCGGTCTTGTAATATGCATGAGCTGGCGGTGCCAGCTGTAGGTTTTCAGAACATGAACCCTCCATGGGTGAGAAAGTCAGCTCTGTCTGCCTACATTAGTGATCCTCACAGCAGACACACTTTTTTTTTTCATTTTATGTTTGTTTGCACTTACTAGCTTGCTTTTGCTTTTTTTTTTTCTTTTTTCTTTCTTTTTTTTCATGTCACAAAAATCATTGGTACCTGTCCTGGTTGGCTTTGACTGTCAACTCGACACACCGTAGAGCCACCTGAGAGTCTCCATGGAGGGGTCACCCAGATGAAGTTGGCCTGTGGGCAGGTCTACATGTGTGTGTGTCGGGGGGGGGGGTGGTGATTTCTTGATTGCTAACAGAAGTAGGAGGGCCCAGCCCTCTGTGGGCAGCGCCATTCCCTGGGCTGTATAAGAAAGCTAGCTAAACACAAGCCAAAGAGTGAGGAAACACGTAGCATCCTCTACAGTTCCTGTTGTACTTCCTTGGCTGTAAGTGGATTCCCTGGTCAGAGATAATGTTGCATAGAAGAGTAAACAGGCCTGCTTTCAAGTTTCTGCCCTGAATTTCCTCAACAATTGACCTGTAAGCTTAAACAAGCCCTCTGATGCCCTAAATTGCTTTTGGTAACATCAACAGAATGAAACCAGGAAAGAGGGCATCTGTGGGTACTTTCTCTCCTGGTCTGTGGGCAAAATCTCACATCTCTAATCAGCCTGTGGTAGCTGGAAATTCAGTAGTTTAGAATATTTTGATTCCAGGCTGGGCAGTGATGGTGCACGCCATTAGTCCCAGTACTCTGGAGGCAGAGACAGGTGGATCTCTGTGAGTTTGAGGCCAACTTGGTCTACAGAGTAAGTTCCAAGACAGGCTTCAAAGCTACATAGAGAAATCTTGTCTAGAAAAACCAAAAAATAAAATAAAATAGCGTATTTTGATTCCATACTCTTTTTATTTCTCTGTCATTTGTATGTGTGTGTGTGTGTGTGTGTGTGTGTGTGTGTGTGTGTGTGCATGTGTGTATGTGCACATGTGTATGTCCCCATCCCTGTGTCCACAGTTGTTGCTTGAACTTTATTGTAAGTAGTGGAATTGCTGGGACAGAGATTGTGCACATTTCCAAGGCTAAGAAGCAGAATGCATCAGAGCATGCCTGTTTGGGATTTGAGCTCCCTTTCATAGATGGCTCCTGCAGCAGTCCCACATCCAGCCTGCTGCGATCTGGAAACATCTGGAGTCCTGGGGCTCAGGATATCTGCTAGCACACATCTTGGCCAGCATCTATAAGGAGGCTCTGTCCCCTTTCCTCCAGGCCATGCTTACTACTTAGTACTGAACCTTGCTTAGTATTCCTCCACTTGCTTGCTGTAAATAGTGGGGCCATGGCTTCCCTCTGTGGGCAGAAACTCATATGTCATTAGGAAAAGGCATAGGGCAGCCTATGTGAGTATCATGAAATAATTATTTCTCTGCTAGGTTATTCTTGGTGGGCATTTAAAACACTCACAGTGATGGATGAACTGTGAAATCTGGGTGGTTCCAAGTGTGGACTTAGTGTGGTTCTAGTTTCTACCTGACAAATATATAGGTCCATTTTTAAGAGCCAAACTTATTTTGAAAATGGTTTTAATATAAATCTACACACAAGCATATGTGTGTGTGTTAGAAAGATAAATAGATGGTAAGTAGGTAGATAGACAGTAGATAGGTAGGTAGGTAGGTAGGTAGGTAGGTACATAGATAGATCTATCGATAATGGATGGATGTATGGAAGAATGAATGGATGGGTAGACAGATAGACAGACAGACAGACAGATAGATAGATGAATAAATAGATGCACATGAAAAGAAGGGTTGTGCACACTTCAGAAGGCACAGTCTTTTGCATTTTGATAGTTTAACAATAGCTATCTGTGCAGTTTCCATGGCTTCTGGTGTTACATTGGTCAAAGGATTTGAGAGATTAAATAAGAATGTTCTGGTATACTAATTTTCTGTTGTTATTGAAGAGCAGAGGATAGTTATCCTTTATGTCATAGGAAACGAGATCTGCTTCCTGCACTTGCTTTATCAGATCAGGTGACCAATTGTCTTCCTCTGTCAGGAACAAGACAGGACTGTCCAGGGAACCCAGCACAGGCTGGCCACTTGCTGGATAGAACGCAACCAGAGTACTCTTTATAGTGTTTTCATTGGTTTGAAAAGAACTTGGAGCTAGACAGAGTAGCACTGGCTTATTATCCTATTGCTTCAGAGATTGCCATGAATTAAAGCTAACCTGGTCTACAGAGTAAATTCTGGGTCAGCCTTAGCTATAGAGGGAGACTCCATCTTAAATAAACAAAGCAAAATAAAGCAAAAAAGAATTTAAGGATGAGCACAGAAGGGACTTCGGGGACAACTTATGGGAGAGTACCTTAAACATCAGACTCAAGGTATCGGGGAAGGAGAGAAACAGAAAATCACTCTTAATAGAACACAAGTGAAACACACACACACACCGTGGAGAGGTAAGACAGCACCCTTGGAAGGTCGGGGAGCTATGTGTGCAGACCTTTGTTCTTTCCTGCTTTTACTGAAGAAAGTGTAAAGTGGCCCTTGTCTCACGGAATGTAAGCCTTGGATGTGACAGCATTGTTCCAATCCTTTCAGGCCAATTAAGGAATTAATTAGTAATTAATTGTGTGTGTGTGTGTGTATGTGTGTGTGTGTGTGTGTGTGTGTGTGTGTGTGTGTGTGTGCTTGTGTGTGGGATGTATGCATTCAAAGTAGACCAGAGGAGGATGTCCAGTGCGCTGTTTGTCACACTCTGTTCCCTAGAGACAGTCTAGCTGAGCTCCTGGAGTGGGGTTGGTAGCAGGCAAGCTTCAGCGACCCTAAGGAGGAAATATTAACTTTCATATTATTTGGCTTAATCTTGTCCATCAACTGAGACTTGTTCTGTGTCCTAGAATTTGGGGAGGAATAATAACTAACTAATGTCACTGACAGCAGCAGTAAACTGTACTTACTGTTTTGTGTTTACCGGTTAGCTTTGGGACCAGTTTAAAGCCCCTGCAGTTGGTTAGTCTTTAACTCTAGGAGGAGTCACAGGCAGTCTGTGGCTCTTTCTCACTTCCCAGGACTAGTTCATTTACATCAAGCCATGGAAGGCCAGGGGAGTCACAAGCTGCTTGCAGATTTTCATCAGTACTTTAAATCTGTCTCCTCTGCAGCTTTCTGATTCTCTGCTTCCTGGGGCGGGCCCTATGTGGACAAGTTCTGCAGGTAGCTGCCTCTGGGGTCTGCAGCTCGTGAAGGGGCTGATGGTTCTCAGTTTCTCATCTCATCCTCTGATGAGTCCTTTTTTCCTGTTTGGCTTCAGTTTGTCCCTTTCTTAGGACACAAAACAAAACGTTCTGTTTGAAGAAGCAAGGGCCTTGCCTCAATGGAGTCCAGACTTGAAAGGCAGCCAGTAACTACTCTTATAAAGGGGGTCACTGACCTCTGACCATGTCATGAGTAGAGGGCATTGTCTACCAGGGAGTAAATGACCATGGATACACACATTGTCCAAGAGGAATGTGAATACTGGCCTCCACTCGTCCCCAGTGGTGCTGGGTAGCTTATGGGTCTAGAGTCCTTCTGTTCTCCTGTTGCCTAGCATCCCTGTGAGAGCACACAACAGACAGCGACTCGGGCAGAAGAGTTAGTAGGCCAGTGTGTTGAGAACAGAAGGTGGAGTAGGTTAATGAGGTGAGGAGGCTGGATGCAGGATTTTAGGTACTGTGCCGGGAGTCCTGTCTCCCTGTAGGTAAGGAGACCCCCAAGGAGTCACTGGGTTTTAGTATGAGGGATCTTGAAAACTAACCACATGGAAAGAGGCAAGATGCTGGCTGGCCAGCTCCATCTGTGATATTAAAGGCACAGAGACAGAATCAGTTAGTCAGGACTTCTGCTGCCAATGCCAGAGTCCTGCTCAGACTCACTTAAGGAGAAAAATTTGGCAGACAAATGAAAATTGCAGGAGTAGATATGACAGGCTTTAGGCAGGGGTGGGACTAATATCCCAGGGCCTCTTGCTGGAGTCAGGACTGTCTTGGAGCCTCTTGCAGACTGATAGGCTGTCACTAGCACCGCACTTCCTGCTGTCTGAGTGACCCCAGGAGAAACAACACTCCTACAACTCTGATGTCACTGGAGTAGTTAGGATCAGAGCCTGGACCCTGGCAGTCCTAATGAGCTAGCTCAGATACTCATGCTCACTACTCCTGTTAAGGAGACAAGCCATATGGGAATGCAAGCCATAGTGGCATACAGAGAAAGGAGTTAGTGTGGCCACACTGGGAAAAACAGATGACGAGATGTAGTGAACCCCCAAGTCCATCTTATGGGTCCTGACTTAAAGTTTAGGTGTAAATAGAGGACGGGAGTTACACACAACTCTAAGCATTTCTTGGCAAGGTGCAACCTCACCCTTCATCAATCCATCATTTTCTAGGCTCCAGTCTCTGCTATGAGGTACCCTGAACTAGGGAAACCCTTGCTAGGGAGGAGAGCGCCTCCTCTGGCAGGCACAGGGCTTTGTTCAGCCTTGTCCTTTTCCTAGCATGAGATCCCTGGGAAGAGTTCAGTTCTTTGAGGACCATTGTTGCAATGTTTTGACAGCCAAGGAGAGGGGCACAAGTTACTTCCTTTTGAAGATCTTGGCACCAGTGAGGATGGATGCATTGAGAGCATGGTTCTTGTCCCAGGATCATCTCTGAACTAGTGACTGGCTGGGGCAAGTGGGTTCACAGCCTGGACCTGGGTCACAGGCTTGCACCTGGGCTTATAGGGCAAGATGGTTCCTCTGAACCACCATGAAATAGGTGCCAGTCAGAGAAAGGGACTTCAGAGATAACAGTAGATGGCTGATAGACTGATGGTGAGCTCTGAGCTCAATTCTTACTCTTTTTTTGTTTTGTTTTGTTTTGTTTTGTTTTGGAGACAGGGTTTCTCTGTGTAGCTTTGCGCCTTTCCTGGAACTCACTTGGTAGCCCAGGCTGGCCTCGAACTCACAGAGATCCACCTGTCTCTGCCTCCCGAGTGCTGGGATTAAAGGCTTGCACCACCACCGCCCAGCCTCAATTCTTACTCTTAAAACTGCGAGATGGGCTCCTAAGAAATTCTCAGTAAGATTTTGTTCAAAGAAAAGACAAGTGAGAAGCATTTATTAACTATGGGAGACTTGGCATTGGAATTTTGTTCTGGATGCATCAAGACACTGATTAGTATCCAGGAAGGAAGGCTGTTGTCTGATCAACCATTCTTTTGTACCCAGGGCTCTGGGCTTTTTCTTTAACCCCTTTTCACAACTTGAAGGCACAACTGGTATTTGAAAACAAAAGGGGCTTTCAGACCCTTTGGAAAGACACCCCTAAAACTGGGGAAGGTGCCGAATAGCTCTCAGAAAACAGCAGGTTGAAGTCGGTGTCAATAAATGCAAAACCAAAACCAAAACCAAAAACTGTCACGCTTTGCCTTTGCTTGGAACCCACGGGCCTGGAAAGCTCCCTCTAAGGCATGGATGTCCCATGCCCCAAGCAGATATTTGAGAAATAACTGAGGCCTTGGTTGAGCTTAGATGGCATTGACTTTCTTGCCTGGACAAAATGTCTGTATCCCTCCTGCAAGCTACAGCCTTTCATGACAGCTACTTGTTTATTACAGTATTGTTAGATCTCTCATGAAGATTTCACACTATATTTGGTGTGGGAGTCCTCGGTGACTCCTAATTTGTGGTATGTGGCCTCAGTCTTCAAGGCTAAAGCCCCTGGTTAGGGGCTCCAGGAGGGCTAGCTGATGTGGATGGGTGAAGCAGGTGCTGATGCCTCCTTCCTGCCTGAGTATGTAGTCATGGCTTGGTGCTTCTCACATCGATCTTGCAGAATCAGCTGGGATTTTGTCATGATGTGGAATCTGATTTGGGAGGGCTGAGGTAGGTCCATTAGGCAGCCAGTGTTCCTAGTCTGGGGACTTTGGTGACACAGATGGTTCCTTGCTGATCCTGATATCTCAGGGGTTCTTCTGCTACCCACATTCCCCTGCTTCTAGAATGGGCCTTTGAGCCATTTGGGTGGAGCCCATGCTGTTGTGGGCTTACAAGGTTTTGAGTGCACTTTGCATGGGTTGTGGGTGTGGGTGTCAGGGGAAGGTCTGCACTAACTGTGATTTTCTGACTGAATCCTCTACTGGAGAAATGTTAGCATGATGACCAGGGCCTGAGAGAGCCTCTGCCATTCTTCCTCAGAAGAGGACAAGGACATCAGGACTGATCCAGGGTCCCTTCTTGTCGCTCTCCGTCAAGTTCTTCCTCCTCCCTGCCCTCTCTCTTCTGCATAGTCTTTATTTTGGAATGATATACACAACACAATAGGAATTGAAAAGAAAATTCAAGGGAATTCAAGGGAATTCAAGGGAGCCAGAGTCCTAGTCCTCGGGGTCACCCCTGTCACTACACTCTGATCACAGCGGTGAGGCTGCTGTGTCAGTAAGACTTTCATATCCGCGACAAAATGCTTGTCATACACAACTTACAAGGGGGAACAACTGATTTTGGATCACAGCTCCAGAAGTTTCCAGAGCATAGTTCTTAGTTCCATTGACTAGACCGGTGGTGAGACGGAATACCAAGGCTGTGGAAAGATGTAGTGGAGAAAGCTATTCACTTTCTAGTAGACAGGAAGTAAAGAGAGAGGAGGGGATTGGGGACCAGGCAGAAAACCTTCAAAGGCACCCCAATGACCTAGTTCCTATAGCTAGGCCCTGCCTACTAAATCCACTACCTCTTAAAGTAGGGACACGAGCCTGTGAGAATATTTCACATGGAAACCATGTCAGGTGCTTCTGGCTCTAAATGTCACGGCAGGATGGCTTCAGGGTTGGCTGACCAGGAGCTCTTGAGGTCATTGGGCTTCTGTGCCCTGTTGGTCACTGAGGTTGTGCTGACAGCTCCTTCATGGTCAAGTGGCCAGCACAGCAAGCAGGCAGTGCTTCAGCATCCTTTCCTGGAGAGAGATTTGTCACTCTCTCCTCCCTTTTGCCGAAGAGCTTTGCCTCCCCTGGGACAGTCAGAGCAATTGGGGGCTGTGATGGGTTTGGCCTGGCCCTATGAACGGGGCATGAGAGTTCCGAGATGTCAGAAGAGGGGATTCTCATATGCCAGGCTTCTGTGAAGAAGAATGAAAGGGAACGCATCCCAGTTAAGAGACTAACAGTGGGTACACACTTCCTATTGTCCTCAAGGATGTGCATGTGGTTTTGAACTTCATATCTACTTGTTCTGTACTGACAGCAGCCCAGGCACACATGTATCTCTTCTGCTGCTCACCATAGGCCAACAGAGGAGACAGCATCCTTTTCCCACTTGCAGATGAAAACATTTAAGGCACAGAGTGCTCAAGTGGTTTGTCCAAGGTCACACCACATTAAGCAGAGACTTAAGCCCAGGCCTGTGACTGTACAGCCTTAATCTCCAAACAGTTCCAACTCCCATGTGCCTCCTGGTGGCTTGGCGCTCTTGTTTCTGAACCAGCGTTAGAAGTTGAGCTTTCTAGTTCCACTATCATCACAGAAACCAGGCTCCTAGCATGGACACAATAACTGAATGAATTCAAAACCATCTTTCTGTCCCTAGATCCTAATAACTATTATCACCGGCGCAATGAGATGACCACCACTGATGACCTGGATTTTAAGCACCACAACTATAAGGAAATGCGCCAGGTAAGACTGGAGTGTGGGGTTTCCAACATGGCTTTGTCAAAGGGGGCAGCAGGGCCTGAGCCGATAAGCACTATGTGTGATTCCTCTGGGCAAGCAAATGGGGACTCCTCTCTGTTAGGAAATAGCTGAAATGGGCTCAAAGCTAAACTTTTCTCATTGAAGCCTTTAGTTCCTAAAGGTTCTATGTGTTTGAGTTGGGTCATATTAATTAATTAATATTAATGAATGTGGACTTGAAGGTGAGAGGGTGCTCATGGTAAAAACAGAAAGTCTTCCCGTGGGTCCGCATGCTGTGTTCCACAATGGATCTCCATTAACATGCTCAGTCCTTCTAAGAGCTCAGGAGGGTAGAGACTGTGATTACCTTCTCTTATTGATGGGAAACTGAGTCACTGTGACACTATATAGCACTATTACCCCTTACCACAGTTTTTTGTAAAAATTATTAATTGAATTTATTCATTTATTTTACATCCTGACCACAGTTTCCTCTCTCTTCTCTCCTCATATTCCCTCCCCATACCTCCCCTCTGCCCAACCCCCCCAATCCACTCCTCCTCTGTTTCTGTTCAGAAAGGAGCAGGCCTCCCATGGGTGTCAACAAAGCATGGCATATCAAGTTGATGTAGGACTAAGCTCTTCCTCATAGTAAGACTTTGTAAGGCAACCCAGTATGAGGAATAGGCTCCTAAAGGCCTGCCAAAGCCTCAGGGACAGGCTCAGCTCCCACTGCTGGGAGTCTCACAAGTAGACCAGGCTATACAACTGCCACACATATATAGAAGGTCTACGTCAGTCAATGTTTAGATTCTTAGCTCAATCTTGGTTGTCTACTAGAGTGACCTGGGAATTTATAAAGCATTGATACATGAGCCACCTCAGACACAGTGAAGTCGAATCCTTAGCAGACATGTCCTAGAAGTTGACCTGTACTTCTGTACAGCCAGGCCTCAGGACTTAGGATTGGCATTTTTTATAAATATTTTTTTCTTTATTATTATGTGTTTTAAATTTTATACATCAGCCATGGGTTCCCCTGTCCTCCCTCCTCCCAACCCCACCCCCACCTTCCCCCCAGCCCCTCCCCTCCATTTCCATGTCCTCCAGGGCCAAGACTCCCCTGGGGATTCATTTAAACCTGGTGGATTCAGTACAGGCAGGTCCAGTCCCCTCCTTCCAGACTGAGCAAAGTGTCCCTGTGTAAGCCCAAGGTTTCAAACAGCCAGCTCATGCACTAAGGACAGATCCTAGTCCCACAGACTGGGTGCCTCCCAAACAGATCAAGCTATTCAATTGTCTCACTTATCCAGAGCGCCTGATCCAGCTGGGGGCTCCACAGCCTTTGGTTCATAATTCATGTGCTTCCATTCGTTTGGCTATTTGTCCCTGTACTTTTTGCAATCTTGGATTCAACAATTCACGCTCTTGCAGACCCTCCTCTTTCTCGACAGTTGGATACCTGGAGCTCCACATGGGGCTGGCTGAGGATCTCTGCATCCACTTCCATCAGTTATTGGATGAGAGTTCCAAGACGACTGTTAGGGTGTTTGGCCATCTGATCACCAGACTAGGTCAGATCAGGCTTTCTCTTGACCATTGCCAGCAGACTACAGAGGATATGTCATTGTGGATTTCTGGGGACCTCTCGAGCACTCTGCCTATTTCTGTTCTCATGTGGTCTTCATTTATCATGGTCTGTTACTCCTCATTCTCCCTTTCTGTTCTTGAACCAGCTGGGATCTCCTGCTCCCCTAAGCTTTCTTTCCCTCAAATCTTGCCCTTCATTACTCCCACTGTCGTCCAGGTTGTTCATGTAGATCTCATCCATTTCTCTGTCATTGGGTGATCCTTGGGTCTTTCCTAGGGTCCTGTTTTCTAGGTAGCCTCCCTGGAGTTGTGTAGCAGTCTAGTCATCTTTGTTTTACATCTAGTATCCTCCTATGAGTGAGTACATACCGTGTTTGTCATTCTGAGTCTGGGTTACCTCACTCAGGATGATTTTTTCTAGATCCATCCATTTGCCTGCAAACCTCATGATGTCATTGTTTTTCTCTGCTGAGTAGTACTCCACTGTGTATATGTACCATATTTTCTTTATTCATTCTTCAGGTGAAGGGCATCGAGGTTGTTTCCAGGTTCTGGCTATTACAAACAAAGCTGATATGAACATAGCTGAGCAAATGCCCTTGTGGTATGATTGAGCATTCCTTGGGTATATGCCCAAGAGTGCTATAGCTGGGTCTTGGGGGAGATGGATTCCCAATTTTCTAAAGAAGCGCCATATTGATTTCCAAAATGGCTGTACAAGCTTGCATTCCCACCAGCAGTGGAGGAGAGTTCCCCTTGCTCCACATCCTCTCCAGCATAAGCTGTCTTCTGTGTTTTTGATCTTAGCCATTCTGACAGGTGTAAGGTGGTATCTCAGAGTTGTTTTGATTTGCATTTCCTGGATAATTAGGGATGTTGAGCAATTCCTTAAATGTCTTTCAGCCATTTGAACTTCCTCTGTGGAGAATTCTCTGTTTAGTTCTATAGCCCATTTCTTAATTGGACTGTTGGGCATTTTGATGTCTAATTTCTTGAGTTCTTTATATATTCTGGATATCAGCCCTCTGTCAGATGTGGGGTTGGTGAAGACCTTTTCCCATTCTGTAGGCTGTCGCTTTGTCTTGTTGACCGTGTCCTTTGCTCTACAAGAGCTTCTCAGTTTCAACAGGTCCCATTGATTGATTGTTTCTCTCAGTATCTGTGCTACTGGTGTTATATTTAGAAAGTGATCTCCGGTGCCAATGCATTCAAGAGTACTTCCATTTTTAAAAGTAGCAGGACATGATGATCAAGTGTGACTTTTCTCAGACTGACCCAGAGTCTCTGTAACTCTGGGCTGTGTCAGCCTGTGCATGCTGGCTGCCACATACCCACGAGAATGGCAGAAGGGTAGCACCTGGATTGGCTCACTGTCTCTGAAGCCCCGTTGCTTGTTTGCACCCATCATGGGCATTGCATGTTTCCTGGGATGACATAAGCAAATGTCTGTTCACCTCAGATAGGGTGCTGATGACACTGTTTGATCTCACTGGAGTCCAACTTGCTAAAGCAATGAGTTTATTGGGCTTCCGTACAGAACATGGGTTAGGGGTTACTTACAGGAATGTAGGTGATGCGCTGCACCAACAGAACATTTTGGCCCAGAATGAGTAACAACTTCTCCATAGCAGCACAGGCAGAGTCCTCCCCCGACTTCACTTAACCTTCTACTTTCTATATACTCCAGTACCTTCAAGATCACAAAGCCACTTGCAGCTAGAACAGAATTACATTCAGCTGACAGGGAGGTGCAGGAGGGGGTGGCTGGGCTCTTAGTTGACAATCCAATGGCCCTGATCCTTCCTTCTATGAGGGGAGTCCAACAGTCAATAGGCTGGATCTCGAGGGTCTCTTGCAAGTAGTCACAGCTGCTCTGTTGAAGACAATAGTGACTGATATGTTCAGTGGATAGCGCTCTACATTAATGTGCTAGAGAGTTTGGGAAGGCATTGGCAAACAAGATTCTTAGCTATTTAAGAATCTGTTTGAAGACATAGGACAAGCAGAAATAACCTCAGGATTACATTGGCATGTAAAGACTCACCAAAGGCTAGTTAATGCAGCTGAGAGGGAGGGCTTGTGGGCTGAGGGAAGGAGCCAGCTACCCAGGATGAAGGCAGGGGATGTTTCTGAGATCAGAGTCATTAGACTGAGCTTCAGTTCCATGGAATGAACATGCCTGGCTTGTCTCACTGTCATTTAACTTGAGATACACACGGCTTCCAGACACCTGTCAGCACAGACGTAGAGGTGGGATGTGCTAAAGAACTCCTCTTACTGTCTTGCTCTTCAGAAACAGAGATAATGTGCTTGGACTTGAGGTTTGTGACTCATGCCTGCTGCTCCAGTTTCTCAGGGTATTTTTATGGCTCTGCCCACCATTCTGTCTTCAGGAGCTCTGGTGGGTTAACCCAGTCTTGCTTGATGGGTGTTTTAAGGCATCAAGCCCAGAAATGAGACAGATATCAGTTCAGTTGGTGCAATGAACTGCAAGTATACATAACATGATCTGAATGTTCAGAGTCCCTGGGTATTGAGACGTTTAGACAACTGTCCCACGTGCATAACTGGGGTCCTCTAGGGAAAGCTGGAAGTATGTACTTTATGCAAGAAGTGCTTGTGATGGCTGCCACTCAGGAGATGCTAGGACTAAAAGGACTCAGGGCCACCAATACAGCCACCTTGGGGCCCCCTCTGAAGTCCCACTGCCCAAAAGCACTGAGTTGGAAACTGTCCAGGGAGTGCTTCTCAGTCCCAGTGTGTCGGGCTAGAAGCCATTGCCATGTAGATTGCTGATTCTTGGGGTTGGATTAGAAGACAGAATTGCTAGCCTTTTCCCCAGATGGAGTCTTCTAGGTGGCTGTAGAAATATTTCTACCTCAGGAAAAAATAGTTGGCTTCGCCTGCTCCTGAAAGAGACATTTATAGCCAACAATAAAATGAGATGCTCATCCCACTGTAAGATAGCAGCGAGAATGTGTGTGGCTTCCATGCAGCATATGCCTGTAGAGCACTGAGTTACATGGCTCCTATTCCAGGCAGAGGGAGGGGCAAGAGATGGGGAAGGCAGAGAGGAAGGTGAAGACTATCCAAACATCCATACTTCAAGGCAGAGAGAATTATGCCAAGAGAACATTGGAGATCTGCATAGTATATGTATTTATGACTTCCTGGTTCCTTGTTTAAATATACATTTTTCATCTCCTTCACTTGGAATGATGGGGGCAATGACTCTGTCACTTACAAGTCTGCAATATGAAATTTATCATACATATGCTTAACATCATCATTACAGTCATGACAGATGGGATGGGAATAGATGGGTTTGCTTACCCATGGCTGGAAGAAGCTTTGACTATAGCTGGACCAATTGATATCTGGATTGCCTGCAGATGTTAGCAGACAGATAGGTAAGACTGATCTTGTCCAAACAAATAAGCCAGCAAGAACAAAGGGATGAAGTCAGAGTATCAGGTGGGTGCCAGGAAAGAAGACAGGTCCTAAGTGAGCTGCATTCCTCCCAATATGGAGGGAAGGTTGGTGAGTCCCACCACAGCCCCTAGGAAAGAACTTTGGGGATTGGGGTGTGAGGGGAGAGGTATTTCTGAGGTAGGTAGTTGACCTGAGCCATGAGTATGTTTGAGGTAGGGTGTGGCATACTCTCA
Organism: Onychomys torridus; assembly: GCF_903995425.1. NCBI lineage: Eukaryota > Metazoa > Chordata > Mammalia > Rodentia > Cricetidae > Onychomys > Onychomys torridus. The sequence goes on along the minus strand of NC_050443.1, from coordinate 109,849,992 downwards.
TTGGGAATGGCTTGCCCTTCCCAGGTAGGAAAGATATTGGTTTCCTAGGAAAGTATAACTTGACTTTGTTTTGAACCATGATATGGCTAGGTGCCAGATGTTTAGGAGATACAGGTTGTGTTGTTATTTAATGTGATTCAGGTAGATAGCAGTTAAGGGGTAAGACAGGAGTTGTAGGGCAGCTTGCTGTACTGATGTAGAGGATGGCTGAGGATGGCCAGGGACATTGGGCTGTGAGGGAAGTTAGCTGAGTTTGCTAATATGTTGTATGGTCAGCTTGAGTGTGAGGACAGGTGATGATGGTGGGAAGCCAGAGCAAGGTAGTAGGTCTGAGAATCCAGACAACCAAAATTCTGACCTGTCTTAGTTAGGGTTTCTCTTGTTGTGAAGAGACACCATGATCATGGCAAACTCTTATAGAGCAAAGACATTTAATTGGGGTGGCTTATATTTTCAGAGGTTTAGTCCATGATCATCATGGTGGGACATGATGTTCTGCAGGCAGATGTGGTGCTGGAGAAGTAGCCACGTTTCTTGCATCTTGACTTGCAGGCAACAGGAAGTGATCTGTCCCAATGGGTTTAGCTTGAGTTTAGGAGACCTCAGAGCCTACCTCCTCAGTGACACACTTCCTCCAACAAGGCCACACCTACTCCAACAATACTACATCTCCTAATAGTGCCACTCCCTTTAGGGTCCATTTTCTTTCAAACTAATACATTCTACTCCCTGGCCCCCAAAGGCTTGTAGCCATATCATAATGCAAAAATGTGTTCAGTTCAACTTCAAAAGTCCCATAGTCTATAACAATCTCAACCTTATTTAAATATTGAAGTTCAAAGTCTCTTCTGAGACTCATGCAATCTTATAACTGTAACGCCCTGTAAAATTAAAATTAAAAAAGCAGATCACATACTTCTAACATATAATCGCACAGGATATACACTAGTGTATATATACAGGGAAGGAAGCATAGTGAGGAAATACTGGACTAAAGTAAGACCAAAAAATCAGCTGGGCAAACTCCAAATTTCCATGTCTGATGTCAAAGCACTCTTCAGATTTCCAACTCCTTTCAGGTTTGTTGACTGTAACACACTTCTTTCTCTTGGGCTGGTTCCATTCCCTGTTAGCAGCTTTCCTTGGCAGGTTTCCTATGATTCTGGCATCTCTAACATCTTGGGGTCTCCAAAGCAATCCAGGCTTCAACTTTACAGTTTCATGCAATGACCTTTCTAGGCCTCCATTCAGACACACCCCTGACACATACCTGACCTTAGTGGCTTTCCTTAGTCATAGAGGCAAATTCCATAACCCCTTTCTTCTATTCTTAACTCTAAAGCCAGAACCTCGTGGCTGAAGTTGCCAAGTTCTGCAGTTTGGTGGGGCTGGAACATGGTCCCTTTATGCAACTACATCTTCAACTGCTTAAGCTTGGCTGTCCTTGAACTTGCTTTATAGATCAGGCTGGCCTCAGAGTCTGCCTTCTGAGTGCTGGGATTAAAGGTGTGTGCTACCACACCTGGTTCTAAGCTTTTCTTTAATTCCCTTTCACAAAAGTTAGAAATTTAGCTGGGTGGGATCTTACCCTGAGGTCACCACCCTTTATTCCATTTCTTAATCTGTTTATCTCCTTGAACACAGGACTTAGCTTCTTTCCACTCCCTGGTGCTCCTTTTCTTCTCAGATTGTATATTTTGTATTTTACCTTGCTTGATTCTTTTTGTTATAAATCTTTAGAAGCATGAACATTAGTAACTGCATTGACAGAGTCTGTATTCTACTAGGTTGCTTTGAGATTTCCTTTGCCAATGGAATTAATCCAAATCTCTTTACTTAACCTTAGGCAGACTCTTCAGACAAGGGCAAAAACCAGCCACTTTCCTCACCAAAGTATCACAACAACACTCTCTAGGGAACATACTAAAATTCTTCTCCTTTGAAACCTCTTGAGCCAGCCCCCATGCAGTTCAAATCATTTTCAGCACTATTGTCTTCCATGCTCCTTCTAGTATGGCTCATTATGCAGTACTTAAACCATTGCACTGTTTTCCTAACCCAAAGTACCAAAGTCCATTACTCCAAAAAAAAAAAAAAAAAAAAAAATGGTCTGACTTATCACAACAATACCCCAGTCCCTGGTACCAACTTCTGTCTTAGTTAGGATTTCTATATGGCTATGAAGAGACACCATGGCCACAGCAACTCTTACAAAGGAAAAAAATTAATTGGGATGGCTTACATTTTCAGAGGTTTAGTCAGTTATCAGTATATTGGGACATGGTGGTATGCAGGCAGACATGGTGCTGGAGACATAGCCAAGTGTCCTACATGTTGACTTTCAGGCAACAAGATGTGGTCTGTCTCAATGGGTATAGCTTGAACACAGAAGACCACAAAGCCCACTCCCACAGTGACACAGTTCCTCCAACAAGGCAATACCTCCCATTAGTGCCACTCCCTTTGGGGGCCATTTTCTTTCAAACCACCCACATGACCCATGGGTGCTCCTCACTGTGGATTCCTCCCTTGGGGAATTCCTTTTCCATTGGATTAGATGTAGTCTCTGAAAAAAAAAATTATAGAAGAAAACCTTTTGTATGCTGCTTTAAACAACTTTTAAAGAAATACTTCCATTCACTGGACAAGCATTCCTATATCAACAGAGAACCCCTAGTCTAAAGAATCCTCCATGAACTCACTGTACTGATGAATCAGTAATTTTTTACATCTTTCTTGTCTTGGTCTGTTCACAGATTAACAAAAGTCCAGAGAATGAATAATTTCTAAACAATATGAGTTGATTTTTTATAGTTCTTGATATTGGTGACCTAGAGTCAAGGAACCAGCAGATTCTGTGTCTAGTGAGGGCTGCCCTCTACTTCCAATATGGTACCTTGTTTGGGGGGTCATCATGTGGAAGATGGAAAGGCAAAAAGGTCTATCTAGTTTCCTCCTATCCCTTTAAAAGGATACTCATTCCTCTGATAAGGGCAGAGCTTATATGACTTAATCACCCCCTAGAAAAGTCCCCACCCCTACACATTATGGAATTGAGTCTTGGATTCCACCTCGAGAATTTGGGGAACACATACACTCAAGCTACAACAACACACTTCTATCCCTCTAGTGCTTGAACTTGTGTTTACAGGTTCTGCATGACTGATTAGAATGCAGCTCTGTCTTTGCCCTGTGTCTCTCAGTTAGCTCTGGTTCCCTAGCATTACCCACCCAACCCCCATTGTCTCCAATGCTGCCACATGGGCCGTGAGTGGATGCATTGTGGTTTAACAGCTTCCCCCCTGCTCTGAAGCATTTGGAAATCTCCCAGTTTTTAATGACTATGCCAAAGTAGGAAACATGCTACAACCAGTGTCATCATGTGTATAATTTTAGCTTTCTTCACGAACAGTTTCCTTCAGACATATTACCAAAAATTGGATTACTGGAAAATCATCTCATTATTCTAGCTTCTTCAGCAAAGGAGGGAAAGGGAGGAGCTCAGACTTCAGTGGGTACTGGGATGGTGATGTGCTTTCCCAATTCAGAGGTGAAAACCCTGCTGTTCTCTTCTGTGTCACCTCCCCCCACCCTCCAAGGAGCTGTCTCAGTGTCTTTCCTTAGTCACTTTCCCCTCCATTATATCACATTTTAATGGAGACTATTTTTCCGGGGGGTGGGGTGGGCTGTGAGGAGCCAAATGCACCATGGAATACATGATGTTTCAGACCTGCAGAACCAGTTTCTTCAGCCTTGTTGGGGATGTGTGCTCTGGTCCCCGAGGAAATGCTACTCCTTACTCTGCTTGTCACCCCATGTATTTACCACAAAGACCTGATTCTAGCTTGGGTTCTGTTGCTGTGATAAAACACCATGACCAAAAACAACCTGGAGAGGAAAGAGTTCATTTGGCTAAAGTTCATCATTCAGAGTTCATCATTCAATCGGGGCAAAAACCTGGAGGCAGGGACTGAGGCAAAAACTAAGGAGGCGTGCTGCCTCCTGGCTTGTTTCTCTGGCTTCTCAGCTATCTCATACAGCCCAGGATCATCTGCCCAGAGATAGCTGGGCCCTCCTACATAACACAGTCGAGAAAATGTCCCATAGATACGCCCACAGACCAACCTTATGAAGGCAGTTCTTCCCAGGTGTGCCAAGCTGACAGTCAAGGTTAGCCATCACCGGCCTAAGTAACATAAAAAGACTCTCTAATTCTCTTCAGGAGCCAGAAGTTATATTCTCTCACAAGAAGGAGTTATATTTAAGTAGATGGATTCCTCCCTGGTAATGCTCATGACAGCCTTGTTGGGAAGAGCAAGCAGATCAATTCCCATGTTCTTCGTGGGCATAGTGGCCACACAAGATCTGCTTCAGGGTACTCCAGAGGGCTCCTCTGGAGGGAAAATTATGAAGGGCCATCCTAAAGGTTCATGTTCTTCAAATTCTCATGTTCTTATGCGGGAAAGTTGGTTTTAGTATGATGATCCAGTGAGAGGGTTCATTTCACCCTGACCACTGCAGAGAAAGGGGTTGTTGGGAAATAATGTTCAGTGGAGGAGAGAACACAAAGAAGAAAAGGGACCCTGAGGTTTTGTAGCCCAGGAGGCTGGCATCCGTTACTGCAGTGTGCATCCAGGGGAAGTTAGTAGTCCTCCTCCAATGCACAGGCTGTGGTCTCTCGTACTGGTTGCACTAAAGATAGAGGGGACCATAACAGAAAAGGACAGCCAGGCCTAGGCTTGAAGCTTGTATTTGTTGCCAGGTTAATAACGGACCCCTTAGGTCCTATTCCTAAAGGAATAATCTTTGGTCTGAACCCAAGACAATGGCTTATTTGCCGGTCAGGACCTGCTGAGATGCTTGTCTGAGTATGACTGCACCAGGAGGGACTAGCATGCAGGGCCTTGAGACAAGTACACTGCGGCCATCTTTCGCACTGCAGCAGGAGAAGGGGGTGTGGAGTTCCAGCTTGTACTTCAGAGTGGCAGAGCCCTTCTAATGGATACTGCCTGCCCAACACCCTTGCCAGGGTGTTCTACCTTGGCTCTGCCAGTACCAGAGTGTCCTTTCTGTTCTTAACACGTGGGCCTGCAATGACCCTCTGAACTCTCCAGACTTCAGTCTGTGTGGTGCCTGGTAGAGGGTGGGATCCTCAGGAAATACAGAGAGTGTGATCCTCAGTAAATGTAGAGGAGAGCGGGGTCCCCAGGAAATATAGAGAGTGGGGTCCTCAATAAACATAGAGGAGAGTGACTCCTCAGTAAATATAGAGAGAGTACAGTAGTAGAAAGTTTTCTGGTCCTGAGTTCTTCTGGTCCCACCAGGCCCCTCCTGGCCCAGCAGTCCCTCAGCTAGCTCAGTCAGTAGAGCATGAGACTCTTAATATCAGGGTCGTGGATTCATGCCCCACATTGAGTTCCAAATGTAGTTCCAAACTACATGCCAAATGCAGTTGTAAGTTTTCTCTGAACCTAAGTTCCTCCTGTCCTACCTTGCCCTTCCTAGCCTGGTGGTCCCTCAGCCATTTATAAAATAAAATAATCACTCAGAGGCTTAATATTATTCACACACTCTATGACCTATGACAGACTTCTTGCTAGCTAGCTCTTATAACTTAACCCACTTTATTAATCTATAAGTTGCCACATGGCCTGGCTTACCGATACTTTTATATCTTGCTTCTCCTAGTGGCTGCTGGCGTCTCCTTCCTCTCCTTTCTCCTCCCACTGTCTCTCTTGGATTTTCCCACTTGGCTCCATCCTGCCCTGCCATAGGCCAATGCAACTTTATCAACCAATCAGAGCAACACATATTCACAGCATACAGAAAGTCATCCTACATCAGAATACAATTTTCTTTAAACCAGCTTCTGGTGCCCTGGGGATTGCAAAACACCTTTCACCCAGCAAATTAATGCTTACAGCACTGGTCAAGGATGCAAGGCAAGGCAACCTCTGAGGAGAGGGTGCCACTGGTCCTCTGTTCCCCCAGAAGCTTATTATCCTAACAGAGGCCTCACTAAATTCCCTGATAGCTCACATCATTCTCATAGACTAAAGCTATCAGTTAAGTAGCTGACCTTAAAATCTAGACCATAGCATGAGAGTCCCTTTCTCTGCAGCTTGTTTGCCCCACTTGGCCCCATGATGTTTGTGTCCACAGCCACCACATGCAGTCCTTTGTAATTTTTTTTTAACTTTTTACTCTTTGTGTGGCCTGCACCCAGCTCCCAAGTAAATACATGAAGACTTATTATTACTTATAAGTACCTGGCCTTAGCTTGTTTTGTTGCTAGCTATCTTTTCATAACTTAAATTAGCCCATCTATCTTTTGCCTCTGGGCTTTTACCTTTCTATATACATTTCTTTACTTACATTTCTTTACTCCATGGCTTTCTGTGTAGTTGGGTGGCTGGCCCCTGATGTCTTCTTCTCCTTCTCCTTTTGCTTCTCCATTCTCTCTTCTCATATTTCTCCTCCTATTTATTCTCTCTGCCTTCCAGCTCCACCTATTTCTCTCTCCTACCTAGCTATTGGCCGTTCAGTTCTTTATTAGACCAATCAGGTGATTTAGACAAAGTAACACAGCTTCCTAGAGTTCAATGAATGCAACATAAAATAATGCAACACATCTTTGTGTTAGCCACATATTACATCTGAGAGAGGTAAAAATCCCAACTCAGGAAGATGCCTCACTCTGTTGGAGCTGTCATGGCAGAAATGTCATCAAGTCACTGACAAGTAGACAATAGGAATGCCTTGTTTGTAGTTAAGGTGCTGGCAGATGTGGTGTCTGCTGAGGGCTCACCCACAAGTCCATATGTGTATGTGGCCTTCCCACAGCTCCACACAGAAGTCCTTTGCTTCTTTTTAAAGATTCCATTCCTATTTACAATACTCCACCCAGGTGACATATTGGCCACCTAATGCTTCATTTCTTTTTATTAAAAATATTTTATTATATTTATTTATTAGGTGTGTTGGGATATGGGCACATGCATGCTCTATGCACTTGCTGCAGTCAGGACACCTTGTGGGAGTTGGTTTTCTCCTTCCTGTATGTGGTTCCCAGAAATGGAACCCAGGTTGACAGCAAAGGCCTTTACATACTGAGCCATCTTGCTGGACTCAAGGTTTCCCCTTTTAATTCTGTTGCATTGATTAGATTTCAGCTCAGGGACACAGACATTCAGTCTGTAGCAAGACGCTATAACTGTAATAATCGAGTGTGCTGAGAGTACAGGGCCAGGACCTGGAAAGGTGGGTATTACCATGGGAAATAGGAGACCAGAGAAGGTGTTCTAGACAGAGGTATAGCAGCAGGGCTGTGGGATGGAGAGGGGTGCTGAGGCAGGAGGCTGTGGAAATAGCTGTCTTTTGGGGGTATACTGTCTTTTTTTTTTTTAAGCATGCAACTATCGTGATTCAAAACCTTTCATTTACCTTGTCTTTCAGTTGATGAAGGTTGTGAATGAAATGTGCCCCAATATCACCAGGATTTACAACATTGGCAAAAGCCACCAGGGCCTGAAGTTGTATGCTGTAGAGATCTCTGACAATCCTGGGGAGCATGAAGTTGGTGAGAAGGATTTCTGTCTTTGTCATCTGTTGCTGTAACAAATATCATCACCAAAAGCAGCTTGGGAGGAAAGGGTTTGTCTCAGCTTCAAGGGAAAACAGGGAAGGAGTTCAAGCAGGAATCAGAATCAGGAACTAAGGCAGAGGCCATGGAAGAAGTTTGCGTATTGCCTTTCTCAGCAATCTTTTCAATGCAGTCCAGCAGCCCCTGCCTCAGGGTAGTACACCCACAATGGGCTGGGCCCTCCTGTTATCAATTAGCTGTTAAGAAAATAACCACACAGACATGGCCACAGGCCAATTTCATGTGGGCATTTTTTTTTCCAGCTGAGATTCCTTCTTGCCAGGTGACGCTAGGTTTGTGTCAGGTTCACAGCTGGCACTGATGATACCAACTCCCCAGGCAAGATGATGGTGCCCCATCTTCAATAACTCCACATCTAATCTGAAGGCATCTCTACACATCCTACACCAGAGCTTTCATGATTCAGGGCATGAACCTCTCTCCTGCAAATCACACTGACAAGAACTGCAAAGCTCCCTGGGCTAAAAGCCCCCTCCTTTGCTGCACAGGGACCACATTCAATTGTGCTCTTTGCTTTTGAGGCCAAGCACAAGATAAAGGAGAAAATGGCTGGATATAAGACAGATTCCTCTTCTAGGAGAACATTCTGGACTCTCTGATTTATGAGGGGCTCAAATCACAGGGCTCTCTCTTCCTCCTCCTCTTCCTCCTCCTTTTTCTTTTTGTATTCTACAAAACACCAATTTTATTGAGAAACTACAATTAGTAGAGGGATGGAATCTGGCCGTTGGAATTGTGGAGACACGGAGATCAGTTCCTGATATTGCCACATTCCTAAAGAGGAAAAGACACATGAAAGGCAGACCCGCACACCACAAGCATGGGAGATAGCATTGCCCATCTTAATATTGTGCTTAGCTTCTCATTATCTTAGGTAAAGAGACAGTTTCATAAATGTTTTGACTACAAATATGCCTTCCACACTCCCTACTGTGGGGCTCCCTTCTTTTTGAAGAACATCTGTTGACTTTAAATGCTGCCTGCCTTCAGCTATTTTCTATTCAGACACCACTGCTCCAAGTCCCTGCATGCTGGGTGGGCTTCCAGTTTTCTTGTTGGTAAAACTAGCCAGGCTGTAAAAACCCACTGAATTTAGGTGCAAAAGATATGTGTAACTTTATCGTTCTTGTTCCTCTATGTCTTGTGTCTCATGAGTTCCTCTCAGGAGCTCCTTTCAAGGCCTTACCTGTGGATAAAACCGTGTTTCCTCATATACAGCAGCCCTGACAAGGGAAAAGAATGAAGTGTAATTAGCCATTCCCAGTACTGATACTCTGGGTTTGTTTAGCTGCTGTAACAAAATAGCCAAGACTGCCTCATTTATAAACAACAGGAATTTATTTCTAACCATTGTGGAGCCTGGGAAGTTCAAGGTCAAGATGGCAGCATATCTGGAGTCTGGCTGGTGATGACCTGTTTTCTGCTTACCCTTGCATGATACAGGAAGGTAGAAGGCTACATTCTCAGAGGATACTAATCCCTCAACCCCTTCTAAAGGCCCCACCTCTTCATACTATCACAGGTCTTGACTTGAACATGAATTTTAGAGAGACATATGAATCCATAGCACTTCTCATTAAGAGGCTAAGTATTGGAAGAGACAGTGCTCAGACCATTAACCCAGCTGTGCTCTTGCTTACCCCTTAAGCCAGTTTTCCTCGTGTACTCATTCATCTTTGGCTCCTTGCAAAATGTAGTGAGAAATTTCCCCCAGGGGAAACTGCACCACAGAGGAAAAAAGCACCGCAGCGCTTTGTGTTTAGCTTGTAGTCATAAGTACTGAGATATTTGGTCTGTCCTTGCTAAGTGAGAACGCACACCCCGTGACTCTGGTCGTTCAGGCTTGTTGTCTGTGTCTTTCTTACATGCTTCAGCATTTGAGTTTAAAATAAGGAGGAGGAGGAGATGGGAAGTGGGGGTGGGGTGTAGGGGGGGGGGGATGTAGGAGAGAAGAGAGGGGAAACTGCAGTTAGTGTGTAAAATAAATGAAAAAAAATGTTATTTAAATTAAATTAAATTAAAATTATTCTCCCAATATAATTTTGGAGGCTTATTTGGAAGGAAAGAAAATACAGCAGTAAGGTGTTGGTGTCATCTCAAACCTTGCCAGGCTCCATGTGGATGCCTGCAGGAGCCTGTGTCTCTGTCTCTGTCAAGGTGAGCCCGAGTTCCACTACATCGCAGGGGCCCATGGCAACGAGGTGCTAGGCCGTGAGCTGCTGCTGCTGCTGCTGCAGTTCCTCTGCCAGGAGTATTTGGCGCAGAACGCGCGCATCGTCCGCTTGGTGGAAGAGACACGGATCCACATTCTACCCTCCCTCAATCCTGATGGTTATGAGAAGGCCTGCGAAGGAGTAAGTGTATTCCAGCCCTCCTCTGAAACCAACAGGCTAGCCCAGCTCCAGCGTATGCTTAGCCAAGTTCACAGGAATCCTATTCTCTCTCTTACTTTTGATATGTGTGTAGGTGATGCATCTGTGTAGCTGTGCATGTGCATGTGCATGGGGAGGCCCTGAGGTCGACGTTGTGTGTCTTGCTCAATAGCTTCCCCACTTTAGTTCTTAAAATAGGGTCTCTGGCTGAACTTGGGACTTCCTGATTCCGCTAGACCATCAGGCCATCATGTGCTGGGGATATACCCATCTCTACCTCCCTAGTGTTGGGGTTACAGGCACACACTGTTGCACCTAGCTTTTTACTTGGGTGCCAAGGATCTCAGTTCATGGTTGCTCAGCAAGTGCTTTACCGACTAAGCCATCTCCCCAGCCTCTTTTGCCTTTTTTGCTGAAGGTAGCAGCCTGTGTCTGACCCCTGTGTCTGCAGCCTGTGTCTGACCCCTGTGCCTGCTGCCTGTACCTGCCACCTGTGCCTGCCGCCTGTGCCTGCCGCCTGTGTCTGCTGCCTGTGTCTGCCGCCTGTGTCTGCCCCCTGTGCCTGCTGCCTGTGCCTGCAGCCTGTGTCTGCCGCCTGTGCCTGCCGCCTGTGCCTGCCGCCTGTGTCTGCCCCCTGTGCCTGCTGCCTGTGTCTGCCACCTGTGTCTGACCCCTGTGCCTGCCGCCTGTGTCTGCCGCCTGTGTCTGACCTCTGTGCCTGCCGCCTGTGTCTGCAGGAGCTGCTTTGCCTTCTTTCCAGTGGTTTCTTCTCAGGTTTCTAAGGGATGCAAAGCAGGAACTGAAACTGATGGGGACCCTGAGAGAGGTATATGTCCACCAGCCAGAGAGCATCTGCCATGAGTAATGCCATTGTTCCACACCCAGGGCGTGACAGTACACCTCATGGCAGTAGCACCTCCGGGTTGGCTGAGTACACTTGAGACGTGTGCTAGCCTTGGTTATTATCTCTAATATTCTTGCCTGTCACCTAATAATGACTGTTTTGATTATTCTGAGATATTGCTTATACTTTGTGTTCTAATTATCCTATGAAATTTGTATCTGCCATAGATATGTATAAAATACATATGTATAAATATATTAAATCATGTCATGAATCACTAGTAATATTTCATAGTATTTGGAATAAAAATAGAGCACTGCCTAAGTAGAGGTGCCTGTCAAATGCAAGCTTTAAGTATAGCATTTAGTTGTGTTTGTTGGTTCTGGCACAAATACTTGATTAGTCATAACAATAACTCCCATACAAATACTGAAGAGGCCCAACCATGCTTAGCCCTAAGATCAGACAAGATTAGACACATTCAGGGTGGTACGGCTCTAAAGCTAGGTGTTGTGGAATATTATTTTAAGATGTGTTACATTCATTTATGCTATGAAATATTTGTTTATTGATGCAAAGATGTGCTGCATTCTTTTATGTTCCATTTGTTTAACTCTATGAAGCTGTGTTATTTTTGCCTGTCTAAAACACCTGAGGCAGGTGAAAGAAATATGCAGGGCTGACAGACAGAATAAAAAGGAGAAGAATGTGAGAGAGGAGAGAGGAGCAAGAAAAAGGAGAAGGAGAGGAGGACATCAGGGGCCACCCACCCAGCTACACAACCAGCAATAGAGAAAGAAAGAAAGAAAGAAAGGAAGGAAGGAAGAAAGAAAGAAAGAAAGAAAGGAAGGAAGGAAGGAAGGAAGGAAGGAAGGAAGGAAGAAAGAAAGAAAGAAAGTTCACAGGAATCCTATTCTCTCTCTTATTTTTGATATGTGTGTAGGTGATGCATCTGTGTAGGTGTGCATGTGCATGTATATATACATACAGAAGTAGAGAAATGTAGCTAGAGTTTTCCTGCCTGGCCCAGTCAGGACAAATCTCTCTTACCCGCCAGTCCCATAGTCGCTCAGACCCAACCAAGAAAGCACACAGAAACTTACATTGTTTACAAACTGTATGGCTGTGGCAGGCTTCTTGTTATCTACTTTTTCTATCTTAAATTAACCCATTTCTGTTAGTCTATACTTTGCCACATGGCTTGTGGCTTACCAGTGTCTTTACATGTTGCTTCTCATGGCGGCGGCTGGCGGTGTCTCCCCCCAGCCTTCTACATCCCAGAATTCTCTTCTCTCTTGTCCCACCTATACTTTCTGCCTGACCACTGGCCAATCAGAACTTTATTTACACAGAGCGATATCCACAGCAGAGAAAGGTAAAAGAGGCAAAAGGTAGTTGGGATAATTGTTACGAAAAATTAGCTAGAAATAAGCCAAGCTAAGGCCAGGCATTCATAATAAAGAATAAGGCTCTGTATTTATTGGGGAGTTTGGTGGTGGGGCCCCAAAGAGCCAAAGAGCAAAGGGTAAAAACAAACAAACAGACAGACAGACAAACAAACAAACCAGCCAGGATTCTGGGCAGATCAGGAGGAACACACTGGTGTAGCATTGATAGTAAATGATACTGCAATTCTTCAGTTCCAGGCTTCTTCCTTTTCACAAGTTCAGCCAAGCAGTGGAGGGAGGGGCAAGGGAGAGGTACAAGAAGAGATCTAAGGCTTTTGAGCTTGGCCATATGGCATGAGTGGTCCTCTGGGTATCCATCTTTGGAGTGAAGTAACTGTACTGTCTGTGGCTAATCAGACATTAGGAGCAGGCTTTTCTATATCCTCCTGTGATGTCTTTCCTGGGGCCAAGAGCATTCAGAGATTTGGAGATGCACACAGGAGACACAGACACACTACATATCCCAGATTCTCCTGAAGTCTGAGAGCTCTTTACTTTCTGAATCTTCTCTAGGGCTCTGAGTTGGGAGGCTGGTCCCTTGGACGCTGGACTCATGATGGGATCGACATCAACAACAACTTTCCGGATTTGAACACACTGCTCTGGGAGGCAGAGGACCGGCAGAATGCCCCAAGGAAAGTTCCCAACCACTACATTGCCATCCCTGAGTGGTATCTGTCTGAAAATGCCACAGTGAGTGGAAAAAAAAAAACAAAACTCTCCTTTGTAGGGCAGAGGAGGGCCAAAGGATGCCTGCTGGTATCTGCAGAGGATGTGGCATTGGAGAACAAGACAAGGCTATCTTTGCTTTTTTGTCTTCTCCAGCAGTAAGGAACAGTCCGAGGTCCTAACTACCTTTCAAGCTGGTATTGTGGAAATTCTTTGCAGAGTCATTTGACTGAATTTCTTTATAACTACGGAGTCATAAAGAAACAAAATAACCACCCCCAGAATGCATGAATTTGCTACTATCATTATCCCCATTCATGTCAATTATACTCCCATGAAATTACCTTCGGTTTTCACTAATTGCTAGGTATATAAACAGTGCCACTTCTCATGATATATACAAGATGGAGTTCTGGTGACATGAGGCCATTTCACTTTGTTGGTGTATGTACCAGAACATAGTGCCAGAGAGTTCAAAATGTATGGCTCTTTACAGCAAAAGACTGACTACTTAAGGTCCATTATGATATATGTAAATAAACAATCTCCTCATAGTGAAGTGGAAAAGACTGAGCAGTAGCATTCATCAGAATCACGAATGAATCTTAGGAGCATAAACTGGGTTAAAAAAAAAATGAGAAGACAGGTAAAACCAAAGAGTAAATTTTATATCTTCATGGGCAGTTAAAACAAAATGGAGGGGAAATGAGAGCCATCTCATTTAGGATGGGAAGCAATGGTGTGTGTGAGGGGCTGAAATCACCCAGGTGCATAGCAACTGCTACAGAGACCTGGGTCTGGGGTGGGACTGTGGGTTCACAGCATGGGCTGGTATTGATTCTGTGCAATGAGACGTGTTCCATAATTAACCTGACTCAGGGCCTGTGGTGTGCTTAAACACCAGAATCAAGTTTAATGAAGCTCAGCAAGCACGTTGTACCCGAGTCAGCGTTTCCATCTGCACAGGCAGTGACTGCACAGGGTTCCTCTCTTGGCATCAACTTTGTCTTGCTGACATTATCTTCGTGTGACAATCAGTATTTTATTATAATCTGACTTGATTCACACGTCTATATTAAACCATGTCAACCTTTGAATTTGATCTTTTCACGTTGTCATTTTCCTCTTTTATAACTTTTCCCCCACAAAAACTCAACTGTACAGAAGTGAAGGAAGAAGTAGGGGCTCACAAGTACGCATGTCAGTGTTGACATGTGCCAACTCATGCTTCCTTCACCCGGCCATTCCTCCTCCCTGTTACTAAAGCAGACATTATGTCATCATGTCATTTCATTTGTAAACATTTCAACAGGCATCTCTAAACTACAGGGAGCTGTCCTTGGGATCTGCAATATTACCATCATTATATTAAAATAAGTCCTTTCTTTTCCAATTTTAACTTTTTCTGTGTGTGAGCTCTAGTACGTGTGTGAGTATGGGTGTGCGTGTGCGCCATGGCACACTTAGGGGGATCTGATGAATCTTTCAGGAGTTGGTTCTCTCCTTCCACTTTGTTCAGACCTGACCGTTCTTGTTCTTTGTACCACACTGACATACCCAGGCTAACTGGCCAGTGAACTTCCCAGTAGGCCTCTTGTCCCTGCCTCCCATCTCTCTGAAGGCTGATTACAGATGTGTGTTACCACATCTGGATTTTAAGTGAGTTCTGAGAATTGAGCTCTAGTCATCTGGCTTGTGAGACAAGCAGTTTTACCCACGGAACCTTAGCCCCAAATAAGTTTTTTTTTTCCTTCTCAATATTGCAAGGTCAGGGTTCCCATTTCATTTCTTATACCAGTCAGTGAACTCTCCCCATTCACTTCTCACATTCCACTTTACCCCCTCCCCTGTTTGCTTAAATCCTGATTCAAATGAAGCCCATTCCTTTCTGTTGTGTTTAAGTCCTTTTATGTCTTTTTGTTGTTGTTGTTTTTTGAGACAGGGTTTCTCTGTGTAGTTTTGGTGCCTGTCCTGAAGCTTGTTCTGTAGACCAGGCTGGCCTCGAACTAACGGCGATCCGCCTGGTTCTGCTTCCCGAGTGCTGGGATTAAAGGTGTGTGCCACTGCTGACTAGCTCTTTTACATCTTTTAACAGGCTGCTCTTCATGACTTTCTCTTCTTCCTAGTCTTGCTCATTGCCTCATATCACCCTTGGTGCATGAACAGCTGTGTTTGCTGCTTCTGGGAGCCAGGGCTGTGTTCCTATGATGTCCCAAACACATCCTTCTCCGTTTTATGGAAATCGAGAGTGATTTTAAGACTGACTTAGATTAATTGGAGCAGAGGGCCACAAACTCCAGCCCACACAGGCCTGCTTTCCCAAGTGGCCTTGATTGGCACACGTTTGCATTTTGTCCCTGGTGTTTCTTTGCTACAGGAACATAGTTGGGTAGCTGTGACAGAGCCTGCCTGGCCTACAAAGCCCCAAATAGTCACCATCTGGCCCTTTGCAGGAAAAGTCAGCCCATGCCTCAGCTAGAGACCTGGTGAGATTCAGGTTTGTGGGTTTGGGGTGTGTGCCTTCATCTGGAGACATACTACTGATTTTGTGTCTTTCTCATGCTGTCTGTAGGTGTGGGTAAACACTCCTAACCCAGGAGTTCCCTGGAATTACAGAATGATATTACTTTAACGCCTCTTCAGTATTTACTAGAATATCGTGCTGTGGAAACTGGACATTTCCCTGACCCTCCCCTTTTTTTCTGCTGCTTCTATAAAGTCCAGTTTTCCCAGGACATAATTTGAGATTCTGATTATTGCTAAGATTATTCCATGAAATTCCTGATTTTTTTTTAAACAACATTTCCCTTTTTTTGAAAGCTAGGGCAATGAAGCAATTTCCTTCTCTTTGTTAAATTTATATACTCCCAGGTGGCCATGGAGACCAGAGCTGTCATTGCCTGGATGGAGAAGATCCCCTTTGTGCTAGGAGGCAACCTACAGGGGGGTGAGCTAGTGGTGGCCTACCCCTATGACATGGTGCGGTCTCTGTGGAAGACCCAGGAGCACACCCCAACTCCTGATGACCACGTGTTCCGCTGGCTGGCATACTCCTATGCCTCCACTCACCGCCTCATGACAGATGCCAGGAGGCGAGTGTGCCACACAGAAGACTTTCAGAAGGAGGATGGCACTGTCAATGGGGCTTCCTGGCACACAGTGGCTGGAAGTAAGTGTACAATCTACCGTCTAGCATCATGTCCCCAACGACCACGGGGTGGTGCTTTAGGTGCATATCCTGCTGTGGGACAAATCAAGTGTGTGTGTGTGTGTGTGTGTGTGTGTGTGTGTGTGTGTGTGTGGTGTGTGTGTGGTATGTGTGTGCATGTGGTATGTGTGTGTGGTAGGTGTGTGTATGTGTGTGTGGTGTGTGTATGTGTATGTAGTGGGTAGGTGTGGTGTGTGTGTGTGTTTGTGTGTGTGTGTGTGTGTGTGTGTGTGTGTGTGTGTTTGGTAGAGGGTATATTGACTCTCAGTTGAGGGTGCAGTCCATTATGGCTGGAATGTGAGGCATGGTTACATTGCCTCCATAGTCAGGAAGTAGAGAGAGATGGATACTGATATTCAGTTATCTTTTCACTTCTCATTCAGTCTAATAACCCAGCCTATGACATGGCGATATAGCCATTCTTAGGTATTTTCACCTTAATTAACCTTAATTAATCCTTGAGAGATATGGCCAAGGGTGTGTCTTTTAGGTTGTAGGTCTTGTGGTTCATAGGTCAAGATTTGCAAGGGACGAGAATAGCAGGTCATCTACAAAGGTCGAAGGTCCAGCATAATAAAAATCACTTCTTTTCTTGATATTGTGAGGACTGTCAAGACAATAATGGATATGAAAAATCTTTCATGTCCAATAATTCAAATCTGGCTTTATCATTCAGACAATGTATGACCCTGGATAGTTTTTCTCTGAATCCCTACACTTTTCTACTAGAAAACTGGGCATGAAGATGTGGTGGTGATGTTTCCCTCTAGGATATGGTAGGATCACACAGATAGTGGATGTGAATGTAATTCTTGTATGGCTGATAGAAACACCCAGCCTATGGTTCCATCCCCAGTGGTTTCCCCTCTATCAGGCATACTTAGCACGAAATCCCTGTGTAATGGTTAGCTCCAACTGTCAGCTTGAAACAACTCAGAATCACCTTAGAGGAGAGCACTGCCTTGGGTTACTGTGAGGGATTGTTTATATTGGGTTGGCCTATGGGCATGTTTGGGGGACGCATTGTTAACAGATACGGTAAGGCCCAGCCCACTGTGGGCAGCACCATTCCCTAGGTAGATGTCTCTGAACTAAATAAAAGTGGAGAAATTTGAGCCGAGCAAGTAGCTATGCATGGGTCTGCATTTATTTCTCTCTGTTCTTGACTGTGGAAATGACTAGTTACTCTAAGTTCCTTGCTCTGCTGGACTGTGACTTGGAACTGTAAGCCAGATAATACCCTCCCAGTTGCTTTTTGTCAGAATATTTTACCACAGCAACTTCAAAGGAAACTAGATTTCCTGAGCCTTCCTGTTCTCCATTCCACACACTAGTTAATTCCAATAGAATTTTACTTTACTATAAATTTGGTCTCCATAGACTTTTCAAGTATGTTTCTCTCTTGGAAAAGAAAATGAAAACAGAAATGTTTTTCCCACAGTCACTCCAAAACATATCAGAAAGGATGACATTTTTTGTCTTGGCAACAATCCAAGTGGAGATAATTCCTCTTTCTCTGCAACGACTTTGCACTACGCACATTACAAAAGAAACACTGGTTTGCATTTATTGGGGACATTTCCTGTTGTTAAACAAAGCATTTCTTAAAAAATTCAAGTTTAGCCCTAAAGACATATCTGTAAGAATCTCTGAGTAAAACCTGTTATTATTATTTTTTCTGCTGTGACTAAGTTGTGAGCAGACACTGTTGAGTTGGGCTGTGTCCAGTCAATAGTGACATTGTGGAATGCAGGCTGCTGCGTGCTGGTGTAGGCAGCATTTCATGTTTTCACTTCCCCAGTTCTGCTTGCCCTTATTTCTGGGACTTTATGGCAAAGCCACATGCTGGCTTGAACCTTTCCCATCATTCTTCTGTGATAGACTCTGCAGATTAAAGAAATCTGATCTCTAATTTCCTCCCCTCCTCTGTTCTTTCTCACTCATTATCCTGCACTGCAGGCATCAGTGAGGGTGGGAGTGTGGGGTGCAATTAGGAGCCAGGCTTGGTGCGTTTCAAAGTGACCAGAATGGGCAGCCGGTGCTTTTGAACCCCAAAGTGAGTTGGGGTACCCTCTTCTTGTCTGTGACCTGCACGGTCAGTCAGAAAGAGGGTGGGTGCCACAGGCAACAGGAATAATTCCAGTCACAGAAAGGGCTGCAAAGGATGTCTCTTGCTAGGACTGAAGATTTGGAAGAACTCTCAGTCTGTGCACTGTGCAGCAGATCCTGGTCCACGGGTGCTTCGGACAGGGGAGCTCATCTTTCACAGCTGAAGCCCTACTGTGTGGAACACTCTGAGCAAGGCCTTGCCTGAAGGGCAGGATGTCAGCAACAGAGATGGATGGGCCCAAGTTGCTCCAGGCTGAAATTTCTCATCATTTTGCTAGCATGACTGAGCATCTAGCCAGCATGTCTGAAGCTTCTAGTGCTTCAAAGATGCTTCTTGAAAAAAAGGAAGAAAAAGAAAAAAAAAAAAAGATGCACTCCAGAATTTTAATTATCACAATTATTTCAGTACTAGCAGAGCCTAAGAATGTGAGGCTAATGACACCTGTTGCCGTAGGCCCCAGATGCCCTCAGTAATCCCTGCTGTAGGTTGATAGATGAATCGACCTGTCCTTATAAAGGATTCCCTGAATACAACTCCATCGTGTCCCTTTTTTTCCTGGTTTACTCTTCCTTGCTTTATCTGAGAGGTCACAGTTGCTGAAATTCAAGGGTCTGGAGTCTGGAATCAAGTAGAGAGAGCCAAGCTACTAAAGATTTGGTTCTGTTCTCAGGGCAGGACAATGAATTAATACCCCAAAGTCTGACTTTAAAGCAAGAGAGCCTTCGTGGAGGGTGGGATGGGAGAAGGCCATGTGAGGATAAAGTGTGGGAGCCCTTGGAGAACACTTCCCTCTGTGCACACAGAGCCTGTGTCTCAGCTTCCACCTTCTTCAATTGACCCTCAGAGAGCAGGGAGGCCTCCTGAGAGGATTTTCTCCCCCAGGGGATTGCTTTCCCTACTGATGTAGAGCACAGCTTGCTGGACACCTCCTGTTCAGAGGTGGAGATGTTGAGAAGGGCAAGGGAACAGGGAGCCCAGCCATAGAGAGGGCTCAGTGTTGAGCATGGATAGTGCTTCGAGTCCAATCCCCAGCATCCCACCCACCCTAAGAGTTGGGCTACTTTATGCTATGTGACCCTCATGATATAATGATTTATTCACTTCACAAATCCTGGGTAGTGTAGTGACATGAGAAAGATTCCCAAAGCAACATGTCTGTTTTGAACCTTTTTTGCACCTGTAACTGTTACTTTACCAGGAAGACAGTCTTAGAAGATGTAATTAAGGGCCTGGAGATTTCCTTCTCTGTTACTGGTTGTGCCCTGTGTCAATGAGTAGAGTCCTTAAATGGACCCAAAGAGGAAAAAGCAAAAACAGAAGACTGTAGAGTCAAGCTATTGACGTAAGAAATGCCCAGGCTAGCAAAAGTCAGACAGGCAGGGAGGATGCTCCCACAAGGCTCTGCAGGGAGCACACAAACCTGAGGACTTCTGGCCTCTCAGCCCATAGGAGCGAGTATTTGCTTTAAGCCAGGATGTGGCCATATGTAACAGTAGCCCCAGGAAACTCATGTGGGGGCAGCCATACTCCAGGCTGGCTGCTTCCGATCTGCACATCAGAATGCAGGTCTGCTGCTTTGGGGCTCACTGGGTGGGTGGGATAGCCAGGCAGCCACCAAACGACCACACTGTTGGAGGCAAGAACAATGGCTTTGTAGACACATGAATCCTGGATCCAAGTTTTACTGATTACAGCCTCACTCATCCTATTTGTGAGACTGAGTTACAGCTGAGCTTGTGGGAAGGATACAGTAACACAGCTTATGGACATAACCAGAAGAGGCACATGAAGACAGATACACAGAGAAGACCACACAGTCAGGACAGAGGTTGTGGCTCAGATAGCTGTCTTAATGAATTGAAACAGGGAACTAACTGTTCAAGCTCTCATCTGGGACCCATATAGCTGCCAAATACAGCGAATTAAACATTTAATCTATTGTGGTAATTGATGATGGCTTTCCAGGCACATTTGCTTTCCTGTGTTCAGTTGAAGACTTCTAAAAGTTCTTGGACATGTTTGTCATCTCCCCATGTGACTTGAAGCCCAAGTCAGTTGAAATGTCTGGTTGTCTTGGCAGGTCTGAATGATTTCAGCTACCTCCACACAAACTGCTTCGAGCTGTCCATCTATGTGGGCTGTGATAAATATCCGCATGAGAGTGAGCTGCCCGAGGAATGGGAGAATAACCGGGAATCGCTGATTGTGTTCATGGAACAGGTATGCTGGGCATGTGGCTGGGAGGAGAGGAACGAGCTAAGAAAAGGATTGTGGGTGTGAGAATCACGGTCATGGGAGGATGGTGCCTGTTGCCAATGCTTGGGCACCAGCTTCCTGGTGCTGTGGCCGCACGTCTGCACAGATGATTGTGGCTGGCATTGAGCACCAGCATCCTGGTGCTGGGGTTGCACCTCTGCACAGATGACTATGGCTGGCATCTGGATCTTACAGCCGAGTCTGCCCTGCAAGGGTCCTAGGAGGATTCCTGGCACAGAGGGTAGGAGCCAGTTTCCTCCTCTCAGGGAGCTGTGAGTCCACCTTCTGCTTCAGCACTGGAAGCTCATGGAAAAGGCTTATTTTCCTTTGTACAAGGAAAGGAGGGGGACTTGACTGTGGAAACAGCGGTTTTGAAGCTGTGGTCTGAGTTAGCCAAAGTTCCCCTGTCCAGACTATCTTTGGGAAGTGGCTGAGCTGTCATGGATTGTTGCATTATCCCACAGACAGGGAGACTGAGGCACAGGTTCTGGCTAGTGTGTGTTGTATGGTGTGGTTAGTTAGATGATGGCCTCTATACAAAGCAACTTTTTTTTCTTTCTTTTTTCTTTTTTTTCTTTGGTTTGAGACAGGGTTTCTCTGTGTAACAGCCCTGACTGTCCTAGAACTCACTCTGTAGACCAGGCTGGCCTTAAACTCACAGAGATCTGCCTGTCTCTGCCTCCTGAGTGCTGGGATTAAAGGCATCCACCACTTTCCGGCTTCCAAAGCAGTCATTTTATGATGGCCTCTGGTTCCTTTGTCTCTAACGCCTATGTTATTAAGTCCATGGAACTCAGGAAAGTCCAAAATAAACATACGTGATAAAAATTAGATTATATTTCAAGCTGGTGGTGCAAGCCTTTAATCCCAGCACTTTAGAAGGATGTCTTGAGTTCAAGGCCAGCTGAGTCTCTCTAGCAAATTCCAGGCCAGCTGGGGCTACATGATGAGACCTTGTCTCAAAGTAAAATAAATTAATTAAAAGTAAAATTAAATTCTAGTTTCCAGAGAATTTTTGTTGTATTTTTTTCCAGTGCTTAGGGCTGGATCCCAGGACCTCATGCATGTTAGACAGGCATTCTACATCTGTACTATATCTCAAGCCCTAGTGGATATATTTTAATAAAACTCTCAGACCCTAATAATGTTTTCAACTCTAGAGGATTTTAATTCCAATGAGAAACTTTCTGGCTCATGGCCCACAAAACGTTCTACCAAGTCCATGCAGAACTAGGTACATATCGAACTAGATGTGGTACTTTGAATATTCTTGGTAAGGGCTGAGCTGATGTTACCTGCACTGCCTACCTCCTTGTGCTGTTGGTGTCTAGAGCCAGCTGGTGACTCACTGTGTCTCACGTTTGCTGCAGGTTCATCGGGGCATCAAAGGCCTAGTGAGAGATTTGCATGGAAAAGGGATTCCAAATGCTATCATCTCTGTTGAAGGTGTTAACCATGACATCCGGACAGGTATCTGTGAATGTGCATAAACGGCTTCAGTAAGAAATTCCTGCTCCTTGCGTGTGTTGCTTGGGTTTCAGTCATGATTGGAGTTTCAGAAACTTACTCACCAGAGTGCCAGTGGCACAGATGGTCAGCACAGGGCACTCATAGAAACTGCTGATTCAGGAATAAATTCAGGACTAAATCAGCATCTTCTCTTTCCAGCTCCCCAAGAGACCCCTGCAAATGGAGTTTTTCAGCCTGGGCTTCTTGGCTTCTTGCCTCTTCCCTGGGATAGTTTAGAGCAACTATCAAAACTCAGGTTGCAATGGAAGCTAGGAACTGATGTGTGGTACCATTGTTCGAGGCCCCTAGTTACCAAGTACTTCCTTCTGTAGGATTTCTACCACTTGTCCTAGCCATTGTCCATAAGGTTCCACTCAGTATTGCATGGACATTTGTACTCAGTAGCTGCTTATGAACATCCATATATTCTCTCATCTGTCCACCCATCCATCCATCCATCCATCATCTATCCACCCATCCATCCATCCATCCATCCATCCATCCATCCATTCAATAGATGTGGACCAAGTCCCCATAATTTGCCAGAGACCAAGCAGAATGCTAGTAATCTTTATGGATGAAAGAGGGGGCCATTTGTTCTAGTTCTATGTAGGATCTGTGTTTTAAATATCACTTAAATGCTCCTATCAGAGAGTACTTCTTAAAGGAGTCCTGACGATTCCTTACACTATTTAGTGCCTGGTGGGCAATGTAGGAAAACACAGGGGCTCTACACAGTGGGGGGTAAAAAGGCCCTGGGGCACTATAAGCCTAGATGAGAATGCTTTACTTAATGGGCTCTGAATTTCAAGCCCTGTAATCAAGCAGACAGTTTGGATGAGCTAATGGGAAATGCATCTCATCCCTTCACTTCCTCCTATAAATAATTTCCCAGCATGTGCTCTGGGCAGATGCCTTCCATATTCCACACACGGCTCCCTATGAGCATCCTTCCAGGCTCACCAGAAGTGCTGAATTTGCCTTGATTTGTCCAAGGCTTATATGATCCGACAAGTTTCATTTCAGGAGAAGTTGGCATAATGTAAACAGAGGCATTAAGCAGAATCCCACAAACAGGGAGCTAGAAAGAGTTTTTTGTTTTTTTTTTAAAGCACATTTGGGTTAGAATTTCATATGTTGTCCATTACTTAGAAGACATTAATTTGAGTGGCTAATGAATGAACACTCACTAGGCTTGGGGTACCCCTTTCACCCCATAAGTGACAAGCAGCATCCACAGTTTTAACCTTGTATGGTGGCTACATGGAGTGTTTACTCCAGAACACTAGCTCAGTTGTTCAGTGGGGCAGAACTCAATATGTGGCTCCCTCTATGTCCTCTATTGCAAGGTTGTAGGGTAAGTACCAGCGGGATAGAAGTAGAAATAACAAAAGCCCGAAAGTGTAAGGTGGGGAAACATTGTCCATGAGCCTCTGAGAGATATGGCAGGCAGAAGGGAAGACAAGGCAGATCCATGTTTCAGAAGTAGAAACTTCTGGATTATAGAACCAATACCTCCTGTTCTGACTCTGAACACGATCACCATCATTTCCTTCTCTCTTTCAGCCTGACTTATTGAGTGTGTGCCAAGAACTGCTGCCACAAACAGCAAAGATATCCCTGACCTCTGAGCATGCTTTCTGGTGGAGGAGACCTGCAATTAATTGTTAGGGAGAATAAAAATATTGTAGTTGACAACCAGTGCCAAGAAAGAAATGCAACAGGTAGATACAGAGACAGGCAAAGAGAAAAAAAGGCAAGGAGAGGGTCCTTCACTAGGGGATGAATACAGGCTAGCTCTTAGTAGGGAAGGAGCGGGGCCATGCCAAAGGGAGAGAACAGATCACAGAGCATCTGTTCAGAGTCAAGAAAAGGGGCAGAGATGGTTCCGCGGATAAAACATGGAACCACACAAACATGGGGACCAGAGTCCACATCCAGCCTCTGTGTAAATGCTGGGCTAGTTCAGCTGAGTCTCCAATAACTCTAATGCTCAGGAATAAGAGACAGGGGATCCCTGGGCTCAGCTAGATAGAATAGCCAAACTGGTGAGCTCTGGCTGCATAAGAAACCATAACTCAGTAAACAAAGTGAAGAACAATCAAGAAAGTCACTAGACTTGGCCTCTGCATGTACACACACATATGCATGAGCACCTTCCCATGTGCACCTGCATGCATGTCAAAACACACACACACACACACACACACACACACACACACACACACATACATACATACAGGGAGAGAGAGAGAGAGGGGGAGAGAGAGAGAGAGAGGGAGAGAGAGAGAGAGAGAGAGGGAGAGAGAGAGAGAGCTCCCCAAAGCTCCTCATCTCTTGCTGTGTCTTCCTTTAGTGGGAATGCAAGTTTTTTACCAAATAAGAGACTCTTCATAGGGTTGTAACTCAGTGGTAGAGCTTGTCTGGCATGCAGAGATCTGGGTTCAGTACATACATAGATAGGAAGGTGTGTAGATAGAGATGTTTCACCCAGTGGTCCCAGGTATAATGTTGGCCAGTCAGCTTGGCATGTAATTCTCCTTTTAAGGGTCCCTGCCTCCTTGAGCTCCTTGAGCCTTGTTGAGCAAGCTGTATCCTTCATATGTCCTCCACCCTCTCAACTTTCCTTCTAAAAGATGTGTCTTTGGGAGTGGTTCCCTGCTCCCATTATAGCCTCTGTGCAAGCGTGTGACATCTTTTAGTGCCCATGTCCTATGATGTAATCCATCTGTAACTGAGTCTCAGCAACACTCCTTTGAGTGTGAGCAGGTGGGCAGAGTGGCTGAAAGGAAATGAGTGGATAGGAAGCCAGCATGCATGCCCTGGTGAGAAAGTGAACTTAGTTTGTCTCAATGGAGAATTAGTTAAGTCCCAGAGTCTACCACTGCCTAAGGTTGTTCTGAGCCACAGGGTAAGTGACCAGTGGTGGAATTGGGTATCAGGGTTCCTCCTCAGCCCTGTCTGCAGCTTGCCAAATTTCATGGGCCTTTCCCTGCCTTCTTGAGTCCCTGCCCTGCCTTGAATCCCTGTTCCTGGAGCTCCCAAGTTTCTCTATCCTTGGCCACAGAATGAAGGCTGGAGTCACATGCAGGCACCAAGGCCATCTCCCAGGCAGTCCGTTCCTGAACTTTTTAGATGCTGAAAACCTTCCCCTTTTAGAAATAATTCTTCTATATTCATAGCTATGCAGAGGGAAACCAGAAAGCTATACGCTGCTGACTTTGCAAGATGCCGTTTTGTAGTAAGGGCATGTTTGTGAGTTCACGTTTATAATGAATGCCCTGTATTGTCAGGTAATAAAATCTGTTGGAGGAGTCCTCATCTCCAACTCTGCTTGTGCACTGTGGGGAGCCTACACCCTCAACCCCTTCCTGTTGAAACATTAAGGCAACTGCCAAAGAGAAAAACATCTTGATTGTGGAAGCTCAAGGGCCCTCTCTGCTAGGCTGGTCATGCAATAGGGAATACTTGTGTTAGAAAGGATCTGTTCTGAGGTCTCCTGCTTTCTCTTCCCAGCCAGCGATGGGGATTACTGGCGCCTACTGAACCCTGGTGAATATGTGGTCACCGCAAAGGCAGAGGGCTTTATTACTTCCACCAAGAACTGCATGGTTGGCTACGACATGGGGGCCACTCGGTGTGACTTCATACTCGGCAAGACAAACCTGGCTAGGATAAGAGAAATCATGGAGACATTTGGGAAGCAGCCTGTCAACCTACCCGCCAGGCGCCTGAAACTGCGGGCACGGAAGAGGCGGCAGCGTGGGTGACCCGCTCAGACACTTGAGACACACCGCAGACTGTGCAAATGAAATCCACTCCAGTAGTAACTCTGTAGCAGGCTGTCACTGTTGTCTGTACTTCAAGAGACACCCAGGAGCATGCCTGCATGGCTTGGCTGGTCCCAAGAGGGAGGGCTGGTGGCTTAGGGTGTTTTCTTTCCTTTTGTTCTCATTTATCCAAATATCTTGGACAGAGCATCAGAGAAAGGCTGGTGGGAGTGAGGAAATTCAGTGAGTCAACCTGAAAAAGGCACATGCCCACTGGCTGTCTGGGAAGGGAAACTGGGACTCCCCCTTGTTTGCGTGACATCCAAGTTCACCAGTGCATTTACAAATGGCACAGTTGACATTGCAGCACCCGGGAACCCTTTGTCCCAGATGTTTTCATTTGAGATGCTCTTAGGCAGCCTAAGAAAATCCATCCTCTCTGGCCCCAGGGGACAATCCAAGCTGCTGCAGACATACTCTACTTTCTATTGACAATAGAGGCATTTATTACCAAGTGAGCATCCCTGAGTCTGAGTCAACTCTGTCCCTTTTCCAACAATGCTTGTCTTCCTAAGAGGGGACAGAAGTGGAAAGCATCCAAGAGTGACTGCTAGGCTGCAGACCTTGAAGGGCTTGTTGCATACAAGCTGGGTCCCCAGAGAGCCCCTAAACCCTCTTACTCCATTAGCCCTGGGCTGGGGAGAGCCAGGGGGCCAGGCTGGCTAAGCAGGCCAGAGCAGTCAGCCTAGGCATCCTGGAAGAGATTGAAGGAGGCCAACCCAGAGTTTCTCTGTCTCCAGGATGTGAGAGCCCTTAAGTTGGCCCCCATCAGGAGGAGAGTTATGATGAGCATATAGAAGGCCACATCTTTCCAGTTAAGCATCCTCTGATGAAAAAAAGAAAGCAATCTTAGGGTTATCTGGAACACAGGTTTGGGAGAGGTTTACAAATGATCACGTGAGAGAAGAGTGTGTCTCATGTCTGTTCATCCTGTTGCCTTGTTGACCTGGGGAGAAATAAAAAACGAAAAATAAAAAATTGAAGCAAATGGTAAGATCCTCTCATGGTTTTTCCAGGTGGATATGTGGCACCCAGTGCCTCTGTGATTACAGTCATTAGGGACAGACTAGGCTCTGGCACCCCAACCGTCTGGGCTTTGCCACTTGCCTCAATACTCCAGGAAAAAAACAAGTAAATGGTAAAAGGCAAAGAGAGGAGGAAGTGTTCAGTGTGATCATGCTGGGGAGGAGAATGAACAAGGAGCTCCAGGACCCTCCCTTCCTCCCTCCCCCAGTGTCACCTCTGGGTCTGTTTAAATAAGGGGGCAAGAGGCTGGCACAGAGTCCTGGGCAAGGTGTGGCCTGCCCGGCACTGACTCCTCTCTGTCCTGTAAGGTGGTCAGAACTTTGTAATACTTCTTCCTGGGAGAAGTCCCTTGTGTGACTCACCCTAGCAAGAGATTCCTAGGGAAATCTCAGTTCCTTGGAGAGCATTATTTCAACAGTCTGACAGCCAAAGGGAGGGGTACACATGTCTTTAGAATATCTTCATTCCTGCCAGGATGGTTACCATCACACACACACACACACACACACACACACACACACACACACACACACACACACCTGCCCCCCAAGCTTGCTCGCTCTCTCTGAGTCCAGTCACTTGAGAAGAGGTGACTGTTCAGGATGGGCTCCCTGAGCTTTGGTAAATCTGAGCTCCCACAGCTGACATCTGTATGTTCTTTGCTTCTTCCTGGGGGAGACATACGCTTGGACACACTGGAGATGCCAATGAAGGTCTTTACACAAAGATCCTCACCAGCATTCTGGCAATAGCATGGGGCCGGGACAGTGAACTTTTCTGATAAAGGTCAGACTGTCAATATCCCATGCTTAACAAACTGTAACCATCCACGTTGAGATAGCTCAGGTCAGGCAGTGTTTACACAAATGGGTGGGCGCAGCTGTGGTTCAGAAACCTACCCAAACAGGCAGGTAGCTGGATATGACCCTCAGCTTGGGACATAGTTTACTCCTATTGTAAGCTGTGTTGTCCGATAGAACTTTCTGGACTGGTGGGAATAGCTTATTGTGTGCCGTTGAATGCAGTTCTCACTAACCTCTGTGTGGTTGGTGTACTTTAGGAACTGGCCTTCTAGTGTTTTATAGATGCAATTAATTTAAATTTGACTTCTGTCAGCCATTAGGGGATGGAGGCTGCCATTATGCCCATCATAGGAAGGCTTACAGCATCAGATATGGTAGGCAATGCTAAAAAGCATTTTAAGTACTAGGTTGTCTTTGTAGTTCAGAAGGGGTGGGGAATTGCATATCTGCTCAGGGGACTTTAGACTTGTTGGGTGCCTGACCTGGTAGCCAGGTTTTGGCCCTCCAAGCCACAGCACTTCTGTGTTCAGCTCTGAAATCTATAGGCTGCACTGCCCCCGGATCATGCACTTCTCAGCCTACTCCTCACCTCCCAGCAGAGTCTAGCAATGGGCAGAGCCTCGGACAGGTTCTCCTAACTCTATTCTGTAGGAGGCCTCTCTCTTTGGGCTCATCATCACAAGTCAGTCCTTGTCAGCCCCAAAGCTCAGAGTACCAGTCTGGATTCAGCTTCTCATCACGATGTTCCTTGTTTCAGACTCAATTAGCTCCTGGGTCCGGCCTAAGGTCTTAACGTGGCCCTCTTCCTGCACATCCCTTCCGACTGCCGAAAGCCTTCCTGATCTCTCTCCAGGCCTATCTCAACTGCCACCTCCCGCCTGCTCCTGCCCCTTCTTTCTCTCAAGCCCCATGTCTGGGATT
Organism: Onychomys torridus; assembly: GCF_903995425.1. Lineage (NCBI taxonomy): Eukaryota > Metazoa > Chordata > Mammalia > Rodentia > Cricetidae > Onychomys > Onychomys torridus. The sequence continues at coordinate 109,821,333 of NC_050443.1, read as the reverse complement.
GGCAGTCTCTGGGTCTCACTTGTTCTTGGTCCATCAGAATAGTTCTGACAGCATAGAGGAATTCTGACCTCAGAACTAAAAGATCTGGCTTCCCAAGGGGAGGCACAGTGTCCTCTTTAGGACCCGCTGTCACTGGCCCCACACCTTCCCTCTAGCACCTGCTCAATGGCCATGTGGAATTGGGCTAGCCCTTACCACATGGTGTCTTGTGTTTCAGTTAGCAAGTTAAGGACATGTGACTGAAAATGGAAATCTGTTGTTTGGTTTTATTCAATGCCTTTATACCTCTTCAAGAGTCTTCCCTCACGGACTGGCAAGACGGCCCAGTGAATGAAGGTACCTGCTGCCTATCCTGATGACGTGAGTTTGATTCCAGGGACGATAAGGAGGAAGGAGAGATCTGACTCCTGCAAGTTGTCATCTGATCTCCACAAGCATGCCATGGTACGTGCGCCCCCTCCCACGTACACACACACACACACACACACACACACACACACACACACACACACACCAGTTCTTGAATGGCAGTCATGGAGCTGCGGAAGGATCCAGGGGTTCTGCTCCTCCCTGTGTACCTGAAGGAGCTGAAAGCATGTTGACACAAAACCCATTCATGAATATTCACTTCAGCTTGATACAAAAGAGGGGGAGGAAACGAGGAGACAGTCGAACACTCATCATTGGTAAAGAGAAAAACAAATTGTGGTCTCATCACAGTGGACTATTATATGCTGATGAAAAATGATGAGCTGACACCTTTTACAGGATTGGAGAACCTTGAAAACATGGTAAGTGAAAGAAACCTGTCACAAGAGGCCACATATGGCCTGATGCTGTTTCTATGAAGTGTTGCATGGAGACACAGTAGATATGTGGTGGCCTAGGTCTGAACAGGGGAACTGGATTGGGTAAAAGGTTAAAAGGATGTAGGGTTTTTTTGGGGGGGGGAGATATATATTCCAAAAATGATTGTGGTGATTAAAAAAATAAACCACTGAATTTTTATACTTTAAACAAGTGATTCATACAGATTATATCTCAATAAAGCTTTAAAATAAATGGCTGTGGTGATGATAAATCTCAGTTGTTACCTTGATGGGATCTGGAATCAACTAAGAGAAACACCTCAATACAGGTGCAGAGGAATATTTCTAGAAAGGATTAACTGAGGAAAAAGACTCTGTCCAAGAGTGGACCACATCTTCTGATGAGGGACTCAGTCACAAAGAGACCAAAGGAGAGAGCAGCCCTGCCTCCCTCACTGTCCCTTTTGCTGCCGAGGGGGTCTGTAGCCGCTATGGCTGATGCTGTCATTCCCTGTGACATCAGATTCCAGCTTCTTTGGCTTTCCAACATGGACGGAAAATCAGCCACTCTCCATGAGTCCTCCAGGCCCCCAGGACCAGATCAGGACCAGTGAGGCATCCAGCTCTGTGGACTGAGTTGTTACCGGGTTCCCAGCTTTTCCAGTTGCAGGAGGCTATTGCTGGGCCATCTGAGCCCTATCATACAAGCCAATCAGGAATTTATTTATTTATTTATTTTTACAGTTTATGTGCATCCTATCAGTTGAGTTCCTCTAATGCAAGGATCCTGGTCATGCATTCCAAGCAAGGCCATGGCACATAACCATTTTAACAATGATTCCTTAGTAAAGTCAAGCACAGTCCTGCTGTGCCTATGCAAACAACCACAGGGAGTCACACTAAGCAGGAGGGCTTGGGAGAGGCCCTGAAATCTGGAATAAAAATCCAAGACAAACACAGTTCACTGTGTAAACTGGTCTTCTGTGGGTGCGCTTATGGTCTGGGAGAAGCTGGCATGTTGATTGAGGACAGGTCTCAGAGGTCCGCAGGGCCATCACTGATTTAATTAATACCAATGTTAAGATGCTGTTACCACATATAACATCCCTTGTTGCTCACTAGTGTTTAAAATGAAACCTTCCTTTCCAGTGTCCAAGATGGAAACATGAATAGTTATAACCTTATCTGTGCCCCCCGCCCTCACAAAGCAAAATTTTGTTGGGATCCTCTATGAATTTTAAGTTGAGAGGAATCTTTACAAAAACACTTAAAAAATATTTGTTTTATGTGTATGAGTGTTTTGTCTGCAGGTATATATATATGTGTACCACATGTGTGCCTGGTGTAAAAGGAGGTCAGAAGAGGGCATCAGATTCCTTAGAAACAGAGTTACAGATGGTTATGAGACACCATGTTGGTCCTGGGAATTGAATCAGGATTCTCTGCAAGAGCAGCAAGTGCCTTTAACCAGTAAGCAGCCTCTCCAGCCTCCAGGATCTTAACTCTTTTTTTAAACTGAGGAATGGCACTTTGGGAGGAAACTACTGTCTCCCTGAAATACAGAAGTGCGCACAATGCTGTGTTTCTCCGTTGGTCTTGCTTCTGAGTGGCCTCAACCAACATCAAACACACAGGGCCATTAATGAACATTTGCTCCCTACAGGGGGTCCTGTTCTGAGTCTGTGGAACCTTTAGAGGTGGAGCTCCTGGGGGTGGGGGTGGAGGTTAGCCTCGAGATTGTATAGCCTAGATCCACTTCTGTCCTCTGTTTCCTGACTACAGAGACCATATGACTAGCTAGTGCATACCACATACACACATACTACACACATACAACATATACACATACCACACACACACACCACACACACCACATCATACACATACACTACGTGTACACACACAACACATACACATACCACATCACACACGTACCACACACACACAACACACATACCACACACAAACTACACACACTACACACACATACCACATACCATACATGCATACCACACACACTAAACACACTCCACAACCACACCATACACACACGAAATACACATTGCACACACACACTATACACACATGCTACACCACACATACACACCACACCATACATACACATACCACACACACACCATACATACACACACCACACTACACACACGCCACACTACACACACAGTATACACATACCACACACATGACATATACACCATAACACACACACACACACACACACACACACACACACACAAACCACATATATACACACACACACAAGACAAGTGCTCTATCACTGAGCAATATCCCAGTCATTCTTAATGTTATTTTGAGATAGGGTCTCATAAGTTGTCCAGTCTAGCCTCAAACTCTTCATCCTGTTGACTCTGCCAAGTGTGTACCCCACTCCCAGGCTTTAGTTACCTTAAACAAGGTAAACGTCTCTTCTTTCACATAGTGAACTTCAGGACGGCTCACAGTGAACTTTGTGTGACACATCAGCCATTTTCCTAAGAATGCTTTTCACTCAGCCACTTGCTCAAGCCATATCCCCTCCTCCCTTACAGACCGTCTCACAGCAACAAAAACATACATGCTCATTAGTAAGACACAAAGCATATAAAATGGAAACAAATACCTATGAATTCAAAACTTTGTACTAAGGAGAGAACTAGGCATGTGTGATGATCGGTGTTTCTACTAGATAAAATCTCTAGGTCCTGGAGATGTGCCTCTTGCCTTGTCTGTGAGGGGCTAGCTTGGTTACGTTACTGATATGGGAAGATGCATGTTGCTGTGGATGGGACCATTTGTTCCCTGGATGGGAACCCTGGACCATCTAAGATGGAGAAGGAGGCCAGCAATAGCATACATTCTTTATTCCCAACTGACTGTGGACATGATGAAACCAGCAGCTTCAAGCTCCTGCTGCCCTGACTTGCCTGATAGCGAGCTATCTCTGGGATCAAACTGTTCCCTCTTCTGTTTGTTGGAGTGGTTCATCACAGGAACAAGCAAGTAACTAAGGCGGCTGTCTCGATCATCCAGTGCATAATGCAATTTAATATCAACCCAAGGGTTTAAATCAAAGATCTTGGAAATAATGTTCAACCCAACATACTACAAGTCATAACTACTGTTGGAATATAGTTTCTTGGCATGATGATTCAATTTACTTAAACACAAACTTATATATATTTTTACAACCATCAACATTCACTATACTATCTTACATAATGAGTAGGCCTGACCAAGTTTGGAGAAAGCACGTATAGTAGAGTAAAATGTAGTTCATATTATTTATAGCATTAATTAGAGAAGATGTGAATGTTTTCATTAAATCTGAATGATTAAGCTAGTTTCATTTGCTGAAGACATACCTTAATTATATGCACTGCTAAAACACTTGGAAATTAGCTAACATATTCAAAAGTTAATGCCCTTTTTTTCCATGAAAATTTAATCTCTAGAAGTATGTGCCTATATACCAATCAGAATCTAGCTTCTTAAATTTAAGAGAGTTTTAAAAAAATAATTTCTTAATAACCTCTTCCTTTAGGGAAACATTCAGTACAGAATGAGGGGTGAGTAGGGGAGGGACTCAGGGGTAGATCACTTGCCTAGCAGGTACCAGGCCCCTGTGTTCAGTCCTCAGCCACAAAAACAAATTAGCAATAAAAGGCACTGGTGTTCCTAGGTTGCAGGCACCCAGAGGCATGTCATGCTCTTACAGAGAGTTAACAGTGCCAATGCTGCAGTTTTAGTTGCTAGTCACAAACTGTCCCGGGTCCTTATGGTTATTCTTCCCAGGAGGTACAGAATTCTTGTGTTTGTTCAGGTGACAGAGGGACAAACGAAAGACTGTTCAAAGGTGAGTTCTCATTCCCATGGCAGGGCAAGCTCTGCCTCTCCAGTTCCAAGGGGGACCCTGCCTCTGGGGCTCATCCGCCCATGATCAGAAAGCACTGTTGCCCGGAGCATTGGAATTGAGGTGGGTTGACAGTGAGAAGTGACTACTTCACCTTCATTGCTTCAGGACTCATACCTGGTACTCTTTCCAGAATTCCAGTGGGACTGAGTCAATGTCACCTTCTGTAGGACTTGCTTGGTGTCCGTGTTTATTGGCATCTTTCTTCCCTAGCCCAAGGTCTCCAGAATTCACTTCCCAATGAATCCCTTCCATGCAAATCCTTAGCGTGAGACCTGCTTCCAAGGAACCCCACTAAGGTTCTACTGCACAGGTCCCTAATCTGGTAAAACAGGACTCAGGTGCATTCAGAGAAGCAGGAAGTGGCCTCTGGCCTTGCATCCTGGCATGGAGTTCCTAATTCCTTGAAACTTTCTGGATGGTAAGCACTATTTTATTTTGATGAGATAGTTCCTGGATGGTGCTGATCACTATGAGGCAAATTTTTTATAGAAGCTTAGGACTCTTACCTCCAGACTATCTCCAGGGAAGAACAAGGGACTGCAGGCTGAGTTAACACACCTCCACAGTAGATATTTGTAACCAAAAAGCATACCATACCCTGTACATTCTATGGGGTTTTTATACTTACAAGGTAATTTAATTTAAATTAAGCATGGGAAGATAAATAATAATTGATATAACAGAACAATTATAACAAGGCACATATAAAAAACTTGCTAAAATATAAATTGTTTATGTCTAGAATTTTCCACGTAACTTTTATAAACTCTAGTTGATCACAGTACATTACAGACCATGGAAAGCAAATTGCAGATAAGGAGGACTGTTGTAATCAGACACATCTATATGGTGAAGCCTCCTCCCCCAATCCCTGAAATACAGGGCTAGCAAGCTTCTGGGCTGGAGAACACACCAAGGTGTTAACACTCAAGATCTTTCCAGACTTCATCTTGCTATCCTGCCTCAGGGGATAGATTTGAATCCACCCCCCTGTCTCTCCCTATCCTAGGCTAGCTATAAACAAGCCTGCAGCTAGGGAGGACCCTTCTGCTTTAGTAAAGGCATCTCCATTTATTTTAGGCCTGCTGGGTAAATGCACACTTTGTATTTGCATAGCACTTTGCCCGCCCTTATTTTATTTATTACTTTCCACAATTCCTCCTCTCCTGCTGTGCAGATGAGGAGATGGCTAGATATGGTGGTGGCTCATTTACTGCCCGACCAGGACCAGAAAGGGCTGCCCAGGAGGGGCTGTGCTGGCTTTTTCCCTGCCTTAATCCCTTCGATTGTGGAGCAGGCAAACCAAATGCCTTAGTTAGTTCAGCTCTGGCTCCTGACTATGTTTGCGGAGGGTTCACAGCTCCAGATAACAGCATATGGCTTCTTCTATACAGAGCAGTTTCCCTCTGGGTGTCCCAGCTCTCTGTCTTCCTCCTCCTGCAGAGCTGGCTTGGATTTCAGACACACTATCTAGGCAGTTTCTGCTGAGAGCGGACCCTGCGCTGCTGGTACAACAGGACTTTTGCAGAAGCTCATCAGGATGCTGTTATTCTTCCCGGTTACAAGGTCTGAGGTGGAGAAATGCCTGAGGCCTATCCTGCTGCTGCCCAGTCCCTCGGTAGAGACTGAATGGATGACATGACATGTGAGTCTTTTTAGAATAGCTGAGACAGGAGAATTTCTCTGGTTACAAGCCACACCTCTCCCCACTTTGATATCAGAAGTGCTCAATGCCTTGTGAGGTCTCCCTGGGTGTGGGATAGACAGGCCCCAATTTAGGTTCCTGATTCATTGCACAAGACAGAAACAAGGGCCAATGGTCAGCTGGAATTCTGGCCTGTCATATACCTCAGGCCTTGGAGGCAGCAAGTGAGCTAGCTAGGTAGGCAGGATAGGGGCAGACCTTCAAACGCCTAACTACTCCCCTTATGGCTGGGGCACTTCAGAGCGAGAGGACTTTGCACAGGAATTGACCCCAACTATTCAATACCATGTAAGGTTCTGGAACCTTCTTCCAGAAAGGGATTCTTGTGACCTGAGCTAAGCATGTTCCAGAATACTTAGAATGCTTGTTTCTTGTCAAATAGTTTCTGGTGGGAAAAACAACAACAACAAAAAAAAAAAAAACCAAAAAAAAAACAAAAAAAAAAAATGTTGCTGAGTGTCTGCTGTGGTCATGGCTCTGGGACTCTGGTGTGGGAAAATCCCCTGTCTCCTGGTGGGAAGATGATTGAAAACAGTCTGAGAAATCAGCGCTTCATGAAAGGATTGATAGATGACAAGTTTTCCAGATGGGATTTGAGGGGACAATGAGCTCAGTGAACTGCAGATGCCTTGTTTGGGGCTTTCCCAAAAGTCACATCTCCATAAGAACTGGAGTGATGGGGGCTTATTTGAGGGTAGTGGTCACTGAATTGGGACTGAGGAAGGAGGAACAGTGGCAGGAAAGGAAATAAGGTCACTGAGAAGCAATCAGTTATGCTGCTGGGATCTTTAAGAAGAATAGAGGTTGCCTTACAGTCATCCAGTGAAGGACAGGAGGTGGCGAGAGCATTGTGTGCCCCCACCCCCACTTCTTGCCTGCTGTCCCTGGGCTGTTCATTCCACGTGCACTCTGATACGTTGGATGCAGCCTAATAGACTTCTTGGGGGAGGAGGTCCAAGAAGAGCTTGGGGTGAGACAGAGTCTGGAAGCAGAGAGTAAATGTGAGACTGATCAGAGGCTGGCCAGGAGACAGAGGCACCATTCCCTGGCCAGGAGACAGAGGCACCATTCCCTGGCCAGGAGACAGAGGGAGGCACCATTCCCTGGCCAGGAGACAGAGGGAGGCACCATTCCCTGGCCAGGAGACAGAGGCATCATTCTCCAGGAGCAAAAGACGTCTATGAAAGGAGCTCCATGCAGATGATGACTGAATGTCAGATGTTCTGAGTCCATCATGATAACACTTGGACTGTGAAGACCTAATGTCTCTCTTCTCATCTGCCCGACACACAGTAATGGCTGTGAGAAACCTGTATGAAATCTCCTGAATTCAGAAAGCAGGAACTGAATGGGCCATTGATCAGGGAGAATCCTGCTTCACTAATTCATCCATTTAACGAGCTGTTTTGTGAACCCCTACTGCTTACCAAGCATCATGCCGGGGTCAGTAGATACAGCACGCGAGGGAACAGGAGATGGCTCTATCCTTTTGGGTTTCTTTTGAATTCTCTTCCATCCTTTGTTTCAGCCCCAGTAGGCATGCCACAGGTGTGGAAAAGAAGTTATTTTCAGAACATCAGAGGTTGTGCTGCTTGTCACCATAGAGGCCAATGAGCAGAGATAGGAATTGAATCTTTAAGTTACTCTTCATTCAGGGCACTAGCACTCTGAGAAAGCAACAGGTTAGTACCCTAGCTGCCTTATTCCTCATCAATAGCTAGCAGATTTTATGGTGTGGAAGTGGGTGGGCAAAAACAGTCAATTGCTCCAAAGCTTGCCCCACCCCTCGGAGCCTTGTGATGTCTGTGAGTCTTGTACTCTCCCCTCCTCCTGTGGATGTCTGGGCTCAGACACTTCTTGCAACTCTGAGTCTAGTTAGTTTGTGCTGGTACAAGCTTTGATGTTCCAGGGGCATCTGGGCTGGGGAGGATGGGTGGGTGGGTGGTAGCTCAAAACAAACAAATCATTTAACAACGTGGACGCATTAAGCTACTAATAACACGTATATGTGGATTTTTCCCCCCTAGAACATGGAGTATAGATATATCTATTTAGTACAGAACATGCAAGCACCCTTCTCCATCCCTTCTCTCACCTATTATACCCCTCTGTCAGTAGTAATCCTAGCATCTATAACATCTGTGTCATGTGAAGGACTGCAGCCCCACTCCACGTACCTGGTTGATTGACAGCACAGCTTTTTACTCATAAAAGAATTCTCCAGCACATGGCTGTATACATCATAGCACATCATATGCAACAGCAAGCAGTTAAGACTTGATGTGACAATTTTCTAAAATATGCCTGTTTCTAGAACAAATATCATAGACAGAACACAAGTGGGAACAGTATTGGAAAACATTTAGGTAATATCTGGCCATGAGTAAGAACCATTTTTTTTTTTTAACTTCATCATTTTAGGACAGGTGGAAAGGCTATTGGTGGTGGTGTTGGCTTTGAGACAGGGTCCATTACATAGCCCAGGGTACTCTCAAACTCATCATCCTCTTGCTTTAGTCTTCCAAGTGCTGAGATTAAGAACATGTGTCATCATATTAGACTTGAGTTTGTTTCAATCCTAACGACTCCCCTGCCTCCAGCCCCACTTGTCTCAGAAAAATTTTCTCTGAAGACATTGCTGATTCTATCTTGATTATCCCTGGTCATTGGGGTGAGGTCTGTCCAGATTGGCCTGATCTGATTTCACTGTTGGGGAAGTAAGTTGACACATGTAAAGGGGCTAGTGCCAATCAGGCTCTTTAAGTTTGATTTTAAGCAGCTAAGAGCTATCCATATGTCAACAGACAACAGTGGATTATAAGGAGGAAACGAAACACCATCAACAGAATCATAAACTCTTTAGGGAAGGATCCAAACCATGAATGACAGAGACCTAAAATAGCCATAGTCAGGACTTCACAGACAGCCTCGCATTTGACTTTTGACCTTTCCATAAGCACATACTTTGGTAAAATTTGACTATGGTGAGTCCATTTCCTGGGCAGTTAAAATCCTGACAATCTTGGTAAAAAAAAAAAAAAAGTAATCATCTTGATCAAACATATTTTTAAGCCCATCGTTGTAAATGTTACCAAGAGTGGATCACTGTCTTGAGATAGCCTCTTTGTTTAAGTAGAGAATTCGATTCTAGCTCTGTATCAGTGTTCTGAATTTTGGCCTTAAGAATTTAATACATTCAATTACATCTACCACTGTTAATTTTTGCTTTCCACAAACTTTCTGTGACTTGCACACCCTGTAGTGTACTTATACTTCCTGGGTTTGTCCCTCAGTTTTCCTTTCTCCACTTTGGAAAAATTCAGTTCTTAACTGTTATGACAAACCCTTGTTTTATTACACCGAAATCTTTTTCTATAAAAAATAATATCTCCTTACCTCTTAATTTCTTTATAAAATATAGGCTCATATTTACATCATTTTTACATCTATTTCCCTCTCACTTGTTAGCTCCTTTTTACTTTTCCTAATGTCATGAGACAGAGCAGCAGATGATCAGATCTATCTACTTATTAAGAGAGAGTTGGCTCAACTAACATTTACAACCTAATATGATAAATCAAGATCACCTGTCGACATACTGACAAACTAGAAAGGTTTTGTCTGATGTGAGGGCCAGGCAGACTTTATTGCCACTTGGAATTTTTTTAAAAGACAATTTTACACATTTTTTCCGTGTCTCACAAAAGTCTGAGAGTTACAGAATGTTATAGTACAGCAAAATCTAGCCAAGAAAGCAGAAGTTCTGGCGACCTCAGATAGAAAGGCTTTTAGTATGGGCAAAGGCCCAAAGGAGAGAACAGACAGAGGACTGGCCATCTTCAGGCGCTTACTCTGGAATTACACTTTTGAACACAAAAGGCTTCTGCTCCTCTGAGGAAAGAGAGAGGACAGCAAGCCAGAGCCTTTTCTTTCCACAGAGGCATAAGTTAGTTAGACCAATAATTAAGAACATGCCCAAAGATGCTGTTCAAGGAATGGAGGCTAGGACACCCATTCTAAAAATTAGAACTCTGACATAAATCAGACGGAACAGAAGAAAACAGGAAAATACCTTTAATTCCAAAGCCACAACCTTGGAAGGAGGACCAAGTGAAGGGAGCCAGACAAGCCTTAGTCCAGCCACCAAATCAGGAGTTATAGCCAATCAATTTGTTAGGCATGAGTGACAGCTACTTGGGGGGTTTCCTGGTCCAAATTCCAGAACCCTCCTGTCCAGGCATATTTTGAATTCTACAAACTAACTTTATGAGTTACCAGAGTCCCAAAACTGCACATAACATGAGATCCTGGAGTCCGAGCTGCCCATCACCACAGGGACCAATGAGCAGACTTGAGAATGGAACCTTCAAGTTGTGATTTGTTCAGAGACCCATCTATTTGAGGAGGCAGAGACTTGACGCCTTAAAAGCTACCTTACATCTTGCCTCCAGGAGATTATACAGGAGGAAGGGCTGAGGGGGAACAGCGGTGATCAGTCACTCCAGAGCTCAGTCCTGCCCCTCCGATCAGGCAGTCAGCCACATCTCTGAGACTTGTGTTTTCTCTGTTCCTCTGATTATCATTTCTTGCACTCATCCTTGGCTGTGTGGATGTCTGGGTTCATGCTCTTCTGGAAACTCTGAGTCTAATTAGTGTCAGTCAGAATAAGCCTTGTCCTCATGCAGGGTATCTAGGCTGGTGGGGTGGTGGTAACCCAGAACAGCAAGTCACTAACCAACCCTGTGTATGTGCTAAGCTGTCGATCGCATGCATGTACACATTCCTTTCTGAAATATGGTTATAAATGTAGACTATGGGAGTGGTCCTATCATTCCATCTTGCCCCTGTCAAACATCGGATTACAAGGCAGAGGAAATCAAGGGAGGGAAGTTCTTGCCAAGTGTAGGAATATGATCAGTTGCTTTGGTAACAGTCATTCAGGAAGGACCTATGGAAGAAGCTCAAGAAAGCGGCTTCCAAGAGAGATGAGTGGCAGGGGGTGGGCCTCAAGCATTCACAACAGTCTGGACTATGGTGGGATCTAGAGGTGAGGGGTCATCTCATCAAAGGGGAATAAGATAGCCCAGTGGAAAAGTATAGCACTTTGCTGTAAATGTTGGCTAGGCTGGCAGGATCTATTATCCACATATCCTTAAGTACCACGTAACTAAATTAACTTCTGCAAACACACAGGTGTGGCTGGTCAGCTAGGATGCTACTCAGCCAAGGATGGGTGGCTATTCTCCAATTTGTTCCACATTTGAAGAAAGAGGCTTTAAAGTGGCAGGAGTAATGGAATCGGCCCAAGAAGGACTGAAGCGAGGAGAGACTCTTGGAAGCACTAGTGTAGGTGAGAGTTGATGATGCAGGCCTGGACAGGGCAGTGAGGCATCCATCGTGTTGGAACTTGCTCATGGGGACTCCATGCTATGGGTTTCTGTGGAGATGCCGTGACTTGGGTTAAACATGTTTAACTCCCCCACTCACTTCTTACATGATATAGAAGCTGCATGCTGACTCCTGGCTTTCAACCTGATCCTTCCTCCCTCTCATTTGACAGGACTCAGGCCAAAGTCATGATGCTTAAAAGCCCAGGGATGAAAGAGCTGCCATGGGTCTTCCCCACCCATCTCACCTTATTTGAGGCCATATTTCTTTGAGCTTTAACCAGACACACCAGGGTGCTGCTGGCGCATTGCAGAATCATCTTTGGAAAAGGTTCTTCTCAACTCTCAAATGTCTTCAGCAAAATCTACCCCGCCGCTGCCGCCTCCTCCTCATTCTAAGTTGGAGGGAACAGAAATCACCATCATCATTAGCACCCCAGGGAGCATATGCTTTCATTTCATTAATTGCTTAGACTTCTTGCAGATGAGCGTGTTATTTTTCTATATGTTGGAAGAGGATTTGAAGGTGTGTCGAGCTTTCTAAATGATGCCTCCTAGTATCAGAAGCACAGTAGGTTTGTCCTGCGTTGGTGAGCAACCCATAGAACATAATTAGCTGGGTTTTGCAGTCCCTGCCTATTCAGTCCCATGCACTGTGCCTTGTTGCCCACACAGAAACGCACCTTCTGTGGGAAAGAAAATAGTTGTTGACAGTATCTGTGTCCTGCGAGGAAATTATATGTTCTTGTGGAGATGCATCCATCTCCTGAAAAATTAACAGGATCAGATTACACATTTAAGGACTGTCAATAATCACTCGGCATAAATGCCAGGGGCTGATCTATAATCTTGTTCTTGACAAGACTTCTGTATTTAACATTTATTAGGCAATAGATAGTTGTGGGCAGGAGACTCTGAGGTTCCCCCAGGGGCTCCTTCCTTCACATCACTTGCCTGCTCTCAGCCTCCTACTCATGATGTTAATTTCATCTGTCTACTTGATTGGATTAAGAAACACCAGGGCATTGATGAAGAGCACTTTTCTGTAGAGGTTTAACCTAGGAGAAAAGACCTGCCTTGAATGTGGCTGAGGGCCTGGGCTGGAAAAAAAAAAAGAAAGAAGGAAAGAAAAAAGTCAGCGTTCTCCTTTCTCTGCTTCCATGTTTGTACCTTGGTCTAAGCGCCCCCACCTCTAGGCTTCCTTGCTGTTGTTGTTTCTGCTCTTTTTTGGGGGGGCTGCCAACCAGCTCCCAAATAAATCACACATGGAGGCTTTTGTTAATTATAAATACCCGGTCTTAGCTTGGCTTATTTCTAGCCAGCTTTCCTTAACTTTAAATTATCCCATCTACCTTTTGCCTCTGGGCTTTTCCTGGTCTCTTACTTATATAAGTCTTATTCTTACTCCATGACTTGCTGTGTAGCTGGGTGGCTGGTCCCTGGTGTCCTCCTCCTTCTCTGGCTACTTCTTTTTCCCTCCCAGAAGGCTTTGCCAGTGCCCATGGGTCTGAGGCATTGGGGTCCTTGACATGGCTACACTCATATCAAGAATACACACTTGCCAAGGATTTCATCAGTTCTTAATACTTTCACCCTGGACTTTATCTTCTCTCCACACTTTTGCAGCTAGCAAAACAAACTCACCACATGGTGTCAAGGTCAGCTGAGTTCTCCAGAAAGGCTACCACTCAGGATTTGGAGGTAACATGTACATTAGCCACTAATTTACATTCAAACAATGTTCCTGTCTAGGTTCAACTTGTGAGCATGGCTCTGTGACCTCTGATTACACAAGTCTGTGAATTTTCCATCCCTTTGCTTTTCCCCTCCCCACCATTAGAAGCACTCACTGATGGAGAGCCAGCCACATCAGGTGCTCTGGGCTGCAAGGGGCATCATTGTTTAAATTTCTGGAATTGTAGCCTGGTGACTGCCTGAGCCAGCCTTCAACACATCAGCACAGAGAAATAGGAGGGATTAGAACCAGGCCTATTCTTACCTCTTAAATTAACCTTTGGTGCAATAAGTCACACGTGTTTCAAAGTAGTTCAAACAAAGCCTCCTTATGTTCACACTTGTTCACCCGCTCTGTTTACTGATCCTGAATAGGAAGGATGGTATTCTGCGTATCTTGATTTCTTTTTTTCATCTCAATAAAAGAGGGAGAAAACACGAGCTCTGATAAGAGACTTCTTGTTGCTTATTTTGCTTCTCCTCTCCTGGCAGTGAGGCCAGTGGGAAGAGAGTCCCCTGAGCCCAGGAAGAAAGGAGGTAAAGACTTTGCCTGAGCTGCAGTACCTGCCACCAGAAGTGGTTCTGAGAGAGAAAGGCACAGAAGGAGATGGCCATTCAGATGGTGCACTGGCTACTTTTACGTCAACTTGATACAGCTGGAGTCATCTAAGTGGGAGGATCCTCAATTGAAAAAAAAAATGCCTCAATAAGGTTGGGCTCTATGCAAGCCTATAGGACATTTTCTTAACTAGTGACTGATGGGGAAGGCCCCGCCCATGGTGGGTGGTGCCATTCCTGGGCTGATGGTCCTAAGTTTTATAAGAAAGCAGGCTGAGCAAGTCATGAGTGAGCAAGCCAGTAAGCAGGGCCCCTCCATGGCCTCCGCACCAGCTACTGTCTCCAGATTCCTGCCCTGTTTGAGTTCCTGTCCTGACTTCCTTCAGTGATGGACTTCAATGTGGAAGGGTAAGCCAAATAAACCCTTCCATCCCCAACTTGCTTTTTAGTCATGATGTTTCACTGCAGCAATAGAAACCCTAAGACACATGGCTAGCAGAGCAGAAAGACTTGGGATATTCAAAGTGGAAGTGAGGTACATGTTGGGGAAAGCAAGTGATATTGGTTCTAAGAGATGGCACAGAAGAAGCATGGAAAACATGCTCTGCGATGGGAGGGATTCACTTTGTTCCTTGACTTGGCTGTGAAGGGCAGCTTTGACAGGCGTGCAGAAAAGTCATCTCATAGCTGAGGTTGGCCTTCTCTCTATTGATAGAAAAGCAGCTTAAACAAATTTTAGCCACAGGCATTCATTGGCTGATGGTCTCAAAACTTCAAAGAATAAGTATGCATCATGTATGGCTGGACCTGGGAGCAGATGATATTATCTGGAACATCTCTCTAAACCTGGACTCTGATCTCCTTGCAAGTGGCTTCATAGCAGGAGTGTTCTCAGATGCTAGAGGTATGTCATAGCAAGCAGACTTTCATCTCACTGTCTTAACACTGGGGAGGAGAGCACCTCTACCTAGTAATCTCAAACAAAGTCTTTGAGTTGGATATTCATCTCTAACCCAACTTACTTGGTAAAGAGATTGCAGTTCTCCCAATAGCTAGATCTGGATACTGGATCAGGGGCTAGTGAAGAAGATGGGTTCCATCCTAAGAGCATGGGTGCCAGGGCTGAGGAGGTGACTCTATTGATAGTGAGGACCTGAGGCCCCAGTACCTATGTAAAAGAAATAGTATGTAAAACCATGTAGAACAGTGGTACATACCTGTGATCCCAGTGCTGGGGAGGCAGAGATGAGTGGATTCCAGAGCTAAGTGGCCAACCTGGAACTAGTGAGCTCCAGGTTCAGTGAGAGACCCAAAACTGGATGTGGAGAGTAACTGAAGAAGACATCTGACATGGACTTCTAACCTCTACATGTATACACACCATACATGCACAACACACACACAGACACACACACACACACACGAACATGAGTGTCAAATAAGAAAGAGAGCAGTACTCTAAGGGAAATTTGAATTTTTCCCAGGAGAAGATGACTTCCAGGATGCAGTGCAGCATGAGGTTCTGAAAAGATTGGGTTCTTGCTGTGTGGCTGAAAGCTGTGGCCCTGGTAGCATGGGGTTGAGTGAGTGTGTGCCTCACTAGGAGCAGGAACACAGTGATCTGGACATGGATGCACTAAGCTCTTGTAAGTTAATTAGATTTTTTAAAAAACTCAGCACATTAGAGGCCTGTGTCTCTTCACACAGAGTCTCTGAGTATGGTGAGTTTGAATCCACAAACACAGGAGGAGATGAGTCTGTACTCTGTGTCTGGGGCTACTACTCTAATGCAGAGAGCATTGACTGCACTCTGCAAAGAACAGCCAGGGAACAGATAGGCCCTACTTATCTCTGCTGGCTCCCATAACCCTGGGGAAGATCCTTGGGTATTTGGTATTTCATAGCCTCAAAGGAAGCGCTATGGTGAGGGGGTGAGGGCAATGGAGCCTTGGAGACTTATGTGTGGATGAAACACACTCAGAGGACACAGATGTTGCAAACATGTGGCTTCAGTCCTCTGTGCTGTTGGCTTGGTATCCCTCTAAATCTGCAAAAGTGAGAAGACACACAGAGACCCTTGAACATGTAGCAAAGTAGTTCTGCCCTCAGAACACAGGCTGTGGGTTTTCTTGCTTAGTTAGGAATCTCTCAGTAAGACTGCACTTTGCAATGCCAAGATGACACTATCCCAGGCTGGGTGTATTGAGAAAATTGGATTATTTATTTGGGTCTGAATGAGATTGAATTTGAGGGGGCCCTAGTAAAGGAAAACAGCATGGTCCTAAAAGCCAGTCTCTTCCCTTCTGACTTTGATTCTGACCAAACATGCTCTTTCCCCTTTAGAACCACTGGGCTCTGTGTGTGTGTGTGTGTGTGTGTGTGTGTGTGTGTGTGTGTGTTTGTGTGTGTGTTTGTGTGTGACAGTTCTGGTGATGAAAAACAGTCTGGGTACCACATTTGTTTGCAACAAAGAGCTGAAGTTGAGAGGGGATCCTGTGAAGAGGATGCCTGTAGTATGGGGCACACCAATCTACCCTGGAGTGCATGCCATGAGCTTTCCTGGGCAGTAGGGTAGACCTATTGCTGAGAACATAGGTGACCCCCATGGCCTGGGCTGGCCTTCAGGCAAATGGGATCCAGCAAGACCCCATTACCACCAGCCCCTCAAGAGAGATGCCCAGAGCACAACCAGGAACTGGAGCCCCTCCCCCATGCTCTAAACCCCATCCCTGAACCTCTTCCTTATCCACACTCAGCCACCATACCCCTCGCCTGCATCCCTGCCCTCCATCCTCCTCTGGTCTGCCCATACCCAGTGGTCCCTTCTTTCTGTGCTGACTAGAGCTGTGTATTCAGGACCTTGGAGATCACTGGTTATATATCAGTCACTCCCCCTGCCCCCCCCCCCCCCCCCCCCCCCCCCGCCACACACATACTATTTAAACCTGTCTATGGTGCATGGGATGGCTTAATTTGAATCTGGACTCAACACTAGTTAGCCTACAGTCCCAAGCCCCACAAGCCTACATGTTTTCATATTTCAACAGGAGGGAACACTACTACACTCCAGGGATGTTACACTGTTAAATATGACAGTGTTTGCAAAGGGCTTGACATGCAAAATGCTTATTAACTGCTGCGAATTATTTCCTGTGAAAAGCACATCTACAGGAAGTTTAACAGAGCTGGTGCAGCAGTCATTTCAATCTCTGTGGTCCATGAAGGCAGAGGAGTGGAAATTCATAGCTCCCTTGCACCCTTAATGACTATTATACTTCCATTTATCTGTGGCACTTTCAAGTTTCCAGACAATATTTGATTTTCCTTCTCTTCTTCCACCGTCTCCCATGAGACCCAAACTGCTCCCCTTTCCCTTTCAGAATTTCACTAGTGCCAAAATAAACCTTGTCTTCCCTGCACCTATTGCTGCCTCCTCCCTTTCTCTCTTTTCCCTTTCTCCTCTCCCCTTCTGCTTCTTCTCCCCCACTCATCTTCTCTTCCCCTCCTCTCTCCCCTCCCCTCCTATTCCTCTTCCCCCTCTCCCTCTCCTCTTCCCCCCTCTCTACTCCCTCTTCCTTCTCCTCCTCCTTCTTCCCATGCAGCAGCTGTGTGGAGAAGCTCATGGGTTCTGACCAGCCTTTCTCCTCAGTGACCAACCAGCAGACACTAACAGAAATCCCTGACCTTGTCCTAACCAAATGTGAACTCTGTGCTGGCACTGGGAGCTCTCTTCTCACAGTCCCTTTGGATTCAGAGGTGCCTGGGGCAGATATTTCAGGGTCAGTAGACCCCCAAGTGGTGTCCTTGGGCTCTGAAGAGAAGTTGGTAGATGGACAGAGGAGACCCACTGACCTCACCTGGCTTCAGGATTCTGTTGATCTCCTTCACTGGTTCTCAAGCTAATACTCCATTCAGCCTGCCCTGACCCCAGCCTGGACAGAGTCATCTTGACATTGAGGTGCCATCTCTCAGAGAAAACAGGCAAGAGAAACTGTCATCCTACTTAGTGACTCTGGTGTAAAACCCTGCCTGCTTATGCCAATATTCTGGGGTTCTGCACAGGACTACATTGGTCCAAGTAGCCATCTGTGAGACAGAATAATGATGGCCAAAGAGGGCGCCAGTGAGCACTTGGGCCACCTGTTCTCTCCCCTCCCCTCCCCCCACCCCAGGGTGGTGGGGGGTGGGAAGGGGAGGCTGGGATGGAGTCCGATCCTATTGAATACTATCCACACTGTGAGCAGAAGGGGATGTGAAATCTCACTTGCCAGAAGAAGGGCAAAGGGGTGTGGATACAGCAGGCCAGAGCAACTGCTACAGGGCAGCTGATATAGAGGACTCCATGTCAAAAAGAATTGAGTGGGTTCAGGAAGCCCAGGATGTTTATGTTCCCACAAAAAGATTAGTAAGTGCTCATTGGACGGATGATTTGCAGAAAATCCTTTTACCAAGTTCGAAAATAAGTATTCAATTGTTGATGGTCATTGCTCTCCTATTTTTATCATCATCATCAGAGCATAGCATGCAGAATTCACGGATACTCCCCCC
Source organism: Onychomys torridus (assembly GCF_903995425.1). Classification (NCBI taxonomy): domain Eukaryota; kingdom Metazoa; phylum Chordata; class Mammalia; order Rodentia; family Cricetidae; genus Onychomys; species Onychomys torridus. Next base: position 109,802,658 of record NC_050443.1, on the reverse strand, counting down.
TCTGCCGACATTGGCCCATAGTTGGTCCCAGCGTGGCTATCTTTTCATATAAGTATATTTGGCCATGTGAAGAGAGTGTCTCTGGTACACCTGGGCATGGTATTTGGCAGAGAAGTGTTGTACTTGTCTATTTGAAAAGTCCTTATCTTATTAATTTGTAGCCCTGGGGATTTGGTTCTTTTGTGACTGTTCATTGAGGAGACAAATAACTCAGCTGGGCTTCATGTCTGGTTTCAAGGTTTCCATGGAGACCTGAATGAAGACAGATGCAGCTTTCAAAGCCTCCACACTTTCCCTTTGCAGTTGGGTAGTGAGGGGATATTCTGTGAGATACACCCCCTCCTTACCTCTCTCCCTCCGTGTATATGTGTGTACACAGATGTGTGCATGTGTTAAAAACTTGACATTTTACAGACACATGTGCAAGCTCATCCTCTCTGATGAGAGACAACTTACTCCTGGAAACCATGAAAAGCCACCACACATACCCCCAGACAGTCTAGGAGTCACTAGACTGCCCGTCAAGATCCTCCCATGAACAGGGCTTTGCTCTAAAGCTGACTGGGGCACTGGGGAGCTGACAGGGACCAACAGACAATCTCACAGGCCACACACATTTAGCATTTTCAGTCATCTGACTGCAAATAACTCAGGTGTAAGAACTTGCTCTGCCACAGAAATCAAAGCAGAAGTTGTGACTGCGGCTGCTTGGGGCCTGAGCATTGCTATTAAGGGTAAGGAGATATTTATTCTTAGTGCTGGGCTTCTCTTGTGGTTGGAAGAGGAGGAGAAAGAGAGCAAGTATTTGTGTGTCTCTAGAGTACATTCTCTACCTAATAACCAATTTCTATTATTTCTGAAGCTTTTAGCTGAGCACCTGGTTCCTGCCTGGAACAATTGGGCATGCTGCCGCTTAAGATGTGGCATCTTATGATACAAGGTAGCAGTCCATGGGGAAGGCAGACACATAGTGCAGGAACTGGAGCGCATGATTCTGAGACTCAGGTAAGTCTACACTGGGGAGGCCACTTAGCTCTCTTGCCGAGGCCACCTCTGTCTGCCTCCAAATGACTCACTCTGGTCTCTGTTCTGTTAGCACCACAAGCAGGAGGCATCCTCAATAGGGAACTCTTGGCAGATATATATATCTGAAGAAAACTCTAGAAAGAAAGTAGGATTTTAAAAAAATAATGAATTAGCCAAATAGAAAACACCAAGATGAGTCTAGATATTTTGAATGTCTGAAAACTCAGACAAGTTTACAGTTTAAGACTGAAAGAAAAAGATGAGTTATGCATCCAGATGCCAGGATCAGGTGAGCTGGGAGGGGGGATGCCATATAGCAGAGATTCTTACAGGGTTCCCCACCCTGTGATTTACCCAGTCAGGGAAGCTTCCCTGTCAGCAGTGACCATTGTCTACATCCTGGTGACATGTGGCACACTCTGCCTTGCATCACCTTGGTGCTTCTCCTATTGAGTCCATAGCAAAGGCCATATGGAGTTTATCTTCCCATGCTCCTCCAGTTCTATGAAAGAACCATGTACCCAGAAAACATGTGCTTAAAATCTTAGACATGTGTTCTTGCCAAAACTTCAAAAAGTCCCTCATTAATTAGACAGGGAACCCCATGAGGGAAATTTCATCAGGCACACTCCACAGCCCTGATTGAGTACTCAGCTGCATTTCCTGAATGCCTTTATAATCATTTTCAGTGGAGGTGTGTATCATGTGTGGATGTTCTTACCCTTTGCTTTTCATTTCTCTATTATATAGGCATTTGATGGTCACCTATTAACTCTAAACATTGCCTTAAGTACTAGAGAGAAAAGCAAAATGTACACAGAGTTTCCGCTTTGACCCACCTGGTTGCAAAGGGCTGTGGCTCTAAACATCTCAACCGAAGCACGCTGAGAAATGGATTTTTCCCTGAGAACCAAGGTTCACAGATCACACAACACATCAGACATGCTCTTCTATTTTCTGTCCCATTCATTGTTCCTTAAAGCAAAGCCCTCGCAAGTCATTCAATGGATTTCATGACCCACAGCTACCTGGATGATTCTTGCAATTTGAAAGGCACTGATCCGGAGCAGAGGTTCAGAATCTCTTCTGTGTTTTGGATCCCTCAGCATCATCTACTTTCCCACACAAAATGATGGGAGTGAGACTATGTAGGAAAACTATTACTTCAAGATGTCTTTATAACAATTAAAATATGTTAAGAAACAAATAAGTGATGCAGCCATGGATAAGCCTCATTATCGGCTCATTAAATGCAAACTCCTAGTCGCTGACTCAACAGCAACATCGTTTGAAGTAGCAACGAGCAGAAATGCTATATTTAGAATTCTGCAGCTATAATTCGATTCCAAAATACCTGATGATTGGGGTGACTGTCACTGTGCTGCTGACACTGCTTTGAAGTATCATCTACACTAACAATGGCAGGAATGATAACTTTCAGAAGTTGCTGAAAACAAAGGAGCATCCAACTTCCTTGAGAGTGGAGTTCTGTGGAGTCCCACAGCAGAGCCCCGGTCTTTCATCTTAAAAAGCACAATCCTTTCTTTGCAGCAGGATCCAAGGGTTTCATCTTGACAGTGAGCTAGGACTGTACAAAGGAAGAAATAGGCAAAGGAAGGCATGTTGGTTCAGGGATCCCAGTAGTCACAGGAGGCACAAGCAGGGAGGCTGTAAGTTCAAGGCCAGCCCAGGCTACACAGTGACTACTTCCCACACACACAAAACAGGATGAGGCAGGTGAATTAGGTCTGCCCATTGGTTGTCAGAATAAGTAGAAGGAACCCTTGGCTGCCCATGGCTAGTCAATTTTCCATATTCCTGTGGTCTCACCATTTGGGTTCAAAGCACAGGTCTGTATCCCACAAGTACACTTTCTTTGGGTGCTGATCACCATGGATCTACCCATTTTTAAAGCTGGGTGACGAATAACTGCTGTGAGGAACACCCTCTCCAGCTACACAGTCCTGATGGAGACTTCCCAGCAGGAAGCCTGTCCCCTGTGGTCAGTTGGATAGATGGGTTGGCCAGGTGGGTGACTCAGCACTTTGGCTGTGCTGACTTTTGTGCCCCCCCCCCAAACATCTATTTAAGCTGCTAAGGAGGAGGATACTCTAGCAGGTTGGACCCATTTGGTCTTGTTAAATCCACCCTGAGAACCCAGTGTGGGAGGGAGCACTTTATCAGCTCCGCAACTGTCATCGAAAAGGCGCCTGCTTGCTAACACATTGTGGAGAAAGTCACTCTGAGACTACAACTGTTAGATAAATAATACAGCACTTCTTTGGAAGACATTTATAGGCCAAGTCGGGTGAATTCCTAAGGAACTGAAGCCATGTGAGAAGTGAGGTTACTGTTCCTCTCTTGTTTCTCATTGACTTACTGAGGGACAAGGGGGACTCCCACCCCACCCCCCGTGTGTGTGTGTGTGTGTGTGTGTGTGTGTGTGTAGGGGTGCTGATTATACACACCTGTGTATATATGCAAATGAGAAAGTGAGGGTCAGAGGACAATGTCAGCTGTTGTTCCTCAGGTACTGCCCACTCACTGGCTTGGGACTCACCCATCATGCTAAGCTAGCCTGCCAATGAGCCCCAAGGATCTACCTGTGTCTTCCTCCCTAGCTCTGGGATTTGGAGTGCATGCCACCATATCCAGCATTCTTTTTACTATATGGGTTCCAGAGGTGGAATTCACATGTTTGTACTTGCAAGGCAAGCACTTTACCAACTGCATTTCATCAGATGCAATAGCCTGTCCGCTTACTTGTCCAGCTTGAGCAGAACACGTTAGTGTGCACAATAGTCTACATGTCAACTTTGCCAGGCCAGAGTTACCAGCTGTTCAATCAACCACCCGTCTTAGTGGGCTTCTGGGAAGGTATTTGCAGATGTAGCAATACAAGGAGATGTTACCCACAAAAATGGATGGGGGTGGAGTGGGGGCATCTAAACAGTCAAGGGCCTTTAAAAAAATCAGAGGTCTCCTGGGGCTGAAGAGTTCAGCATCCATTCTTCCCAGGGCTTCTAGCTCAGTTTCCCACCAGCTCATGTACTAGATTTCTTAAAATAAATGCCTTAATATGTAGGTTCTGTTTGTTTGAACAGCCCTGATGGATGTGAAATACTTTATGTTTTGGATCATTCAAGGCACAATTTTAAAGCAAAGGTACTTGCACAATGCACAGAGACACACAGACAGACAGACAGACAAACAGACACACACACACACACACAGGTGGGGGGAGGTGTCCAGGAGACTTGTGATTAAACCTCTTCTCTTTTTGAGCTTTTCTCTATATGTTGAGAGTCTCTGAGTCTCATGATGCTGGTGAGGCCCCACATTTCCTGTTCTCATGCCATCCTTTGGGTTTAACTTGAGAGTTCTCTAACCAAGGCCATCTTGGTGGCCTCATCTGGCTGACCCTTTCTGCCATGTTTTCTCTTTCTTGAAACTTCTTCATGAGGCTAAGGAACTACTGTGCTCCCTGGTTTTCATCCGATGTCTTCTGTCTCCATCCTGCTCTTTCCACTTGCTCCCAGGACTTGGCTGGCAGTCAGATTCTCTGCCTGGATGGTCTCAGTCACTCAACTTCTCAATCTTCATGATTCCTGGATCCTTGTCCCCATCCTCAAATTCTTTTTTCTTTATCAAAATCACCCAGCCAACTGCCCACTAGACAACCCAACCTGAGTGCCCTGCAGCAATTCTAAGCCAGTGAATTCCCACATGGACCCCCAATTCCCACTGCCATATTCTGGGTCTCAGTTAACAAGATTCTCACTCACAATCCACCCAAGTTTGACTAGCCCCTCCTGATAAACCAGTCATCCTGTCCAAGTCTTACCTTGAAAGAAAAAACAGATTTATTTTTATTTTATATGTATGTGGGTGTGTGCCTCAAGGTATGTATGTGCTCTGCATGTGGGCAAGTGTCAGGGATGCCAGAAAAGGTATCAGGTTCTGTGGTGGTATTGTGTTCCCCAAAATATTGTGCACCCTAATAAACTTATCTGGGGTCAGAGACAGGACAACCACAATATTAAACATAAAGGATAGGCAATGGTAGCACACACCTTTAATCCTAGCATTCCAGAGGCAGAAATCTGTCTGTTCCAGGGTACAGCCAAGCATGGTGACTCATGCCTTTAATCCCAGAAAGTGAGCTTTTAATCCCAGGGAGTGATGGTAGAAAACAGAGAGGTATATAAGGTGTGAGGATCAGAAACTAGAAGCATTTGGCTGGTTAAGCTTTTAGGCTTTTGAGCAGCAGTTCAGCTGAGACCCATTCTGGATGAGGACTCAGAGGCTTCCAGCCTGAGGAAACAGGATCAGCTGAGGAACTGGCAAGGTGAGGTAGATGTGGCTTGTTCTGCTTCTCTGGTATTCCAGCATTCACCCCAATACCTGGCTTGGGTTTGTTATTATTAATAAGAACTTTTAAGATTCATGCTACAAGATCCCCATGTAACTGGAGTTATAAGTGGTTGTGAGCCATCCAAGGTAGGTTCTGAGAAGCAAACCCAAGTCCTCTGCAAATGCTCTTAACCACAGAGGCATCTCCCTAGGCCCTTGTACCTGATCTTGATAGCGATTTAAATGGTTTTTTATAAGCGCACAAGTGAATGAGATGGCCTTTCTCTGAAGCAGAATCACTATTCTGCATACAGTATGTGACTTCTGTGATGGGATAGCTGACTGGCTGGAGCCTAAAAGACACCTGCAGTCAATAACCTATGCATCCATGTCTTAAATCAAAGAAAACAAATAATAGCCAGGGACCACTGAGAGGCACAGTGAAGTGTCAGGGTGATTCCAACATGTCCATGCCAATAAGCAGGTAGGATGGCCATGTGGGCTTCTGTAATGAAATTCCCTTAAAATGGACTGCCTGTAAAGCACAGAAATATGTATCTCTCAAAGACTGGGGTCCAAGAAGTCCAAAGCCAAGGCTCTGGCAGACATGATGTCTGATGAAGGCTGCTTCCTGGCCCATCAATGATCATCTCCTGTGTCCTCAGCTCTTGGAAGAGGAAAGGGCACTCTGGAGCATCTCATTTATGAAGGTGCTAATCCCACCCACAAGAAGTCCATCCTTGTGGCCTAATCACCCTAAAAGCCCTAAAGTCACCCTAAAGTCACTGTCTCTTAATGACAAGCACTTTTAAGGGAGGGTCTCCTGCTATTCTGCTCCTGGGCTCATGCCTGTAGACCTCCACATCCTATCACATAGCACTTTATAAAGGAGGGTATTCTGCTCCTGGGCTCATGCCTGTAGACCTCCATATCCTATCACATAGATATTTGCACATCCACTTTGGTTGCTGCTCTATTTACGACAGCAATATTGAAAATGTGGTACACATACAAAGTGGAGTATTATTCAGCTGTAATGAAAAATGGAATCAGAAATTTACATAGCAATTGAAGGACTTGGAAGGCATAATATTAATCAGGGCAACCAAAACTCAGAAAGAAAAAGCCTGTATGTTCTCCCTCATAAGTGGATCCTAACCTATCATGTATACATCCACTTCAGTAAAAAGAAGTGAGTGCTGGGATAGGATAGCATTTACAGAGGAAGCCAAGAGAGGGTGACATCAGGTGCTTAAGAAGGACTGAATACAGGGAAAAGGACTCATGAATCATGTAAGAAGATATAAAGCCAGCATTTTTCTAGTTTCAGCTCAGTCATAGTTCTTTCTTGTTTGTGGTATCTAAGTGCAGAAAAATGTAATTGGTAGTGGAACTATAAAACTGTAAGCAAAGCTCCTCGGCTTCAGATCTAATGCATAGAAGTTCACTAGATAGAGTTTAGGACTGGGCAAGTGAGTGAGTGCCTTCATTAAACTAGCAGTGAATGTTTTATTGTTGAGATAATTAGAATAAAGTGATTTTTAAAGAAAGAGGAGGCTGGTGGTGGTGGCGCATGCCTTTAATCCCAGCACTCGGGAGGCAGAGACAGGCAGATCTCTGTGAATTCGAGGCCAGCCTGGTCTCCAAAGTGAGTTCCAGGAAAGGTGCAAGGTGATACAGAGAAACCTTGTCTCAAAGACCCAAAAAAATAAAAAAAATAAAATAAAAAAGAGGAGAAGGAGGAGGAGAAGGAAGAAAAGAAAGAAAGGAAAAGGAGGAGGTGTGTCTCTGATGGTGGAGGGGCTGGGCATGGACTTTGGATCTTCAGAGGAATGGAAGAGTGAGAGGTGCTTAGGGAACTACAGAGCAGACCTCAGGGGACCCCAGGCACTGGTAAGATATACTATCTTGTATGCAATGAGAAATCATCACAGGTTCTACAGGGGCTTGTGAGATGTTCTAGAAGATCTCATTGAGATGCAGTTGGAGCAAGATTAGTTGGAGCCAGAATAGAGCTCAGATTCTTTGTTCTGATTTATCTGGCCTGTAGTGGCATCTGCATCTAGATTTGCAGTTTTCATACAGAATTGTAATGAGACTTTCTGGCCTTAGTACTAAATCTTCCAGAAGGGCAGCCCCCATTGTGGCCACATTATAAGATGTGTCTAGCTTCAGGCACAGAGATTCCATGGGCTGCATGGCTTGCTTATGCATTATTCAATGTTGGAATATCTCCATATGTCTAGTCTAAATACCCCTGTATGTTCAGCCTTGGTCTCTGCATAGAGAAATCAATAGCACAATGCCTTCAATACCCCAAGTGTAAACTGTCTAACATCTTGGCTTCCTCCCTCCCTACATTTTTTTTTTCTTGATGCACAGTGAAGAACAAATGGCACCTCATGTCCCCAGTCATCCTTCTAGTGCCAACCATCTCACCACTTACATGCACATCTTCTTAAAGGAATTCTATGTTTTACAGAATCTGCATGTATGTGTGCAAGTGTGTATGGGTTCTACTTGTGTATGTGCACACATGTTTGCAAAGCACACATATGTGGAGACCAGAGATGAACTTCAGATGTCATTTCTCAGGTGACATCCATCTTGCTTTTTGTTGTTTTAAGACAAAGTCTCTCTCTGGGACCAGGGTCTCAACAACTGGGCTAGGCTGGCTGCCCAGTTAGCCCTAGGGATCCTCACCTCCCTAGCACTGAGATTACAAGGATGCTGTGGATATCACTATGTATAAATAAAACACTGATTGGCCAGTAGCCAGGCAGGAAGTATAAGTGGGACTAAGAGAGAGGAGAATTGGGAGAACAGGAAGGCAGGAGGGGACTCTGCCAGTGGCCGCCAGGACAAGGAAGATGTAAGCCCACGAGCCACGTGGCAAAGTATAGACTAATAGAAATGGGCTGAATATAAGAATAAGAGCTAGACAATGGTAGGCCTGAGCTAATGGCCAAACAGTTTAAATAATATAAGTGTCTGTGTGTTTATTTTATAAGTGGGTTGTCGGACTAACAGGGCTTGGTGGGGGCTGGAGAGAAGGTCTCCAGCAACACAAGGGTGTGCCCCCATGCCTAACTTTTTACAAGGTAATAGAACTCAGTCCTTTTGCTTATACAGCAAGCACTTTACTCAGAACTTTCAATGTGCCCCATGTCCATGGTTTTTCTTTTAAAGCTGGCTGTAAATTCTACAGAGTAATCCTTGTCAGGCCATTATACCCTACCAGGTCCTTTAAGAAGCTGCATGGCCTTCACTGTCCAGTTGTACCATTGTGTGTTCAAGCAGTCCCCTAGGGGGTCCCAAACATTTACTATGAACAAGACAGGCATGGGCTCCTTGCCTTGTCCATATCATTTTGCATGGGTTCTCATTATGATTTGGGACAGTGAATGTGGTATTGTGTTCCCCAAAATATTGTGCACCCTAATAAATTTATCTGGGGTCAGAGAACAGACAGCCACTAGATATAGAGCCAAAAATGGTTGCTAGAAAATGGGTCAGAGCAAACCATAGCAGAAGCTGGGTGGTGGTGGTGCACGCCTTTAATCCCAGCACTCGGAAGGCAGAGCCAGGCGGATCTCTGTGAGTTCAAGGCCACATTGGAAACAGCCAGGCATGGTGACTCATGCCTTTAATCCCAGGAAGTGATGGCAGAAAAGAGAACGATATATAAGGTGTGAAAACCAGGAACCAGAGCTGGTTAAGCATTTGGCTGGTTAAGCTTTCAGGCTTCTAGCAGCAGTTCAGCTGAGACCCATTTTGGATGAGGACTCAGAAGCTTGCAGTCTGAGGAAACAAGACCAGCTGAGGAACTGGCGAAGTGAGGAAGCTGTGGCTTGTTCTGTCTCTCTGATCTTCCAGCATTCACCCCAATAACTGGCCTCAGGTTTGATTTTATTAATAAGAACTTCTAAGATTCCTGCTACAAGTGAAGGATGGCCAGAAGGAGATGTATTCCTTGTGAGTTTTGAGACTTATTGCCAATTTGCATCCAACAGCAGCATAGTGCCAGCTTTCTGTGTGGGTTCAACTCAGGGAAGCTGTGTGTTCTGCTCTTATCTCAATTAGGACTAAGACCAGTTCATATTGCTTTCCCGGGATTCTTTGGCACTGAAGCACACTAGCAATTTCTGTGTGACCTGATGACCCCAGGGCCACTTTTACTGTTACTCATTTAAAAATAAAAATAAAAAAATAAAAAAAAATAAAATAAAAACTTTCACAAAAACCTCGGCTCCGAACCTTCCATTTGACCTCAACCACTTTGCAGCTGTCTAAGCCCTGAGATCTTTGTGATGTACTGCTAGACCAATTTTCTTCCATTTTGTGGCTGGGATATTGGGTTTATGGACCAGGACACAGAAAAGTTCATTTATTTTTATGCAAATGCCCTGTACTGCTGCAACACACCACTTTAAATCAGCACAGACATTATCTTTTGCTCCTGTTGCTCAGAAGTCCAAACTGAACGTCCCTGAGCTAAAAACAGGGTGTTTGAGGGCTGTGTTCCCTAGAGGCCTCTGCCCTTAGCATCTTTCACAGGCCGCTGTGTTCTTGGCTTCTGGCCTTTCTCTGTGTCACAACCAGCAGTCAGCACCATCAGGTCCTTCTGACTGGCTCCTCTTGTCACAGCTCTCTTTGACTAGTCTACTCCTTTATTCATCTTTCTTTTCAAAATAATTTTATTACATTGTTGTTGCTCTCTGTCTCTCTCTGTCTCTGTCTGTCTGTCTGTCTGTCTGTCTCTCTCTCTCTCTCTCTGTGTGTGTGTGTGTGTGTGTGTGTGTGTATTTGCATGTATGATGTGTGTACATGTCATGAGTGTGGAGGTCAGAGGATGTCTTGTGGGAATCAGTTCTCCTCTTCATCATGTAGGGTCCTCTGCCTGCTGAGCCATCTTACCCACCTACTATGTTCATCTTTCCAGAACCCTAGATAGTCACCTAGGTGGTAATTACACCATACAGGATGCTCTGCTATCTTTAGTTGATTAACTTAAGCATACCTGCAAAGTCCTGTGGCCTGATATGAGTAATGGTATTGCAAGACATCTTTAGGAAGGCTCTGTTGTGCACCCCACCTCCAGTCTTCATCAGACATCCTTGTGATTCCAAAGCCTGTGGTTTTGCCTTTCTCCCCTACCAGAGTGGCTCCTAGCAATGAATTCATATTCAAAGAAGCAAAATGCAGCACACTTTATAGACAGTGTAGTATTAGGAGCCCCCTGTGTCTAAGGCAGGCTTGCAGATGGCTTGACCAGAGAGCATGCATCTTGTGGGAAGACATGGGATGGAAGAGTGGAGGGAAACTGTCCCCTGACTGGTGTCCACTGACCTACATCCCAGAGAGCAGTTGCAAATATTTCTTCCCCACTCAGAGGAGACAGGCGCAGGTGAGTGCTGTGAGGGACTGGGGAGAAATGGAGCCAATTACTGGGTAAAGTTGACAAATGAATAACTAGCTAGAGGCTTGTCCACAAATATCCCCTGGCTTCTTTTGCTCAGCATTTGTCTGAATTCAGCTTCATTTCAGTCTTCCTTTCAGATCCCATATGCTGCTCTGTGTGCCTGAGCCCACTGCTAGAGACACGGCCGTGCAATTATCCAGCTCCTACGCATTTTCTTGTTCTCTTGCTCTTTGAGTTTAATTTCCTTGAGAGGCTGTGCCTCAAGTTTGCTTTCAAACCCACAATTATGAGGAGGCACCTAATGAGTCCAGGAACAAACTTCAGCACCGCACAGCTATTTGGTTTTAATGGGATAAACAGGGGGAAATGTCAAACAGAGGGATCTCCATTTTTGCTTCTGGTGCTTGTGTGCCTGAAGGGTGCCCAGCCTTCTGAACAGCTTGATACAGTCCGCACATGTCTGGGGAAACTGTCTCTCCTGGAGTCCTGGAGCTTCTTATACCTGTCTTGATGTCATCCAGCCTGGTGACCCTAGCTGCTCTAGCAGATCTGGAAAGCTTCCTGGTTGGGATCAGTAGAGAAGTAACACCAAGGTCACCGAGTATAGAACAAGGCTCCAATTTCAGCCACCACACCATGGCATTCCCAGGAGAGGACTGATTTCCTCCCAAGGCACACGATAGGGTAATGACTCAGACAGAGGAAATGGCAAATAGCATGGATCGTAATGAATATTTTGACTTGGAAAACAGCATTCTCCATGATGTCTAATGTTGACAGGAACTTGAGAGGTGACAGGAAAAATCTATTATTGAAGTACCATTCCCACAGTGTTGTTATTAACAGGAATTTGCTGAGAGAGGTACCTGCTGAGTACATGGTGCTGTGCTGGGTGCTGTGCTGGGTACTTAGAACATGGGGAGGAGAATGGGGGTGGGAGAGGAGACAGAAGACAGAGCATGTAAGCATGTAAGTAAATACAGGTGCCTCTGAACAGGATTGCTCAGAAGGAAGGTAACAATTTACAATATACGGGGAAAACAGATAAGGACGGAACCCAAGGTGCATCAGCCAAGGTAGTGAGAAACCCATATAAGTGATTTTCTGTTGTTCCATATCCTTCTATTATTTGTTTTGATGGTGTTCAGTGACAACTCATTGTGGTTTTAACCACTTACCTGACAGGGCCACTCAACCACTTACCTGACGGGGCTGCTCATAGGGACTTTAGAGGCTAGTTTCTTACCCTGCCATCTCCATGCAACCTGCTCAAGCTTATGGTGGTGGAGGATGAAGGGTCCACCTTGTGCTCATCCTGACCCTGGGACTGTCCACTGTCAAGACAAGTTCATGCCCAGCCCAGCTTGTCAACACATCTGCTAGTATTTCCCTCAGCCACAGCCTGGGCCCCCCATACTCAGGAACCCAAGAAACACCATTTTGGGAAGCCCATCTATAGAGACATCTGGAGAGGGAAAGAAGTTCTGGTGGCCCTTAAGACATTTCCAAGTGCATCCTCCCCATCCTTATGGGGGGGGGGGTCCATTTCCCTGCAGGACTAGCTCTTGGTACCTTCTGTTCCCAAGACTTCTTGTTCCAAGCTTCCTTTACCACATTCTTGTGGGTGAGGGGCCAATCTCGGCATGAACTGGGAGAAATCTGACTTAGTACCTCACATGAGGCATGCGGGGCACAGTGTTTCTAATGGGGTTCCACAGACATAGCTCAGTCTGTGAAGTCGAAGGAAGGTCATATATCTTCAATTTCACTAACTTTGATGGAGACATGGCATTACCCTCAGCTATACTGAAGAGCAGATGACAGGGATGTTAGCTAAGCTGTGACCTTAATAACAGTGGAAACTACAGATATTGTATGTCACCTTACTATTTCTGCAGATATTTGAAATGCTGCTTAAGGTCACAACAGTGTTTATAATGTCTCTGGATCTTGTCATTTAGTGCGACAATCTATATCATTTTACTGGAACTTTCAGGAACATTTTAGCAAGAATATTTTTAACATAATTTGGCTCTTTCTGAACTGTTAAGTGTTTTACTTCCAAAAGGGTTGTTTGGAGGAATTTGTTGGTATTATAGACTGCTTATAGCCCACAACCCATAAAAGGTTACAAACACCATCTTCCACCCCCCCCCCCCCCAAGGAAGACTTATTAGCTTGATGGATTCAGTCTTTGGGGAAAATTTTTAGTAGTTCTGAAAAATGAAGAATTTTCAATTAGAGAAGGTAATTCTGAGAATTTGTTAAGATTCCTGGAATGAAAAGAAGTCTCAGAGACAGGTGGCTTCCCTCTGTTCAATGGAAACGTGTCTATTGGCAATAAATGCCATCCTAAGTGTGACAGGATGAACAATGCCATCCTAAGTGTGATTGTATGAACAATGCCATCCTAAGTGTGATCAGATGAACAACACCACCATCCTAAGTGTGATCAGATGAACAATGCCATCCTAAGTGTGATCAGATGAACAACACCATCCTAAGTGTGATCGGATGAACAACACCATCCTAAGTGTGATTGGATGAACAACACCATCCTAAGTGTGATCAGATGAACAACACCACCACCCTAAGTGTGATCAGATGAACAATGCCATCCTAAGTGTGATCAGATGAACAATGCCATCCTAAGTGTGATCAGATGAACAATGCCATCCTAAGTGTGATCAGATGAACAACACCATCCTAAGTGTGATCAGATGAACTCTGACAGATGTTCCACACCACACAAGCAACAGTGCTGTTAAGCAGGCACTCTTGTATTGACCCCCCCACACACAAATACCACAATATGCCTCTGAGATGTCTGTTACCCCAAACCCAAATGATCACTTTTTTTTTTATCTCTTTAGATTAGTCTTTGAAATTATTTTCCTATAAATAGAAAAAAAGAGAGACTATGGCACATGTTTATTCAGCTGCTGGATGTTTGGGTTGTTTTTAGCTTTGGGTTTTGACAAGCAAAGCTGCTGTGAAGAACCAGACACAGGTCACTCTTCAGACACGTCTTCATTTCTCTTGGGAGAAGAGTTGGAGTTGCATTTTTTTTTTTAAGCATATGCTTACTGTTCTGAGAAATTGCTGGGACTGGAGGGATGGCATTAGTGGGTAAAGTATGTACTGTGCAAACACGAGGACCTGAGATTCAATACTCAGCACCCACACAGAAATCGAGCATGTAACCCAGCAGCTAGGTGGAGGGATATGGAGATGGGAAGATTCCCAGAATTTGTTTGTTAGCCAATCTAACCAATTGGTAAGCTCCAGCTTAGTGGGAGATCCTGTCTCAAAAACCGAAGGGTATGACCAGTGAGATGGTTGAGTGGATGAAGGTGTTTGCCTCTCAACATGGATGGGGTGACCTGAGTTTGATCCCTGGGATCCACATCAGTGAAGGGAGACAATCAAGTCCCAAAAGTCGTGCATGCCAACACACAAAATAAATTTAAGTGCAATAAAAATCTTATTAAATGAGGTGGAGAATGACCAAGGAGATAGTCAACATTAATTTGTGTCCTCCATACACATATGTATTCCCAGCCAAACATGGACCCCTAGACACATGTGCACCTGCAGCAACACATGTACCTCCCTCTACATGTACACCCATAGCCACATGTATACCCACAGACACACAAGCACACACAGGCACACAAACACCAGATCACTTTGCATCCTCAAGCACAATGTGTGACTTTCAATCATTCCACATTCTTTGGCTGAGCTGTCCCAGGAGTGTGTAATGGTGTGGTATCTCTCAGCAGTTTTAATTTCTATTTGCCTGATGATTCTTGATATCAGGACTTTTCTGTATGCTGTTGGTCATTTGCGTACCTTTCTTTGGCGATGTTTGTCTCTTCTATCCATTTCTGTGAGGTTATCTTTCTTATGTATTATCAATGCAAATCTTTTGCCAGATTTGGGAATTGCAAATGTCCCATTTTGCCCCTGCTCTTCTGATTTTCTTAATGGTGTTTCATGAGCAGGCATTTTCCATTGTGATGAAGTCCAGTCTATCACTTACAATCATTTTTTTTCCAAAGGTATATTTTGCATGCTCCAAAGATGTCAAGATTTCCTCCAGTATTTTCTTCTGGGAAGTTTAGATTTTTAGCTCTCCATTTATGTATATGAGAGTTTCAAGAGAAGCTAGTGCATGGGGCAGGATGGGTCAAGGTTTGCTTATTTGGGGGCATGGATACGCAGCTGCTTCCACATCATTAGTTGAAAGACTCTTTCTTCTCCCACTGGATTGGCTTAGCATCTCTGTAGTGTCAAGGGTCCACTGAGGTGTTAACTATTTCTGAATGCTATTCTTCTTTTTTATTGACTTCCATGTCTAAAATTTCATCACAGCTTAATTTTTAAAGATGGGAAAACTGGAACTGACAGACAGAAGAGCCATGTAAAAAGGCAGATAAAATAAGTCAGAAGCCAGCCTAGAACATGGCCCTTCTAAATATGCACCTCAGAGGAGGAGAGTTGGGGGCGGATGTGATCTAAATACATTCTATGCATATATGAAAGTGTCAAAGAATCTGAAAATGCATAGAAGGTTTACCAGAAGTTAGAAAAATTAAGAAGACAGTGATCTATCCTTATCCCAATGGGTACCCAAAGCCACAGAGCATGCTGAGAAGTTAAGGCGTTCTTCATTTCACCCAGAGGACATTTCTTCCTTCTTCCCACTAGATCTTAGTAACATCAGCAAATGACTCTTTTTTCCCCTTATATTAACAAGTTTTCTCTATTTCCTTAAATAAAACACCCCATGGCCTTTCTTTGTCAAATCCACAGGGCCCACATCACTACTAGTGTGCTTTGGGGTTGAAATTAAGTAACATAAGCACTCACAGATACTGTGACAGCCATTGAGGCTACTAAGCAGCTGTGAGCAGGTGGTGTGTGGAGATCGAGGGACGCTGTTCACATAAAGGTCTGAGTCACATCCCAGTGGGACAGAGCAGGGTGGCATGAGTGTTCAACATTCTTCTTAGAACCATATGCAATTGGAAACATGTAAGTTGCTTATCTCTGGAATTTTCCATTTAATACTTTTGGAGCACGGCTGACCAGAGGTAACCAAAAACCTAGAAAAGAAAGCCAGGGTTAAGGAGAGACCACAAACATAAAGAACAGCGGGACTGTGGATGCTAAGGAGCCCACCAGCCTGGCTGGAGGGTAGCTGCAGAAGGGACAGGCCAGCCAGAGTCTTCATGGAGCATCTCTTTCCCTTTGCACATGCTGAGCCACACATGCAGGCTCTCTACTGAAAGATGGGGGCGGAGATAATGCCATCTTCACATGAACAATGAATGCTGGGTTACAGAGGCAATGCTGTTAATGTGTAGCATGCAGCATCTGGGATACAGCAGGTGCTCAGGGGGCTGTGATGGTCCACACTGTTACTCAGCACCTTGGCCCGGAAGTGGGTGGAGGGCTGACCCTTGGCAGTGAGGACAGCCATTGTGGACCAGGACATTCCATCTGCAGGCACAGATTCCTCCCTGGCTCATCACTCTGGTCTCAAGCCACTTCGCCTCTCTGATCCCAGACTCTATATTACGAAAGGGGAAGATCTTACAGCTGGAGCTCTTAGGAAGGAGACCTGGCTGAAAGCCCAGAACAGCACCGAAGTATATGGCAGCAAGAAGGTGGCTTCTTTCTCCTCCCAGAATGCTTGTCTCTGGAATCCCAGTCATGAACCACTTGGCAAAGCCCAGAGAACCTGCCCAAAGGCTAAAAGTTGCATGGTTCTGTGGTTTGAATCTGCCCTGCCTCCCCAAGCAAGTGAATCTGAATCTCCTGCGTGGGAGTGTCTGATGAGAGGCATTTAAGTAATGAGGCTCCACCTTCAGGCCTGGATTAGCACCAACTACAAGGCGGTCTGGAAGCCTCGAGTTCAGATTCTTATATTCTTTCTTTCTTGCCATATGATGCCGTCCACCATGCCAGACACCAGCCCCTCAATCTTTGGCTTCCCAGTGTTCAGTGCTGTTCTTTGTATATAACCAGTCTCAAGTACTCTGTTACAGCAATACCAAATGGTTTCATACTCATCGTATTTGGAAGCAGTAGAGGACAAACCTCTCCCGTAACAGGTGTGTTTGTGGCTACTGTGAGTTCGCACAAATTAAGGAGAATGCCTCAAACTCAGAGCTGCATGAGGCCAGAGGCAGTGACAGGGTCTAGAAATGAGAATATAGTTTCAGAAGGCAAGAGAGAAAAGAAAAGCAAATGTTGGTGCCACCATTTCTGACGACTAGCATATACACAAAAATGTGTCCACACTAAATCAGCCAAGTACAGGTGAGATTTTATAACAGGAATCTTTATTGGACAGAATCACAATATATATATTTCCCTTGTATTAACCATCAGTTCTATCATAAAAATATATTACAACATTTGATATATATTCACAAAACACAAGCCATTGTAAACAGAGCAGGCAGCATTGGCCTTGGATTCAAATCTCTCGAGTCCCATTTCAGCAGAATACAGCTGTTGGCAGGTGAGTCACGGGGAAGGTAAATGTTGCCATGTTAGGAGACAGAGTTCCGTTCATTACTTTACTTAAGGGTAAATGGAGCCACAGTTTCATTCATTAAACTAGAAAGCAAAGTTAAAACTACAAAGGACATAAGTATGACACTAAACTTTTGCTTCTTCTGGTGCTCAGTGTTTGGCTGTCTGTGCTGAACTTCCACCATGTGTAGTACATACTTATGGGCATGCACACTGGTGGGAGGAGCATTAACTCTGCAAACACAAGTATCTCCATCCATTCTCCTAAGAATCTCCTGGGGAGGACTGCAACACTGTGGAAACCCATCAAGTGCTGCCAGAAATAGCTTTGATTTTTCCCAAATCTTAGTTTTCAGAACTTTTCTTGAAATGTTAAGACATAAAATGCATTTCCTTGTAGAATTCTAGCCTTAGCCTTGCTGGATGCACTTGACATTGCCCAGCTGTGAGGACCCTTATGTCATCTACTGGTGACTTCCTGGATGCCTCAAGCTATGAATGACACAAGCCTCCTTAGCTTCCTTTGCAGATAGCCAAAACAAATGGAACACATGAAACGCAAGGGTGTAAAGCATTGGTCATTGGTACCCTGGGGCCCAGGAGGCTCCAGGATGGCATGCTAGCAGTGGTCTTCCACCAGCTCCCCTCTCACCTGTAGGAAGTGATGCTTCTTCTACCGGATACAGGGCAAGATAAATCTACTGTGCTTAGAAGGATGGACATGGCTGATAGTGTCTACTCTCATCCACTACAGAGGATACAACACCAGAGGGAGAGTTATATCCACCCAAGAGCATCCTCACTAAATGAGAAGCCCACACTTTTAGATGCAAGATTTCAATTCCTTCCCCCAGAGGTGCCTAAGAAAAGAACTTGATCCATTCAACATTGAGTTAACTGCCCCAGGAGGGGGTGGAGGGAGGCGAGGTGTCCTTTTGATTTGCCATTTGCAACACAGAACAACTGGGTTTCCTGTAGGAGACCCTGATGGGGTTGGCGGGACACCAGATCCCATGAATGCCACTATGCGCAAGGAGAAATTGTGTTTACACATTTCTTGTGAAACAGGATTGTTGAGGTTTGGAACCATTTCAGTTAGCAAGGAAACTTGGCTCAAAGCTTTCTCAAACAGGGCGGGTTGGTTACTATTAATAATTCAAGGAAAGGTTTGGCAACAGAGGAGCTGAAGAAAGGCAATGGGAGGTTGGGTATTGGGGGATTGGGTATTGGGGATTTTAGCCAGCCTGAGCTATTACTATGACCTGGTTCCAGTCACCTGGACACATTGCAGGAATGTCATTGTGATGGCCTCTGATGCTTTCTATTCTAAACTCGTTCTCTTTGGGTATTGTGAAGCGTGACTGAATCCTGAGCCTACCTGTCTCCAAATAGAGATTCCAGGCCCTTTGAAACCATCACATCATGATCTCTGCTTCCATACTAGGGAATAAGTATAATGGTGACTATGTAGACTTACTGGGCATGTGTGAAGGGATGTGGGAAAATACCATGTCTTAGTGTTCCTAAGAGCATACACATCCTAGGGGTACACATAGGTCTTTGACTCTAAAATATCAATTGTTTAAAGAAAATCCTTAAATATTGGTGTGAATGATAAAACAGAGCTCTGCTGCTATTGGTTTGATTCACATTTGACCTTTAAATGTGAAGTATGTATTTACATGACACATTGCAAGAATGAACTGTCCATTCCCCTGCAAAGGCAGGTGAGGATGTGGAAATGCCTAAAAAGTGTGAGGCCAACCCTTGGATCATGGCTGTGTCACCGTACACCGTGCTGGGTTAGTTCTCCCATTTGCCCCTGGGGATTGATAGTAGTACGCCTCGGCCTGCATGGATGTTAATTGTGTCACATTCCCCTAGAGAAAATGAAGACACATATTCGTCCCCACTTAGGATATCATCAGAGGAGGTTCTCAAAGAGAATGTGCCTTGGGACTTAATTGTAGCTGTGTGGTAGCTCATGCCTGCAATATCAGCACCCAGGAGGCTGAGGCAAGGGGATTGCTGATCACTGTAAGATATACTACAAGTTTGAGGCCAGTGTGGACTATATGGTGAGTTCAAGACCAGCTGGGACAACCTGTCTCAAAAATAAGCGAATAAGTAAGTAAGCGAGTAAATAAATTATTAAACAGAGGAATGAACACTGTCATTAAGAATGAATGTTGGCTTAGTTGCATACCAGAACTTGATGACATGACCCTATTGCTGAAAATACTATACACATTAGTCAGAGGACATGGTAAAATCAATACTGACCAAGAAGCTTCTTCCTTTGTTGGCTAGCTCTCATACTACTGGAAGGTGCTATGCAGGCTGCTGGGGAAATGTCATCAACAGTCTTAGCCATCTGTGAGCCCTGATAACTGTAATAAAGATCAACACGGCAAGATCTTCCCATGAGTACAATAGTGTCACAAATGTTATGGGGTAACTAATCATTTTCTGGTTGGATTTAAGGCCTACTACACAGGAGGAAACACAGGCCTGGTACGGCAAATCTGGCTGAGAATCCACGGTTGGGGAGTTACAGGCTCCAGGGTTGTGTGTGTGAGAAAGTATTATTTTGTAGATTTATACTATTATTTTGATAAACGGAAACCTCATTAAACTGCCTTCTTAATGTGTATCTTTCTTCTCGTAGATTAGTGCAGCTGGTAGACCTCATCAGAGAAGTTTCTTTATGCACTGGAGAGTGGTAAGTGGAGAAACTCAGAACTGGCCAAAGTGCGGAGAATAAATGACCACAGAGTACTCAGTCACAAACAGGATATCTGTGACACACACACACACACACACACACACACACACACACACAGAGAGAGAGAGAGAGAGAGAGAGAGAGAGAGAGAGAGAGAGAGAGAGAGAGAGAAACTAAACATTGGTCTCTGGGATCTCACTTCCCTGCACCTTTACATTGGGCAATTTTCAACCCTCAGAGAAGTGTGTTTTTGCAGTAAATGTAGTTTAATACAGAGACCGACAACTGGTCAAACTCCAAAATGAGAGACTCATAGCATACTCAGTCCTAAATAAGACATCTAGATGATGCCTCCTCCACCAAGGCTCAGGGACCATCATTGAAGAGGGAGTAGAAAGATGGTCAGAGACAGGGGTTGGGAGGCCTGCAGCAAACAGATGTCTTTTGGATATGACAGTGACCCACTGTACACATGAACTCATGGTGGCTGTGGCTGCATTCACCTGCATGAGATAAAGCCAGTCGAAATCCCAGCATGGATCAGGGAGGGGGTTGCAAAGCCCCACTCTCTGGATGAGGAGCTATTGGCAGTGGTGGCTGCTGGAGGGGTATCAGTTTTCTTCTGGGGTCTGGCCCTGGGTAGATTGGCCATGTTCTGGTAGACAGCCCTATACCCCACACAGGCCAGCAACACCATTTGAACTCAGTGGTTAAAAGAAAGAATACATGAAGTTGGGAGGGAGAAACTGAGTCAGGAGAGGGGTGGAAAGAATTGGGGAGAAGGACTAGGTGGCAAGAAAATAAGTAAATAAAATATTTAATTAAAATGCGTGTCAATTCCCTCCAAATGAATTCAATTCCTTTGCCTTTCATCTCTCCTTCCTTCCTTCTCCTTTCTTCCCTCCTCCTTTTCCGTTCTTCTCTTTTTGGATAGCTAATTATCTGTGGATTTTTCTCCCTATCATCTTTTTTTTTTTTTTCTAATTTTGCTCCAACTTCAAGAACAGCCACCTTCTTAGCCACAGATGGCATTCACTGTGTCTCAGGAGGCACTGCCCACTTCTCAGCAGCCCCTGGACAGTGTTTCTGAATGTACACTAAGCCCCACTCTCCTGGACCTTTACCAGGCTGGTCCACATCTCCTCCATCTCACCCCATGCTGCAGCAGCAGTTCTGGCCCAATGCCCACTGCCTCTGCAAGGTCCCCCTGTAAACAGTGCTGAGCAATACCCCTTACCTAGGCCCACATAGACACTCATCTCCTCTGGGGCCCTGGCACAAGAGGCTCCGGCTTATGGAACTACAGGGTGACAGGTGAGAACTCCCGCAGCTCGTGGTCAGATCCAGTTTTACCACCAGCCACTCAGCATGTCATTGCAGGAGCCCATTCTTTGGACCTCTGGCACTGAGCAGTCCCTGACTTCTGATGTCTGGGTCAGGCTGATAGACACCACCTTAAGCTCCAGCTGTGTCCTCTCTATATGCAGGATCACTGAAGTTTGACAGCTCCATTCCTCAGGACCCATGGTCCCTCCTTTCTGAGAAACTGACTGCCCAAAGTGTCCAGCTCCTTCGCTTCACTCTGTGCTTGGGGAAGGATCTTAGGAGGTCTTTAACCCCACAGGAGCTTCTGAAGACAGAAGGAAAAGTTTGGGTGGAAGTGGGAGCTGGCAGAGAAGGTAAGGAACTTAACAAGGCAGGCTCCCCACCCTCACAAATTCCTCTGCTGCACCTGTAGAACAAACTAGAGATGCTGAGCTCTTCCCTCTCTCCCCACCAAAGGTTCTACACATCATCTCCATGTGAGTCCTCACGAGTCAGGCAATGAGAAGCCTCACTTGGGTCTTGGGGGAATGCTGCAGGATACTGATGCTCATGAAGATAATGGACCAAAGTTTCTTGAAAGTGCAGGTTGACAAGGAGTCCTTGACACCTAAAACACTAATCATGTAGTGTCCCTGCAGAGGGGCTATCACTGCTGGGACAGAGTTGAAAGATCACCTGAGTCAGCTGCCTGGACCCCAATATATGGATCATAGACTCCCAAGTCATGCCAGCTTACCTGCATTCACCTCTGAAGGGGGAACTCAGGAGTTCATATTGAAGCACCTGCTTTGGTGGCACTTGGGCATGGGGATGTTTAATAGCCACTGTCTCCATTCAGACCCTCAGATTCTCAGGAAGGCAATGGGAACTTCACAGTCTCCAGATCTTTCCCTATTGTATTCATGGGCTGGATGATATGAGCTGATCCATGCGCTTTCTGGCACCTTATAGAATATTCTTAGGAAAATCAGGCAACTTACTTAAGCCTGTGTTAAGGTCAAATTCTGACAACACACAGCCTTCCGGTTCTTCTAACAACCACAGCACAGCCAAGCAGAGATGACTACCTGCATCTAAGCCTGGGAAGAAGTGACAGCCAGGACACAGGCTTGGCCTTATTCTGTCTACCTTCTTTCAAGGAGAGAGACACGTGAAAAAAAAAATCTCACAAACACAAGGCAAAAGGTTTATATTGCTCAGAGTGATGGGGGCCTGAGCTGAGCCCTGGAAGAAAATATAATAGAAAAAAAGCCAAGGAGGTCACCAAGCCATGCTTGTCTCCTAGTTGAATGTAGACAAATGTCTATGGGGGATGAGCTAGCCAGACACTCAGACACCAAAGGTGTACCATTCAGCAAGCATCTGTATGCCCAAGGGCCCCAGGTTTCTGAGACCCTGACCTTCTAGGAGGGGTGCAAGAGAAATGAAGATTGGGGCGGAGAGATTATAAAAGGGAAGCAGTGTGTGCGACCAGAACTGAGCCTACTGAGTGGATTCGTGATCTGGTAGAGGGGCCTCTCTATAGGCATCACTACCAAACTTCACAAAATGGTTTCACCTGCCCAGTGACCCTCACGTGCAAGTGCAGTGAATGTGACTCTGGAAACTAGTGGAAGTCAAGCAAGTCATGGAGACCTTTCACCTTGGGGGACAGAGTCTTATTTTATATACCTCATGCCTGAGAAAACCACATGTTATTGGATGAATTCAACTGATAGAATGAGGTAGATAGTTCAAACGGGAGCAGTGAGCATGTGGGGAGGGTGTGTTTCAGAGATGTGCAGACTGACGCTAGATGTTTATGGTAAGGCAATCGCCGCAGCATTGGCTGGTGCCCATTGCCAATGGAGCTGCTTCCTTCTCACTTCCCTTGGGGTTTTCAAGCCTGTGTCTAAGTGATAATGAAAACTCTCCATCAATGGGCTTATCTGGGGTTCTTGTCAGTGGCACGATGCCAATGTAACGGGTTTTATTAGATGGTAAGCAGTTTCAGAGGCATAGTGAAAATTACAGCATACAGCCTTCCAGATAAGTGGTGTCGTGGGTGGCAGTTCCTGCTTCTTAGCGAGGGAAGGGACAAAGAGATCTCGCTGCAACTCGGGGTGCAATATGTTGCCTACACAGAGTAAGCAGAGAAAGGATTTGTAGGGTTACTCTCCCTCTGAACCAATATGGGAGACATGGATGCCCCTACTCGCCTTCGCTTGTCTACTGACCTCACCCTCTGGGTCACCATCCCTGTCTTGTACAATTTCAGCAGGATTTGGGTAAAAACGGGAGGAGATTATTTTGTGTGTGCTGTCTTGGCTCCCTGCTTGATTTGAACTTGCCTAGCACTTTGAGTGTTGGGACAACAGGGTAGACACAGCTGCTCTTTGCTAGGAAAGCTATAGAAGTGACTGTTGTGATTTGGGCTAGATGGGACCAAAGAACCAGGATGGTTTTGTTCCAGAACAAACATGTGGCAGTGTTGTGCTGGTAGATGGGAGATAACCAGCTCTGGGGGAAAGGCCCGATTTACAACACTTAGTTATTCTGAGTGTATAAAAACTTCCATCATGGCTAATTTCAAGCTACCTGTGTGACATCCCTTGTCACAGGAAGGAGGGGGTGTACCTCACCAACTCCCCTGGAAGATTGGTTGGGGAGAGATGGGTACAAAGTCCAAACAAGTGTCCTGAGGAGTCCCCTCTGGACCCCAGGTTCTTTTTTTCTACCGAGGCAGGTGTGAGCATACCTCTCCCAGCAATGGGAAGATATTAAAACCTCCTTAGATGTTACAACTATCTCCATGGAAACTATGAAGCCCGACAACTAAGCCTAATGGAGCTGTTTTCTAAATGAATTGCCAAGAGTTAATGATGAGCCATCTTTTCAAATAGACAAGCAGACATTTCTCTGCTTTTAACTACTGGGGCTGCCTGGCAGGGAAGACCAACATTCTTTAGGCTGGTCCCTGGTGGATAGTTCCCTCTGTACTTCTGAGACTAGGATGTGTGGAGTGATAAGGAAAGAAAGATCCTTCTGACCTGATGGCTCCCCACCCTTTTCACCCAGAGGGGTCTCCTACAGGGCTGAGAAACAACTGCTCTGAGCATTCTCAAGTCAGCCTGAAAGGATGAGATGGGAAGAAGGCATGGACTGTGTGTGTGTGTGTGTGTGTGTGTGTGTGTGTGTGTGTGTGTGTGTGTGTGTGTGTGCAGGCATGTGGGGCTAGAGGTCAATCTCAGGTGTTGCTTCTCAGCCACCATCTACTTTGTTCTTTTCTTTTCTTTTTTTTTTTTTTTTTTTTGAGATCTGTCACTGGCCTGTAGCTCACCAGTTCAGCTAAATCTTGGCTGACCAGTGAGCCCTGGGGAGCTACCTCTCTTGTTTCTCTGGTGCTAGGATTACAGGTGCACATCACCATGTCCAGTTTGCTTTTAGTGTGGATTCTTGGTGGTCAGACTCAGGTCCTCATGCCTGTGCAGAAAGCACTTAACTGGCTAACCTATTTCTCCAGTCCTTAGTTTTTAATGAGACCTGACAATGGCTCCCAGTGGGTTGGCATGTACATTATAGAAACAGCATCCTATACTAATTGCACTCTCTCATCAGTGGCACAAAGCACTCTTGTGGTGACCTTGGACAACCCCTGCTTTCTCGGGACAGAGTTACAGAATGAGGGTAATGAACCATGAGGATAATGATACCCAGTATCTGAAAACTAAGACTGCATCTCTGTTATGTCAGCTTCTGTGCATCCACCTCACAGGATGTGATGGGCAAGATGTCTAAGACAAGAGGGAGTATTTCCTACCAACTCAGATCCCTGATGGGGAGGTAGGACAGACCAGATACCTTCTTCCTGCTTTACTGGGCTCACATAGCTATGGCATGCAAATCAGAAGAAGGTGACTTCCTTCTCAGATTTCAGAGACTCTAACATTATCTATTACCTGTCTATTGAGACCACTTTCATGCTACGATTGTCAATACACGCAAATATCAGTTTGTTTGATGGAAGAGGGACAACAGTTGAATCCAATGTATCATTCCTAAGACAACTGGTTGGCAGCAAACTGGTTGTTAAACACTTTTCCATTGAGTGCAGAGCCCAAGGGTGTCAGCTGAGCACAATGTAGTTGGCACCAGCTAGATAATATTTGGGTTACAGCAGCCACCACTACCAAGTGGAAAAGAGATGCCATATTAGATCTGGGGCCAGATGGCCACAGCCAGCCTCACTTTCAGCATCACTGAAATGTCCCTTGGAGCATGGAACCCCATGACCAGTGGTTAGCAAACAGGTGAGCGTCACGCCCTACACCTGCCACCAGCACTCTGTGTCCCCAACAGTGACTAGCCTGCTATCCTTTGGGAGGCCTTTGGTGAGTCTAAATGCTCAAAACACACTCCCCAAAAGAAAAGTCAAGACATGGCCCATGGCCATCCTTTGGTGATGGGACAGTCTGATATCTACCCCGGAAGAGCCAAGAAGCAGGCCCCAGAACTTGTTCAGACATCAACAACACTGCAATCACCAGGCAATGGTGGCAGTTAATGTCCATCCAGGAGTCCCAACCCACCTCCCTTTGCTCTGTCCACCTCATCCTGAACTCCCCAGCAGGAGAGTGGTCCTTCATTCTGACACTGGCAGAATATTCTGGCTGTGAGAGTCACCTGTGAGACCCACGGAACGGGAACGGATGGAGCGTCTATTGAAGATCCTGTTCAGAAGATCCTTGCAGCTCCTACGGTATTGGTGTCGAAGCAAGGAGTATACGAAGGGGTCTGATGCAGCCTTGCTGTAGGCCAAGCACTTAGATAGCACACCCCAGTGGGAGCCGATGGGTGCTGTGGAGAAGAGTTCCACCAGCCTGTGGAGAGATGGGAGTGTGTTACTGAGGGGCATGTAACCACGTCAGGTAACCACAAAAGCAATAATGATGCACACTGATGAAAATGATGGCAATGGGCATTGGTTAGGCACATATTCTAAGATATGACAAGCTCATATCCCCAAGCTCATAAGGGCCATCAACTCTAAAGGCAAGATTTAAAGCCAGTTCCACCTCTGCTTCTGACCCTGGGCAAGTCTTTACACTCCGTAGGTCTGCGTGTCTTGCCTGTAGAGTAAGGAAGTTAGATGGGCTTGTTTCTATGATCTTTGAATCCATGAGAGTCCAATTTGGTTCTGCCTCAAACTCAGTTCCGCCTTCCTGAGGAGTCTATGTGGGAGGGAGGGCTGAGAAAAAGCTTGGCAAACATTCTGCAAAGCTCCAGAAGAGCATCTGTCAGTGAGGAAGAGCTCTTCTTAGGACTGGGGTCCTGAGGGCCTCTGACGACAGAGCAGTCAGGAGACCTTGAAAGTGGCCTTCATCTACTGAGGAGGGCAAGAGAAGATCCATCCTGTGCGTTCAAGAGTTCAGTTCTTCGAGTTCTCCTGGTAGCCATGGAACTCACTGAGCAGTGAAAACTGCAGGCTTCAAGGGCAATAAGAATTCCTGGGTCCTCACTCCTACCCCTAATCATCATTACTCTCTTCCAAATGTTCCCAGCCCTGTTGGTCAGACTTGAGAAAGTATCATTAGCATAAGTTCAAAGAGACCCACAAAACTTGGAGAGTTTAGAGTTTAGAGGGAAGTGGAGATCCAGAAAGTAGAAGGGTCACCGCAAGCCTAGTGTCTGTTTCCAACTAGATTCTGGCAGCTGGCCATCACCTGGGACATCTCCAGGAGAGCAGGCAGTGGTGGTTTTCAGCTTGGTGGGTTGCTTGGGAGAGGGCTCAGAGACAAGAGGGACAGAGTGTCAGCTGTGACTCTACTGTCAATTTTGTTTTCTTAGAGTGTTCTTGAGGTTGAGATTGCACGATGTGTCTTTGTTCGAGTCCGTTGAAGAAAAGGACAGGCACTGTATGCCATTCCCCGCTAACAGACCTCATTCTGAATGGATCTCCAGTGAGTCTGTTCTGAGGGTTTATTTGGCTTATACTTCCATATGACTGTTCATCATCAAAGGAAGTCAGGATAGAAACTCAAACAGGGCAGGAACCTGGAGGCAGGAGCTAATGCAGAGGGCGTGGAGGGGTGCTGCTTACTGGCTTATTTCCCACGGCTTGTTCTATCTACTTTCTTGTAGAACCCAGGACCACCAGCCCAGAGATGGCACCACCCACAATGGGCTGGGCCCTCCCCCATCACTCATTAATTAAGAAAAAGTCTACATCCTGATCTTATGGAGTCATTTTCTCAATTGAGGCTCCCTCCTCTCAGATGGCTTTAGCTTGTGTCAAGTGGACTTAAAATTATCCAGCTCTCCATGTGATGCCAAACCATGTTTCCCAAATGGCCTATATTCTATATATTGTTAAGCCATAATAGCATCATGGCTCTCCCCAAAGGATAGGTAGGTGTGTGTGTGTGTGTGTGTGTGTGTGTGTGTGTGTGTGTGTGCAGGTACGCATATGAATGTGTGAATGCATCCATGGAAATCAAAGAACAGCCTTAGTGTGTTCCTTCCTTAGACACCTTCCACATTGTATTTGGGACAGCAGGGTATCTTGCTGGGTTGGAACCTCATCGAGTTGGCTAGGATAACTGGCCAGCAACTTTGCAGGGATCTGCCTGACTTCATCACCCATTTTGTCCTTGCTGAGGTTGCAAGCAAACACTGCTCCACCCAGCTTTTGACATGGGAAAACATACCGCTGTTCCAGGCTGCCTCACAGGCTCCTGCATTGTTTCCAGGTCTACAGTGCGCCTGACACCATTGCTTTCAGATACAAAAGGTAAGGCAGCACATGAGATACTCTTAATGCTTCCTCTGCCCATCACTGCTCCTCATGCCTTTGCGCTTTCTGTTCTGTCCCTGTCTGTCTGTCTCTCTCTCCTTGTAACATTCTGCACACACAGACACACACACAGACACACAGACACACAGGCACAAACACAGACACACAGGCACACACACACACACACACACACACACACACACAACAGAGACACACAGGCACAAACACACAGACACAAACACACAGACATAAACACACAGACACACAGACATACAGACACACAGATACACAGACACAGACATACAGACACAAACACACAGACATGGACACACACAGACACACAGACACACAGACACACACACACACAGATACACACACACACACACACACACACACACACACACACACACACACAGAGTGTATGTACATTAAAGTGCAATGCAAGTCACAGAACATTGCTTGGGAAAAGAGCCCAATTATCCTCAAGGCTTCTGGAGACTCAATCTGCATATGTCTGCATATGCAAAGGCCTGTAAGCTCTAAGGGGAGGCTTTAAGCTTTTATGAGACATTGGAGTGGAGGAGTCATTTATTAATAGAACGTTAACAGTAGGGAGCCACCTGCACATTAACCCCTCTCCCCTCTCCATCATTCCATTACTCTGGAAAGCTGTAATAATGGGGCCATCAGATCCGCAAATGCCTCTAAACCTGATCCTGATGATTTACGACAACTGTAATTATTTGTAAGTATAGATTGCCACACAGACGATAGGCTTACAATCACTTGAAGACATGCGAACATTAATTCAGAAAATATTTACCAAGAGCCCGTGGGTAGGGATGTGCAGTGGCCCTGAAGGGGTCTGGCCACTCTAGGAACAGTCTAACTGACCCAGAGCTCAGATGAGCTATATAACTAAAACAAAGATATGTCAGGCCTCCGTTAAGAGCTCTTGCAGAAAAAAGAAAGAAAGAAAGAAAGAAAGAAAGAAAGAAAGAAAGAAAGAAAGAAAGAAAAGAAAAGAAAAGATAGATGGTGCCTGAACAGCACCTAAAGCCTACATGCACACACATGAATTGGTACACATATGGACCTACACATACACGTGCATGCATGCATACATGCACACAGTGGATAAATTGAATTTTTATTGTATTTATTATCTTAATGGAGAACTGCTATGAAAAGAATTGATTGTATTGGTTTTTATCATGCTAAAATCTTGGAAGATATAAACCTGAAGTAGGTGCCCCTTCATTTGGACAGTTCAGCCACCTATGTCTGGTGGCTGTCATGTTAGAAAACACTACTCTAGATCTCTTTCATGCTGTCTTCTCTGCTTCAATTATTACTCCTCCTCACACACACATGGCCAGACCCACTTCACAAGCTTTGTCCAGTAGCCTGGCCAGGAAGCTCCATTCTGCCTCAGAGCCCTGGGTTCTGGCCCTGCCGGATGGAATGGGTCTGACTAACTACAGGCTCTATTTGCGGGGCCAGGGTTCCTATCAGGGGGCTCTTGGGGGTTCCTTCAATTCACCCTTCATCTTCAGGGGAACTTTTATAGTCTGCATAGAGAAGGTGCTAGAGACACACTCAACAAAGTGATGGGAGGTGAGCGTGAGTGCTGTTGTGAGAGATTTGCTCAGGGTAGTTCTGCATACACACAGAGAAGACAAGTGATGAGGTGATGAGATGGGGTGGCTTCCCCTGATCCAGGTTCTATACTGGAGGAGATAGGGGGGTGGCTTCCCCTGACCAAGGTTCTATACTGGAGGAAGTGAGGCCTTCATTCCCCTGGAAATGCTGCTTATTCTCAAGCAGGATGGACAGTTTTGTGAATGTTTTTTAAAACTCAATTACATTAACTCCATTTGAATCTGCTAGCAATATGACTGAAACATTATTGCCTGGGCACTCTTAGAAGGAAATAGGCTATAATAAAAAAAGGGGGGGGTAGAGCAAGGGAGGCGAGAGGGGAAAGGGAAGGGAGAGAGAATACACTAGGAAATGAGATTAACTCCGAGAAAAGCCTCGTTGCCCCAAGTGGGAGTCACACTGCTTACTCTCTGAGGATTCAAGTTCACCTCCTCAGTCCATGAGGTCAAAAGGGAAGGGTCTCTGTCTACTTTCTTTCTCACCCACATTCCCTGACTGGCTAGATCACCTTCAGTCTCGGGGTGTCATGGGGACAGAAGATAACGGCCCAAGAATCCACACAGGCATGTCTGTGTCACACACTCCAGCGTTCCACATCCTTTAACTCCAGGACACCACACTGTCTTCTGGGGGCCCAGAGAGGTGAGGGCACCGGCCCAAAGTTGCCTAGTGGAAGGGTAGAGTGGAAGGCCTCTCTGTCTCTCTGTGTTAGATCTTAGGCAGAGTCCTGCTCTAAGCCAGCTCTGGCTTCCCAGCTGGGATATAGGTTGAGATCACAGCTCCTCAGTCAGGGTGATTCTGTGCCTGGGGAACACTCAACAGTATCTGGAGACTTGGTTATCAAATTGAGAACATTGAGGGAAGGAAAGAGGTGTTCCTGGCATCCAGGTGGTTGGGACTAAGGAGCCAAATATACATCTTACAATGCATTGGGCAGCCCCTCTCTGCCAAGAGTCATCTGTGTGCAACACAGCAACAGTACTGAGACCCAGTGCATAGTTCCAGAAGGAAAAAGCAATGACTCTGCCCTGTCCTGTGGTTGGACCACCTAGGGACCCACATGCATAGCTCCAAGTCCTGTGTTCACAGTGAGAGATAGACTGAGTCTGGCTCCCCACAAGGAAACACATACTGCGGAAGGCAGTGAGTGGCACTGTACTTAGGCCTGGGCTATCTGAGGAAGAGAGGAGGGAGCTAGAGAGGTGAGCAAGAATCCCTGTCTGCCTGTTTGTACGTTCTTGTGGGTCCTGTGGGCAAAGGACCGTCTCTCGGCCTGAAGAAAGAACTGGAGGTCATGACTGAAAGTACAATTAGCGAGGCTGGGCTCTATGTCAGGACAAGTGGGGAGAGCAGAGAGGGCAGTCACAGCTGGCTTAGCCTCATGGGGAAGAGGAGGCTGGGTAGCAGTGAAGGGGATGCCCATCTGGACTCCTGCAGTGCACTTGCTGTGTTCACTCTCTCTGTCTCTGTCTCTCTCTCTGTCTCTCTTACACACACACACACACACACACACACACACACACACACACACACTATGAAACCATTTCCAAGACTCAATCAAAGCTCCTGCATCTTAATAGAACCGCTGTCCTTTGTGATCTCCCAACTTCGCAGATCACAAAACTACTTAGGATACAAAGCTGTAGGATTCCACCCCACCTCCCATCACCAGGCGACAAAGCAGCTTGGGAGAGGGAAGCAAGAGGGGAGG
This sequence comes from Onychomys torridus, assembly GCF_903995425.1. NCBI lineage: Eukaryota > Metazoa > Chordata > Mammalia > Rodentia > Cricetidae > Onychomys > Onychomys torridus. Next base: position 109,771,112 of record NC_050443.1, on the reverse strand, counting down.
GAATCATTTTCTTTTTTCCTTTTTTCTTTCCTTTCTTTCTTTCTTTCTTTTTTTTTCCCTGTCTGACACTGGCATGGGCACCTCTCACAGCTGGAGCGGGCTAGCCTAAGCCATGCTGCTCCCTGGTGCCAGTGAGCTGCAGCCCTGTCTGGCTCTTGGTGCTCTGGGAAGAGGACAGTCACCGGCCTCTCAGCACAGCCACAGGAGTGGTGGCCTGCCTGGAAAGACACAGAGAGAATTGTCTGCTTTTATTCAAGTGGCGAGGATTTCTGAAGTGGACTGTTCAGGGCCTGGCTACCCAGGACAGCGGGCAGTGGGACCCTGCACTGTGCAATACTTCCCTCCATCTTTCCTCCCTGTTTCTTCTGGCCAGCGCCTCCTGGAGTATGAATGTGGGGTGAAGAGGTACAATGAGGTTATCTGGAGATAGAGGGAAGAGCCTTCCACCATGGGGTACTGAGGTTAACACATAAGTGTCTAAGGCTGATTACAGACAGTAATGCAAAGGTTTCCCCCAAATCCAGTTGATCCCCTATATGGAACAGCTGGCCCACTTCTGGGTATAAGACCAAAAGAAATGAAATGAGACTCCCACAGGTACCTGCATGCTTTATTTACTGAAGCACGGTTCATAGCAGCTGAGGCAGAAACAACCTGGGGCCGCAAACAAAGAAAATGTGGAACTGATACACAACAGGATGGCATTCAGACAAATGGGTGGAGCCAGAAGACACGATGAAATAACTCAGACAGGTGCCACCTGTTGTCTCATAAAAAACATACCTTAAAAAGCCCATCAGAATATGCAGCAGTGATGCTGAGGAGGTGGGATGAAGGGGATGGGGAAGGAAGGGTGGATAATGGCATTAAAACAGACGTGATAAACATGTCCTCACATTCTTCACCCCAGTGCAGGGGTGGGGTGGGGTGGGGGTGGGATGGGAATGGGGGGGGCTGCACTTTACAACAGCCTGTTATATATGTTATAAATAATGAGCAGAGAGGTGCTTGGAGGCTCCCAACACACGGTAATGGCAAATTACCCCAATTTGACCAGCACATGTTGTGTATGTGTAGTGTAATTTCACATAATGCCTCATAGGTTCATGCAGTGATTACGTGGTAATCAAAACTGTGAAAGTTGTTAGAGGAACAGGACACGTTAACTACCCTGATTTGATTTCTACCCATTGAATACATGTATTGAATCATCAGGAGGTACTGGTAACTATGTGTAATAAAAATGTTAATTAAAGCGCTAGATAGCTCAGTGGTCACAAGCTCAGACTGCTTAAGAAGAGGACCTGAGTTCAGTTCTCAGCAGCTTACAGCCTCCTATAATGCCAGCTCCAGGGAACCTTGAAACTCTCTTCCGGCCTCTACAGATATATGCACTCACCGGAAATGACACACAGACACAGACACATAATTCAAAATAAATATTTAAAATGTTAGTTATTGATAAGGGAAAGTCAGAGGCTGAAGAGAAGCATTCAAGTGTTCATTCTCATCCTTCCATTCTCTCAAGACAGACATGCAGCCAAAAGGGGCCCCCCTCTGGCCCTCCGAGCCCTGGTCCTCATTCACAGGTCAGCTTACCTGGTAATCACATAGGGGGCAAAGCAGACGAGGAAGGTCCCTATGAAGGTGCTAATCTTTTTGGTGGCACGCTGTCGCCTCCGCTTCTGTTCCTCCAGACACCGCTCCCTCACACTGCACGAGACAGAGAAGAGAAGAGAATTCATGGGGTGGCCTGGCCTGGCACAGGGAGGTGCTACTCATAAACTCAAACAATGGATTCTAGGCATGTAGCTATAAAGCCAGAGACCAGGGGTCTAGTCTTGTGCCCTTGGGCAAGCTGTGTGACATTGCCAAGGTCATTATTTGTAGTGTAATGCCATACACCACATTTTATTGATGTGCTCTCTTATAGACAATGTAACATAGTCCATATGTTACAAATGGGATTGTTTGAAGAATTAAATGCACAATGCACAGTGTACTGGTTTCCTTTCTGTTTCTTCGATAAGACACCCTGACCAAACACAACTCAGGAGAGGCAAAGGGTTTATCTGGCTCACCCTTTCATGAAACAGCCTATTATTTGGTGGAAGGCAGGTACTCAAGCGGCTAGTCACATCACATCTACAATCCAGAGAAGGGAGAAGCAAACAAAACCACACTGCCTGCTTGCCTATGCCACCAGCATTCTCCTGCTTCAAGTTCAGAACCCTCAGCGTGGGGGATGGTGCCACCCTTACATCAATGAGTCATCAAGACAATCCCCCACAGATATGCCCACAGGCCTATCAGATATAAATAATTCCTCAACTGAAATGCTCTTCCCAGGTAATTCTAGGTTGTGGCAAGTTGACATTTAAAGCCAGCCATCACACATAAAGACACATAAGATGGATCGAGTGTAGATAAGGGTAACACAATGAGTACAAATAGACAGGAACTCATGTTATCACTGCTTACGGCACTCACTGATTCCCCTGCACAATCCTGGGGGGCGACACTGTGTGATGTCTTTTATTTTTATTTTTACCATCTTTAGTCCTACAGGTGCTATTTCCCTGCCTCTGGGGCTCACCTATTATGATGTGTTGGGGTTGTCAACCTGACAGAATCCAGAACCACCTGGGAGATGGAACCTCTGTGCTTACCTGGGGGAATTATCTTGATTACATCCATTGACATGGGAAAACCCATCTTAGTTATGGGCATGTGCCGTTCTTGGCACATGATTCCTCCAGAGACTAAGATAGGAAAAGCTAAGTGACAGCCAAGTCCTCTTGACATTGAGGATGTAGCTTAGAAGATGGAGTCAAGAGCCACCAATGTCTCTAAGCCTATTTCTGCTCCACTCTGCTCCAAGCCCTCCCAGAACTGATCTCTCTTCACCAGTAGAAATGGGGCATCACAGGCATGGAGCACAGGAAAGCAGCTGTGCATACATAGGTAGACAAACCAGCTCCAAGTTCCAGAAGCTCTATCTTGTAGCGTCCAGTATGGACATAGGTGAGCAGAGAGGGATACTGGAGGCAGTGTCGCCCAGCAAGTTACTTGGCAGAATCCAGCTTGGGCTGCGGTGACTTGCCCCTGAAAACAGGCTGGCCTGCTCCACAAAAGCAAGCAGTAGAGAAAAAGTTCATGAGCTGGATCCAAGTATGTTGTTAAAGTAAGGGCCACCCACTGCTTCTAGGAGAGTGAACATTTTAATCCCTAAATCTCTCAACAGATTTCTTCTCAGATGGACAAAAGTTTGGATGGATGGATCTGGAATTCTTGCTGGATCCCTTCTTGATTTCTACCTTTATATAAATTTATAGAGTTAAACACTAGATTGGGGCTCGGAATCAAAGTTTCCCACTGTTGAAAAATGTGTGGTTCACAATTAACGCTACTAATTATTTTATAATAGTTAATACTAATAATGGTCTGAGTCTCTACCACGTGTCATGCTAGATTCTGTGACAGGATTTCATGTGTGTTAGTTTAGTTGGTACTCACAGTGTTTCTAGGAGCCAAGGATGATGTCATTACAGTCCCCATAGTTGAGAGAAGGACATTGAGGCTCAGGAGAGTTAAGAAATTTGCTCAGGATCACATAGCACATTCACACGGCTCCTAAATGGTGACTATAGGATGGTCAGAACTTGACCAGGTACTGCCTCTGTTTACTACTGAAAAGTATTCCATCCTAAACAGTTTCCAGGGAGCTAGCCTAGTTTCTGAGGGGGATCCTATATCTGAGAATCCTTTGTCCTTGGCAAGCCAGGCTGGCAGATGATGGCAGGATCTGAATCCAGACCAGGGTCTGGAACCAAGCTCACCCCTCCCCCTAAATAAACAGAATATCTGTGTCATCACAGGGGAAGTCCCTTGGCCTGGCATGTGGTGGGCTTGAGGTCACTGAGCTCCTGCTTGACCCAAATCCCCAGACTTCCTGATCATGTGTGGATTTCTGTAACATTTCCCACTAAGGCTCACAGGCTCCTGTGATTGTGAAGCCTGTGGGTGCAGGGACATGACCAGCTCAACTATCTTGGTTTAAAACTCAAAGTCCCTCCTCTGGGAGTCTCAGGCTAGGGCAGAGAAGAACAGTGGAGACCACAGAAGCAGAAGGCTTAACGTTACTCTTCACAATGGAGGTCTGTGTGCTCCAGTGTTCACAGATTCCCATGGAGGAGTAGTGGAGTGTAAACTTGGGGTGTCAGCCATGTCCCCTGAACCATCACACAGCATTCTTCCATGACAACAGAGGAAGATTCTGGCACTCAGTAAGCAAGCATGCCAAATTCACACAAAGGACTCTGCAAGGGGACAGGTGCACCTGTGTTCCTGCCAGCCCTCGGAGCTTTAATGTGAGAGCCCTCTTAGGTACCCTGCCTTAGGAGGGCCCTGCTCTCCTAACTCTGTGGCCTCAGGGAAGTCACCAGGCCTCTCTGAACACGTGTCCCCACTTTTCAAAGGAGGATTTCACCAGCGCTATAAGTAGACCATTATGGGGATAGACATGACTCACTGACTAGTAGGGCACTGAGAGTTGGGGAGCTTCCTTATGCTCCCCAAGGAGTCAGTGTTCTGGTGAAGGGCTGCAGACTCTTCCCTGTCCATAGTAGACCCTCTCTCTTCCAAAGCACGGGGAACTTAATGTCTATAAAGGCTTTGGGAGTCAGAGAGACAGACATTTGAATAACTGAGGAAGGGAAGGCGAGGACTGTCATAGGACCGTCACTGTGACTCCCCCAGGCTGCACAGATCTTCAGAGGTCTTTAAGGACACACCAAGCAGAAGGCACTTTGCAGCTGGGTCTCTTCTTTGGCCTTTGCTTCTTGGCTAATAATCTAGTGGTTAACTGTGAAGAGCCAAGGTTGGGCTTCCAGATTCAAATCCAGGCACTTAATTATGGGGTGGCTTTAAGCAAGTGATACAGCCTCTCTGTACATCAGCTTCCTCATCTCTAAAAATGAGGGTATTGGGAAAATCTGCCTTGTAGGGTTACACTGTGAGTGACTGAATTAAAATATGAAAAGTTCTAAGAACAGTGGTTGACTCGGTGAACACTTAGTGAGCGCTAACCAAACTATTCTCAACTCAAACACTCACTGGAAAGCTGTATACTGTGGTCCAGCTCTGCCTTGGACCTCCAAGCCATAGAGTTTCATCTTTCTGTGAAAGTCCTTCTTGTTCTATGCTATGTCCACAGAAGAGAGGCGGCTGTGGCTAGGGACTGTGCCAGGGGTATTGTGAACTAGCATCATGCCACCTAACACTGAGTCCTGAGTTGACTCTGTGGCCCACTTGGGGCTTACAGGGACATCACAGATTCTAATGTGACATGCCAGTAGAACAAAGAGAGTGTCTGCAGAGGGTACTCTGCCCCAGGGCCATGTTACTGCTGGGACGGAACAGTAGACTCTGCAGCATATGCCTACCCAAGCTTACAGATGGGGAGACTGAGGCTTAAAGGAGTGAAGGACCTGCCTGCCTTGAGAATCGGGTACAAGTGGAACTTCAGACACATGGGCACTGACTACCAGCCCAGAGCTTCCAGTTAGGGCTGTGCCACTCCTTCCCTGAGCTATTGTAAAGGATAAGGCTGAAGCCAGCTCTGCCATTTCTTCCTGGGCTCTGCTGTTTCCTGGGAAATAGTGTGGCGGTGGTGGTGGGAGGTGAGTAAGGTCAGGTGACCCCAAGTTTGGAGAAGCAGCTTGACCATCAGCTTAGCACCCCCATCACTTAGGTATGAGACATCTCGCTGGGCTCTCAGAATGATAGGATCACGAAACCACTTGCCGTCATCTCCCTCACTGTAGCTTTGCAACCCCGAGACCCCTAAAATCTTGTGTCCTGTGAGCTGCCACTGCGCTTATTCTCAGTTGAGTACCCAAGTAGTTTAGGACATGCCTAAGAAACGTACCAGCAGTTGGGGACAGAACCAAACCTCATCTCAAATCTCCTGACCTGACTCTGCAGTGTTCCCCCCACCCTCACTGTCTCCTCTCATCTGACTGTGGCACCCAGAGTCCTTGGACTCCTGGATGAAGTCTGTGATGCAGAGAACATGAGGTACAAAACTCACTTAGGGAACCCTGATTGCAGTGTGAACACGTGTGCTGGCCTGGAGTTGGAGGAGGGGGTGTCGCAAGATTTGAGAGCAGAGCAGATAGGCTCTCTGGCTTTCTGACATGTGAGGTCAGAGAGTTGAACTCAGCTGCCTCCAGTAACAGCAACTCTGGAAGTATCTAAACAGTGATAGAAACCTCTGAGATGGCTAAGTCCTCAATGAGCTGAGATGTCCATTGTCCCACCAGAGCCCACAAACTTGGAGCATTCAAAGGCTGGTCCCTGATGGTTTCCTGGCTTTTAAGACATGAGACAAGATGTCTGATGGTGAGAAAGAGCCCTGAGTTTTCAGTTAGGATGCTGGCATTGTCAGACCCCTCAGATCTAGGAAATATGGTCCCTGCTCTGAGCCCTCTGTGTGAAAGCTGGAGCCCACACCTCCTACTTCAGAGTAAACTCCCAATTTTCTAGGGCACATAATCCTTGTCCAAATGCCTTGATTCTGTTTCCAAAATACGTGCAGACCCCTGGTCCCTACCCAAAGGTGGGCTATACTAGATGTACTCAGTTCAAGGCCCAAGGAGCACCACACATACATGGAACATGACTATATGACTTTCAGTGTGCACATGGTCCAAGAGAGGCACCTCTGGTGCTGGGTGGAGTCGAGAATGGAGAAGTAAGGTAAGTGGACCTCTTAGTGTTCTCTAGCTCAGATGAGGCTAGCCTCCAAAGAGCCTGTAAGTCCTAAATTTGAGTCCACTTTTAAGAAGCATATTTGCTAAGATAGGGGGATTAGAATGTATTCCATGTAACCATCTGTAAGCTAAACTAGAACTTCTAAGCATCTACATAAACAGTTTGTAAGCCTCTATCTGCCTGGTTGCTCCATCTATAAATCTCAAGGACAGACTTGAGTGTGGACCTGGGTATGAGCTACTTTCTAGAGTTCATCAAGTGCCTCCCTCTTGGGACCAACTTCTACCTCTGTAAAGTCAAGGGTCCAGTAAGATTCTGCCTCTTTGGCCAACTTCTGAGAGCCAGCTCTCAGCCAGCCCCTATGGTCATGGTTCACAGGATATTGAGGGGTTAGAGATAGACCCTGGTAATACTGTGAGGAAGTTCCCATTCAGCTTGCTGGAGAGTCTCTGTCACCAACAACTTAGCTCCAGGAAGCCATCTACCTGGCATGATGAGCCTGGCCTGGGTTGGAAAGAGGACACTGGAGCTGGGCCATGAAGCCTGATCCGCTGTACCTGGCAGCAGCTGAACAGGTCTAACTAGAGCCCTCCTAGAGCTTTGACTGAGAGAACTGAATGACAGACACTGGGCAGGTAGAGAGCTGAGTGTGGATCAGATACCACAAAGTGAAACATGCTTCCCAAATGAGGTGACTTGGGAAAGGACCACAGAAACAGGAGATGCCACTCTGGGTCTCAGATTTAGAAAAGAATCCTGCTGTTTAGATGGTCATTGTAGCAAATGAGTAAAGCTTGCCACTCAGCCTCCAGGAAAATCAGCTACCTCTGTCACTTCCTAACAAATGGTACCTGGACTCCAGGCAGCACAAAGCAGGTCTCTTAACTAAGTCCTGGGGTACATGGGGGTATCTGAGATGACTTCCTGTGAGCTAAGACTCCACTTGCCCCTCTGGCTGTCTAAACTGACACCCTAAGACTATATAGGTTCTTGACACCAAAGCATGTCATAGCCTGGGGTGGGGCAGGACTCCACCACAGCCTTTAGAGCTAAGACTACAGCTTCTCAACTGTACCACCAAAGTGACACCCAGCCCATCAGCTGTCAGGGAAGTGGACTGGCTGTTGTGTTCTGTGGAATCCACCTCCCACACTCGTGCTTGAGACCTCTGGAAAAGACAGTTTGTGTTCACCAAGGAGTCCACGGCTCTGTGACCTAATGGAGCTTCCTGGAGAGTCTAGAAGCAGGGGCTCCTCCAAACAGCCTGAGGCTTAAGTCACAGTTCTCTACAAAGCTGACAAGGGCCTGGATTCCAGCCCAGTGTCTGTCTTTGCGTATGGCACTCCTAGATACTCTCTGTAGTTCTGACCTAAAGTCAGAGAGCCAGGCAGGAGGAGAGGAAGCCCTTGCCCCTAAATAGAATGCAAAGTGGCGTCTACCCTCCTCTCTGGGGAATTAAGAGCAGAGACCAGGCTTTCCTTCTCTCTAAAAGAACTGGCTCCTCTCCGGGCTCCACTTCTCCTTCCCTCCACTGGGAGGCTGGGTGAATGGACTTTCTAGGACTAGTTCAAGTCTGCAAGAGTTAACACTTGCATGCATCCTCACAAGCTGCCCCAGCCCCAGCCCTGGAGATGGCCCTTTCCAAAGTGAAGGATGATGAACAGGAATGTTTCTGCGAGCGTGGCTGAAGACTTTCTCCTGAAATGACTCTGCACAGACCCAGGCAGAGAGAGCTGATGCGAGCACATTCTGTTTAAGTTTCTGTGGGGAAGATTTTATGTAGAGCAGACTAGAGCAGCCTGTCATTGGGAGTAATTGCTCAGAGGGGGACAGTAGACACACTTAGCCATGCCCTCCCAATGCTCAGGCCTGGTGAAATTCAGCAGCTGCTTATTGCTCAAGGCAGGGAAGCTCTGCAAGGGGCTTTTGCTCAGACCAACACCTTCTGTCTGTTTGCTGTGCCCTGTAGGGCTAATACACATTGGAGTCCACACTCTTCCCTACCCCAAGGCTCCCTGAATCCTGGGGCTCTGCTCATACATAGAACCATAACTTTCCATCACCAGCACTCTCTGTATGCTGTGTCTTCTGTGCCAAGTGGACTCCTAAGCTCTTATCTAGACTCTCGGGAAGCAGAGAGGGAGCCGCCTTTTAATGCATATAAACTGGCAGAGACCATGGAATCACCTTCCCTCTTGATGTTCTAGTCTCGAGGAAAGATGAAGTGAGCGCAGGACAGCCTGATGGACAGTTCTCTCCTTCTCTCCCTAAGGGACATTAAGGACCACAGAGATTCCCAGCCAGTTCTTCCATTTGTCCCTTCAGTCTTCTCCTGCGAAATAGTGGGTCAAGAGGATGGAGATGAGTGGACAGGCTTTGTTTCAGGAGGCTGAGGAACAAATTCTTGAAGGGACCTTGAGGCTCCAAGTCCACAAGACAGGGAACAAGCCCAGGCCCTAAGGACCTACCACAGGGCAAAGGTGCTGTGGATCTGTTTGATGGGGACTCAGGCACACATACAGGGAGATCAAGAAAGCACCACACCCAGGATAGCAAGGACCCAGAGGAGTAACAGCGCAGTTTGAAGAGTTCTTATGGGTTTTCTAAGCTTCTAGACACCCCCTTTCAGGGCCAGATCCAAACCCTTCCCAAGCTTTGCACACTGAACAAAGCCCACTGCCTAGCATGAAGATAAGGAGAAAGAGGAAGTTCTGGCTTGGTTTTCAGTTCAGTGATTCAGAAAGTGAAGCTCTGGGTACCATTTAAACAGCATCTGCCATTCCCCCCTTGCTTAATGCAGTGAGGTGGAAAGAGGACTCTCCCACGGCCCTACCCTGGGTGCTGGGACCTTCCCAACTCACTACAGTGTCCCCAGAGCCCTGGATCAGGCCTCTCACCTGGGGTGGATGTCCACCAACAGCACGAGCGTCTGCATGGTGATCACGTCGATGCGCTTGCAGTGGAAGCGGGCCACCTTGAGCACCTTGAGGTACGTGAAGCAGAGTACGATGAAGGAGAGCAGGAAGCTGAGCGCATGGAAGGCGCTGGTGAAGACAGCAAAGCGCAGGCGCTCCTCGGGCCGCCGGCTGCACAGCGTACACGAGGCATATAGCTGGTGGAAGCCGAGCCAGGACAGGGCGAGAGCGGTGGCCGGGAAGGTGAGCGCGTGCAGCCACGTGTAGGCCACCATGAACGCAGCATCACGGAGGCGCATCTTGGCACGGTAGCTCAACGGGAAGACCACAGCCACCCAGCGGTCGATGCTGAGCGCGGCCATGCTGAGCATTGAGTTGGCGGCCAGGAAGGTGTCGAGGAAGGCGGCCAGGCGGCACAGGCGGTCCCCGGCCGGCTGCCGCTGCGCCACGACGCCGGCCAGCGTGAGTGGCATGTTGACCACGGTGCACAGCAGGTTGCCACACGTGAGGTTGAGGGTGAAGAGCGCCGGCGCCTGGCGGCGAATGTCAGCGCTGTGCAGGAGGCAGAGCAGCACCAGCCCGTTGGACAGCAGCGACACGCCAATGGTGCCCACCAGCAGCCCCGCCAGGCCCGCGTCCCACGAGTTCATGGTGCGCGCCTGCAGCTGGCGCTCAGGGCCCGCAACCCCGCGCCGCCATGGCGCAGCCTGCTGCCGGCTCAGCCCCTCGGCGACACGGACGCCCAGCGACCCCTGGCCCCCGTCGCCATGGCTACCCGGAGGGCGTCCAGCAACCCAGAACCCCGCGCCACCCTCTGGGCTAGCACCTAGGGACGCAGGCACCCGGAGCCCCGCGCCACCTCCCAGGCGAGCACCTGAGTGCAGAACCACTTGGACTCTGGGTCACCTCACCACCGGCGGCCAGCACCTGGGAGAGCGGTCACTCCCAGCCCCGCACCACCTCCGCTGAACTCCTGTGGTACCCTGGGATCCTGGGTCGCAGGTGCCTGCGGTCACTGTCTTTGCCTCTGCCTGCACCCGCCCTCACCGGGTCCCTCTAAGCTCTGGCTCTGCTCCGCACACCCTCCTGCTCTGTGGCTTTCTCTCTGTCTCCCTCTCTCTGCTTCTGCGCTCAGTCTCCAGTGTGCTCTCACTTTCTGCTCTCGCTCCCCCTCCCCCATCTGTCTCTCCCACCTCCAATTTTCTCCTTCCCTCTTGCTTCCCCTCCCTCCCTTTCTCCTTTCTCTCTTCTTTCTCTCAGGAAACTGGCTGCTTCTGAGAAGGAAATCCCACTGATAGTCTCTCTCTCTCTCTCTCTCTCTCTCTCTCTCTCTCTCTCACTCTCACACACACACACACACACACACACACACCACACCACACTCACACACACACTTGGAAGGAAAGAGCTCTGCAGGCTCCCTTGCAGAGTGACTGGCTCCCTGTGGCTCCCCTCCTCCTCTTCCCTTCCATCCTCCCCTATATAAGCAGGAGACAGGCTGAGTCAAAAGGATCTAAGGAAAGAGAAGGATGCCTGGGCACCCTCATACCTCAATGCCACTTGGTCACTCCTAGCTGACCAGACCTTGACCCAGCCCCCCTGTCCCATAGCTGCCCAGCATCTGGGCTTGCTGCTGTTAGCTAAGTTGAACTGGGAAGCCTGGTTAGGCTTCTGCTGAGCTGGGATGGAATTCACAGTGCTATCTTGCATTAGGACCAGATATCTCCTGAGATCCCACCCCCATCTGTCCACAGGCAGTTGCTGCACTACTGAGTTCCCAGGGCTTCATCCTATCACTCTGTAGTCATTCAGATGCATCCTCAGACTTGGTGGAAGGACACTTGAGGCTCACTGGGACATCCCTTGGGCATGCTTTCAGCCAAGAGAACACTTTATCTGTCCATAGCCATCAGAAGCAGCACGGGGTGACTGGTACTAGGCACATGTGGTGTCCAGTGCCAGCTGCTGTCTGTCCGTTCTGGGTCTGGTGAGACAGCAAGTTATTGCTGGTGAGACAATAAGTTATGTTTATTAGGCATGTGGGGGATCTGTTCAGCGAATGGATGACATGATTTGATCTAAATCATGGGAACCTGGAACTTAAAGTGTCTCAGCCTCCCCTTGGGGAAACATGTGGGGACTGTGGCTCTCCTGCCCCCAGTCCAGACTCTGCAGTTTCAAAAGTTCTTGATGGACAGGTAGGTGACAACTTTTGGAGTTTCCTCAGCCTCGTCTCTTTCTGTGAGATGCTACCTCCTCCAGTGAACACCTACATTGTGTCTCAGAGCCTGGTGATATGGTCAATGATGACTGCCTATGGCCAGACCTCAGTCCAAAAGAAGCCAAACATAGACAGTTTCCCTAAGAGAACTATTTTCTCTTCCCCATCACACTAATTATCTCTCCTCACAGAGTTTCAAGTATGGAGGGGGCACATATAAAGCACTGAGAAGGCAGAGAAAACAGTGTCTCCTCTCCCCTGTACCTTGACAGATGCTCATTAACAGTCATTGAAACAACTGACGGCCATACACAGTAGAGTACTGGGGCCACTTCTTACCAGTTCTGGAGGGTTCTCTGAGAGTTCTTCTGAAGCCTAATATGCCAGGGGCATCATAGAAACAAGCAAACGTCACAACCACAACTCAAGGCCTCCTATTATCTGAGCCTGTGGTTAAGCATGTACCAGCACACCACTCTCTGACTTCACAGGACCCAGGGCAAGTCACCCAGCTTCCCTACGTCTTGGCTTCTTTATCTATTTTTCAGAGCTGTGCTGATACTGTATGGGGGTCGCTGTGCTTCTTGGGGAAAAGAAGAGCAAGCAGAATATTGGCAATCTTCTCAGCCCTTGGTCTCCTCATGGGGCCTGCAGAATTCAGGTTGGCCCTGCATCTTCATCTCCTGCTTTGTTGAGGGCAGCACAGTGAGCTGCCCACTGGTGTGTCTTCCTGCTTCCACAGACAGCCTTGACAAGCCACCCCTGGGATGAGACTGGTGTTCAGGATTACTTCTGGAATAAACCAGTATCTTTGGGGACACACCAATGGATCCTTAGTTCTTAGAGTACAGTGTTCTATACAATTACCTTAGATGCTGGTTAAAGATTTGGATTCCTGAGTCACCTCCTCCCAGGGTTTCAAGTCAGAGAGCCTAAGATTCTGCCTTGTTAACTAGCTCTACAAATGACAATCTGTAGAAGTGATCAGGCTAGATAGCTGATGCCTGGTCATGCCTTGGACACATTCTCCATCAGTGGCCGGATGCTCTGGCCTCACAGGACTACAGTGTTTGCAGGAAGCACAGACATTAAAACGTTAAACATTAACTAATCTATTCATAGCACATGAATTGCCAAAGCCTGTCCAAACATCACACTTGATTTAATCCTCGAAAGAATGAGGAGATGAAGAGTTAACTACTGCCGGTATCTCAGAGGTGAAAACCACAAAGTACAGAAGAGTTATATGACAGAATTGACTACAAGGACTAGCTTTTACTGTGTGTTCAAGAGCTCCTCAGTCCCCTTCTCCATGAGATGCCTTCCTTTGGTCTATAACTTAAGAGAACCTCAACTTCGCAGCGTCAAAATGATGTTGATAACCAGATAACTGGGGCCAACAGTAAGAAATCAATATTCTCTTCCCTCCCTCCCTCCCTCCCTCCCTTCCTTTCTCCCTCCCTCCCTCCTAACCTTCTCCCTCCCTCTCGCCCACCAAACCCCTCTCTTTCACATGCACAACATTTTGAAGATCGTTTGCTCTCTGAATTCCTAAGGGCGATATTGAAAGGTTAAAATGCCAGAATAGAAATTCAGAGTATTATAACTCAGTTTGCTGAGGAACCAAAGCTCATTTTCTTCTGCTTATTTAAACAAAATTTCCTGCTCCCAGTGGGATTGTTGGAGGGCTGATCTCCATAGCGACCAGGTCCCCAGCCTTGTTGGCTTTATCTGGGGCAGTCTTCACTTGAGTTCAGGTCTAGCATAGCCTTACACACTGATAATGAGGTTATAGTCACCAAACACAGCCCTGTGTGGGACTTGATATGAGCCTCTGCTGACCCTCTGGAAGAGAATCTAAGAATCCAGCCCACTCCACCAGGGCCTGCAAGGACTGGAGAATGCCTGCCAGGGAACCACACTGTGGTTCTTTCGAGCATGCACTTTCAAGCCAAAGGGAAGTCAGCAGTGATGGAATGTTGATGACAGCATTAACATGACTCATAAAATGCTGTAACTGTGCCCTCTAGGGATGCTCAGCAACAGGACTGACTCCATAGAGGCAGAGGGCTGCACACGTCGTTGTCAATCTTTGCAGGAACTCTCCAGCGTGTCTATCCTGAAGTGAAAGAACACTTCCAGAACAGGCAACCGTTTGCTCAAGGTCACTTTCAGTCACATCAGTTGACAGGATCAAGTGAATTAGAGATCCACATCTATTAGGCATAGACCTCCATGTTTTCCCTACTGCATTGCTCTCTATCACACACACACACACACACACACACACACACACACACACACACACACATTCACACACTGACGGGTTGCTGACAGAGGTGATCCCTTCACAGCTGCCTTAAGAGAGTGATGAAATGTTATTACAAGAACCAGACTGGCACCAGTGTCCCAAAGGAACCCCAGTAGAAGTGCTATGGATATGAAGAACATATATGTTGGTGGTCATTTGGGTGAGTAACCAGGGGATTCTGGACTTGTACAAGTTAAAGAGAGAGAGGGTCAAGATTCTGGGCATTCCATATGGAAAGAAGCATCTGGGAAAATGCCTATGGACCTAATACTGGAGACCCTGAAGAACTGTGCCTTTGCAGCTGGAAGTGGACCTCGGGAAGGTGGGAGACACAGATGGATGTGCCAGCTCTATGATAAGCACAAAATGTAAGGCCTGTTGAGATGATGGCTTCCATAGCCTGGAGCATACAGTCAGCCTGCTAGCCTCCCCAACTGGGCCCAATAGCAGGATCTCATTTTCAAAGCATTTACTCAACTGATATTTAAAGTGATCACAGTGGCACTGGAGTTTACCAGAGGCCAACTGCAGATGGTCCCATCATCCAGATTAGGACACTGAGACCCTAGAAAAGGCATTCATTCTTTGCAGAACAATATATGACTCAGAGTGGCAAACTAGATCCTGCAATGCTGACCAGGGCCTAACTCACTCCCCAGTACTCTCTCTATTATAACTAACCTGCTAGACTGGTAGCCTCTCTCCAAGTGCATACTCTAGTGAGCCCCCATGCTGGGCAAACAGAACCAACTGAACATTCTGTCATTCCAACAGGCCACAGAGTCTCAGGCTCAATTGACCATAAATGTATGGCTTTTTGAGAGAAGATCTCAATTAGCACAGCCTGGCGTCAAACTTGTTATATAGCTGAGGATGACCTTGAACTTCTGATTCTTCTGACTCCATCTTCCTAATGTTGGGATTGCAAGCATGCATCATCACACCAGGCTCATCTGCTCATTGTCAAGGAGAATTGGCTCACTGGCCCTGGACCTTTACCACTCCCGAGTCTCCATGATGCCCCAGACCACACAAACCAGCTATGTAAGGTGATAAGCTCAGAAAGAGGGATGAGAAGTCCCACTGTCTGATAGCCTTGTCTGGTAATCTCCCCAAAGAAGCCAAGGCTTTGCTGTCAGAAAGAATTCAGAATGCTAGGCAATGTTTATCTGAGCCTTGCCAGGATCCAGACACTCCCAACTGCCTTATCTCATTTAATCTTTGCAGCATATATGAGATGCTTCTGCTACAACAGATGAGGTAACAGAGGTTCAGAGAGGCTGGGCACTGTGCCCAAAGACCTGAGCTAGTGGGGAAAGTGAGGGGGGGCGCAAGTCCAAGTACGTGATGGCTCTGGCTCTGTTCTGATGTCATACTTGATCCCCCAGTCTCTCTTAGTCACACCCACTAACAGTCATTCCCACTCTGCTCTCATCTGCTCTCTTCCCAGCTATGTCCTTGGGCTGGGTATCAGCTAGACAATGTAATAACTTAGTGTCTGAGAGAGGGCTTCTGCTGAGCACACTGCTTCATTTCCTCACTTATGGTTCATGGGACAGAGCTTACCACCCTATGTGTAGACTGGGTGTTGGAGGGAGGCATGGCATGAATCATCCTGCCCAAGGACTCTCAAATAGCCTGGGTAGATAAGAGACATGATACTTTCCCACGTCGGGGCTCTGGTTCCTATACCACAATTGCCCTGCAGATTGTGAGAAGGAAGGAGTTGCTACCAAGCTAGAGTCTGTATGGCCAAGATGAGGTGCTGATTCTCTCTGCTGGACTCACAGGCACACACAGCCAACGGGGCTTGGGGGGATTGAGGGGTGGCACACTTCACCCTACTTTAGAAATCCATTTCACCTGGCTGTAGCAGGAAAACCCCTATTTTCAACTTGAATTGACTCCTGAAACAAAGGTGTGTGTGATTGGCCTTTCTGGGTTTTAGGCCATGAGGCATTGAACCCATCTCAGACTATGGCTCCTTTGAGCTTGCACTGACTCCTGAAAATGTCTGAACCTGTTCATTTCCTGTCTCTGAGCTGGAGATGGGCAGTGAAGCTTACCTTATATTTCCAGAAATGGAGCCTTCAGGTCCTTGTACCTGTTCTGCTTCCCAGTTACCTACAGCCACTGGGCATTGCTAGGCAGCTTGAAAGTTTGGAAATCTTCGTGGTGTCCTGAGAGTTCAGCACCAGGATGATGGACAGCTCCTGGATCCTACTGTGTATGTTTCAAATGAATAAATGAAAGAAAGGCCCTCATCCCCTTTATTAGTGATGACTCCAAAATTTCCTTGATGTGTCCCTACTCTAAGTCAAGGGATACAGTCATATCACATCCTTAGAAAGCCACTGGAGGAGTCCTTAGCCTGAGTGTCACTGTCTAGTGCCAGTACTTGGTCTGGAAGCACCGTGTTGTTGATAAAACTTTGTTTGTGCCAGAAGCCAAGGAGGCCAGGATCCTAGTGTAGTCTCTGAACCCAATTGACCATATGCCTCTGGGCAATT
The DNA here is from genome assembly GCF_903995425.1 of Onychomys torridus. Taxonomy (NCBI): domain Eukaryota; kingdom Metazoa; phylum Chordata; class Mammalia; order Rodentia; family Cricetidae; genus Onychomys; species Onychomys torridus. The sequence continues at coordinate 109,754,381 of NC_050443.1, read as the reverse complement.
CTTTACTCTCCCACCATCTTTGAAATGAGGTGGGTGGATAAGATGATTTCACCTGTGCATTTGGGTTGCTTGAAAATGCTACACAAAGATCATGGATAAAGAGAGTGGATGAAAGAGGGCCAGAAACAGGCACCCAAAGGCCTTCTTTCCCCATATGGTGGAAATTAAGTCCCTTCTGCTGCAGTGGCAACTGAAAACCCATGTACCACTTTAGCTTTTGAGGGCTGTGTGGGTGGACGTGTGGGGGAGAATTCACTTTTCTGCAAGTGTGAGCTAGTGGGAACAATCTCTGTGCTCAGCTCTTGGCCCTCGGCACACCCAAGGGGTCTATGCATTTTAGGCCCTGCGAATGTGTGCATTCAAGGACAGAGCCTGCCAGCAGGTCTGCTGGAGACAGAGCCAACGTGTGTGCTAGTGTGTTCAAGGAGGTGTGGGTGGGAGGGGTCAAACCAGCCAAGGGCATCAAAGTGATGGCTGCCTGTGGAACTGGTTTGGGATCAGGGAACCCAAGGTAGACATGAGTCTTTTTCTAAATGACTCAACTCTTTAGGAAGCTTAGCAAGATTTAGAAAGTAGGAAAAATAGTTCTTAATTTGCATGAATACCAAGAGCAACTTTAAAGGAAAAAAACCAAATTGTTTGCCATGCTGAGTGAGAGGGCTGTTGCCTGGTGCAGGGGTGTGTGCCTATGGTCTCAGCTGTTCCAGAAGCTGAGGAAGGATGATGGTGACTTAGGCCTGGTAAACCCTATCTGGGAAAAAAAGACAAAATAAGACAAAAGAAAATCAGAAACAAGCCCACTGCACTGTGCTTTTTGGAACTTCCCTGACCCCAGATGGGCTCCTCATTCAGGCATCATCTGTTAGCATCTTTGAAATCAGCTCACTTACCTGGATGAGTGCTTTGGTACTTGGAGGTCCTATCAAAATGTGTCTTCACGGGCTGCCTCAGACAGATGAGAAAAGAAGACTTGGTTCAGTGCCCCACACCTCCAACATGCCTCCACCCCCACCACCCTGTAGTCCTCTTCCCTTCCCTTTGCCTATTAGTATAGTAGCCATCAAATCACCATGTCACTCTATGCTGTATGCTGTGGCTCTTAGGACAGAAGCATTTCCCCTTACACAGATTATTGTAAGAAGTTTTCTTCACTGAGTTTAAATTTACATAATGAAATGGGAAGTTCTGGGCATAGCATTTGATGAATTTGATAAGCTAGGCATCAATGTCATCTATGCATTTGCTAAGACAATGTTTCTATCTTCCAAGAAAGGTCCCATATGTCCATTTATACTCCACCTGTGACCATTCATCCACTCCAGCTGCCTATTGTTCTCTTTTTTAATCATCATGAATTAATTTTCTACTTGAACAGAACTTAACACTGAGTTCTGCTAATCAAGCTTCTTTTACATAGCTCAACATATTTCAGTCTCATCCACCCTGTTACATCCTTTGCAAGCTCATTTCTTTTTGTTGCTCAGTAGAAACCTATTGTATGAACATACCTATGGGTTTTAGCCATCTTGATAGAGATCTGCATCAGATCCTGTCTTAGAGTTACTATTGCTGTGATGAAACACCATAACCAAAAGCAAGTTGGGGAGGTAAGGGTTTATTTGGCTTACACTTTAAGATCATAGTCCATCATTGAAGGAAGTCAGGACAGGAACTCAAACAGGGCAGGAATCTAGAGGGAGGAGCTGATGCAGAAGCCATCATGGGGTGCTGCTTACTGGCTTGCTCCCCATGGCTTGCTCAGCTTGTTTTCTTATAGAATCGAGGACCACCACTCCAGCACCTCCCCCATCAATCACTAATTAAGGAAATGTCATACAGCTGGATCTTTTCTCAATTGGGGTTCCCTCCTTTCAGATAACTCTAGCTTGGGTCAAGTTGCCATAATAGTCAGCACAGATCCAATTCACAAATATTCTGAATCAAGCGGCTATGGACATTATTGTGGAAGATTTAAAACAGTTGAGCTGGTGCCTACCTAGAGCCTTCACCCCTACTGACTAGTGTTCATGGTACCAGAAGGTACTCTGCATGCTACCAAAGGAGAAAGGTAAATACCAACCTTCACACCTGCAGTGGTGACCGCCTTGCAAGAAGCGAATGAAATAATGGCACATAGTTTGTGAAACTAACCAACCAATAGCTGAATGGATTTAAGGCCCATTCCATGAAATGGAACCCATCCCTGACAGTGCTCAAGTGGCCAAGAACCTGAAACTGGATAGGCCATGAACCTAGGGGAAAACCAAATACTACTATTCTACTAGAGAAACAGCAATAAAAAGACTCTTAACAATACTCTGCTGTATTCATAGATAAGTGTCCCACTCAGTCATCATCAGAGACTCTTCCTTCTGCAGTAAGATGGGAACAAATACAGAGACCTGCAGCTGGACAGTGTGCAGAGAGTGAGAGAGCTTGGAACACTAATCCCTGAATGGCTGTCTCCACCAATTCCCTTCCCTCAAGGCTTGGGGACCTTGTGGAAGAGGAAGCAGAAAGAGCCAGAGGGGATGGAGGACACCAAGGAAACAGGACTTTCCAAACATAGCAGGTTCAGCACCTATGAACTCACAGAGACTGTGGCAGCGTGCACAGGGCACCATTGGTAATTGCTCTCAAATGAAAAATTCATTTTCTTCAATGGAGTCTCACTGGGTATACAAACCTCTCTTAAGTCCAGGCCCCATACCTACCAGTAGATGGTCCACACAAATAAACTTAATGGCACTTTTGGAGAGTCTTTGTCTAATAATGCTTTGTCAGGGCTTCCTCCCTGCCCACCTTGCAGATTCCTGGGTTATATATTATGGTTTCTGGTTTTGTGTTTTTGTGGGATTTCTGTGTGCGCGAATGTGTGCGTCTCTGTGGCTGCATGTGTTTCTTGAACTTGTTTGGTTCTTTTTCTTCTGTTTGTTTGTTTTGTCCTATTCTGGCTTGTTTGTTTTTATTTTATCTAAGTTTTAAATACTCTTCTAACCTCTAGATTGTTTACTTTTTAAAGTTATTTTAAAAGAGTTATTATTGTGTCTGTGCATGTGTGCATGCACATGATTGGTGGGGGAGCACATGCCAAGGCATGCATGTAGAGGTCAGAAGAGAGCCTTTCCAACTCAGTTCTCTCTTCCTGCAGTTACACTGACTCCAGGGGTTGAACTCAGACTGTCAGGTGTGTGCAGCAAGTGCCTGTATCCACTAGGCCACCTTGCCAGCCCTCTACACCTTTTTTTTTTATTTTAAAAAAATAATGTTTTAGATGTACTTATTTTAGTTCTCATGTGTGAGTGTTTTGCCTGTATGTGTGTATGTATGTTTGTGCTTGCTGCCCACAGAGGTCAGAAGAGGGTTTCAGATCCCCTGGAGCTGGAGTTATGTATGGGTGTGAGCCACCATGTGAGTGCTGGGAACTGAACCTGGGTCCTCTGCAAGAGCAGCCAGCACTCTTAACCAATCTTCAGCCATCTCTTCATACCTTTTCTTAATGGTTTGTTTTGATGAGGAGGATTTTTAATATTCATGAAGTCAGACTTGTTAATATTCATGAAGTTGAGCCTATCATTTTTATGATTACTGCTCTCTGGCTTCCCTTAAACATTTTCCCTAACCAATCCAAGCTGGTAACAGTTTTTTTTTTTTCTTCTAGAAGCCTTGTATCTTTAACTTTTACACCAAGGCAAAGGATTCATTCCAATCAATCCTTGTGTGTGGTATGAGGTAGGACTAGGGTTAGTTTATTATTTACGTTTGATATTGTTTTCAAACAGCCTAGGTTTAACCTATTTTGCTCTTACATTGAATTACTTTGGAGGCTTCTTCAAAACAACTGAGCACTTAACATTTGCTATATTCTTTATTTTATTCCATTTCTTGGTGCGTCTTCACACCGGTCTATACTCTCTTGATTATTTTTCCTTCATAGTAAGTTATAAAACTTAATACCCTTTCCTAAGACTTACAAATACCAATATAATGTTATAAAATTTCTCCCATTTTATTCGTTTTTATTCTTCTTTCTTTCAATTTTTCCCATAAACTTTACAAATTTTTGAATATATATGTATATTTAAAAGCAAGCCAGAATATTTATATATATACATATACATAATTCTTTACTGATTTTTGGGAATTTCACATGCACCCCAATACTGCTCACCTTCCAGTCCCTCCATATCTCCATATCCACTTCTCACCCCTGCAGCATTCCCCCTAAAGAGACACCCCCAAATTAATTAAAAACAAACCAACACCCCAGCTTGCTCCCCCTTCTTTCCCACCTCTCCAACACCTCTTAATTCCTCCTAGTAGCCTTGGGAGCCACAGTGTGTCACACAGTATACTCTTTTGTCCAATCAGCCCTGCTTGCAAATGTTCACTGAAATGAGTCCTTGGTCTGGTTCAAGGCCTCTGGCCTCTGGCACACCATCAGCACTGGAACCTTACTGAAACTCCTCTTGGATATCCTGCTGTTGCCCATAGTCATGGGGACCCTGCGGCTATCATCCTGCAGAACCATCCCCTTCATGTACTCCAGCAGGTCATCTATGGGGTAGATGTTAGGGTGGGCCAACCAAGATCCAGGATGTAGGTCTGGGTGGTAGCTAAGCTGGTCAGTCCAGGCCTCTGGGGTCACCCCTCTCAGGTCAGGAGTAGAGCCAGCCTGTGGGGCCAGTTCTCCATGCCCATGGTAAGGGGTGGGGCCATCTCTCCAGAGTGTTGGGGACAGCTCTCTTGCTGAAGTGTCCAGTGAGAGGCAGGGCCAGCTATCCCAGGGCCAGCAAAGGGCAAAGGTGGCTCAGCACAGACCTTGGGTTTCAAACTATATGGTTCCTATAGCCCCCTGTGATAACACAGACCATGGACATCAACACAGACCCCAGCTGCAGCAGGACCATGGACCCAGGCATAGTCCTCAACAGCAGCTTGGGCCTGGATGTCACCATAGCCTCAGTGGTAGCTCAGGCTACCTAGATCAGTATGGCTCCAGTGTCAGTATGGCCCTCAGACACCAACATGGTCTCGGGTAGCTGACCAGACCCCAGGCATCCACACAGCCTTCGGTGGTAACAGGAGCCACAGACATCAACTCAGATCCTGGCTGCTGTAGGGCCACTGACTCAGACATTGGACAACATTGTGGCTCTGTGTGGCAGAACAGGCCACTCAGATCAACATGACCCTGGTGGTAGCACAGCCCTTGGACACCAGCACGGCCACAGGTTTTGGCCTAGACCACAGGCATCCATGTGGCCTTTGGTGGCAACTTGGGCCATGGGTATCAACACAGACCTTGGCTGTTGTAGGACCATAAACCCCAACATAGCCCTCAGCAGCAGCCCAGGCCTGGACCTCACCATGGCCCCATTATGGTCGCACAGATCAGTATGGCCATGGCAGCAGTATGGCCCTCAGACACCAACATGGTCCCAAGTGGCTGACCAGACCCCAGGCATCTGAACAGGCCTAGATGGTAACAGGAGCCATAGACATGAACTCAGACCCTGGCTGCTACAGGGCATGCTGGAGCTTTAACTGGGTAACATTGTACCAATAGATTGGTTTGACAAAATTCGCTGTTTTAAAGGCATCAAGTTCCCTCTGAACAGGGAACTCTGTCTGTGAGCTTTCCTTGAGTTCTTCTCAGCAACACTGTCATTTTCTGTCTTGTGTTTCCTTTTTAATCTCCAGACTTATTATGCTTTAGTGCTATCGTTTGTGCCATTGTCTTGTAGATTTGTTCTTGATTGGTTCACTGCCAGCGTACACAAATACAGCTGATTTGTGTTGGAGGAGCGAAGTTGGTTCTGGGCCCTCATTGAATTAGCATGTGAGTGAATTTAGGATGGTTTCACGAATTTCTTGGGTTTTGTGAATACATAATCATGTTGTCTATGAATTAAACCAAAACAATAGTTTTGTTTTGCTTGTTTATTCCATTGGCCAAGGCTTCTCGTGCCATATCAGATGATGGCATAGCGACTTTTACTTTGCTCAGATTTTCAGAGAAACGGTTCTCTCTCATTCCTTATTCATTACAAAGCTCATTGTAAGCTTGGCACAGATGTCTCTTTATCACATTAAGAAAGGGTAATTTGCCAGGTAAAGTGATGTGTGTTTGTGACCCCAGCACTTGGGAAGTGGAAGCAGGAGGATCTTGAGACCAAGGTTTTCCTAGGATATATAGCAAGTTTGAGGCCAGCCTGGGCTATATGGAGAGAGAGAGAGAGAGAGAGAGAGAGAGAGAGAGAGAGAGAGAGAGAGAGAGAGAGGATGTCACCAGTTATTCTGATTTGGGAGCACTGATGCTTGGCAACCTTGATTTATTACCAGTGAAAGCATTCAGTCTCTCAGCATGGATTACAATGTCTAGCTGTAAGTAATTTGTAAATGTCCTAACACACATCAAGCTAAGGAAGTTCCTTTTATTTCTATTTTCATGGGTGGGGTGCGTGACAAATGAGTGTTAATTTCATCAAGTCCTATTGCTATGTCCATGGGAACAATTGTGAGGTTTTTCTTCAGTGTTAATGCAGTGAATTATGTTAAGTTCTGGGAGTTGAGAACTTGGCCTCCTAGAAAGAATCACACCTTGTCTTCACTGATCATCCTTTGTGTGTATTGTTAGGTTCTATTGGCCTGTGTTACATCCTGAACTTTTTGCATCTGTGTTCCTACAGAATACATGTTTCTATTTGTCCTTGTATAATATGTTTGCCTAGTTTTAGTAGCAGGAGTGTGCTATCCTGGTAAACGTAGTTGGAAAATCATCTTTCCTCTTTATCATTTTTAAATGTTTGTGCTAAGCTTCCTCTCTCCTTGATACTCAGTTCAGGACACATACCATGAAACGGTGCTACCCACATTTAGGTGGCACCACATTTCCCACAATTGATCCACTAGAAAAGTCCTTTGTAGACACATCCACAGGCCAAACTAATTTAGACAATCCTTCCTTGAGACTCCCTTTCCAGGTTATTCCAGATGCTGCTAAATTGAGAGTTGAAATTAGCCATCACAGAGGGGTTGAGAGACAGGTGGCCTGCATGGGGAAAACAGTGGAAAGGGGAAATAAACAAAGATGGAGTCTCAGAACATGCGGAAGGTACATATTTGTGCAGCACAGCACAAAACCTGCTCTGATGGGCTAAGCTATCTATGAAAGCAAAATAGAACAAGTGTCTATCCCCTCTGCTGGGGCCACAGTGAGCCACATTGATCCTAGCTGAGAGGCTGGTTTGGCTAGAGGGGAACATGACGGTATTCTAGGAGCAGCATTTTAGGTAATTCGGCCAATGCCAAACAGCACCAGGACCCCACTGGAACGACCTAGGACTGCAGCTGCCTTCTACCTGAGGGTCTCACAGGCAGGGACTATTGTATCACACTTAAAAGTTTTACAGATCCTTGGATACAAAGAACTCTGTTTAGAACTTGTAAGATACACTCAAGACCACAATAAGCATTGTTTTCTCTGTAGCTGTGCACGAAAAGAACACAGTTCTCTACCGTGATGCTCTGGGCAAGAAAATTGACAAGAGAGGTACAAGGTGGAAGCGCTGGGTTTTAAACTGCCATCTACTCAGCCTGTCTTCACCTCCTGATAGTTTGCTTCATGGCACTATGAACAGCCACTTGATCTAGGAAAATGCAGGTTCACTGGTATGGTGTTTGGTTCTGGTTGTCAACTTAAGTGGATGAAGAGATGTCAGGACTGGTCAAATCCACTTGTGTGTCCATGGGGGCATTTCCAGGGGGAACTAACATATGGGACTATAACAAAGGGGAAAGACCTCTTCTAAATTTGGGCAGCATCCTCCAGTGGGCAGGGTCTCTCACTGGGATCTGAGACTGGCTGATTAGACAAGTTGGCTGGTCAGTACATCTCAGGAGTCTACGTTGTCTCTTTCTATCCCATAGCATGTACTACCATGTGCAGCTTTTTACAAGGTTTCCCAGAAATCAGACTCAAGCCCTTACACTTGCATGGTGAGCACTTCACTGAATGAACCCTCTCCCCAGCCCCAGCCTTGCTTGGTTTGTGCATGAGCAAGAAACAACCATAGCAAGGTTTTGAAAGGCCCCAGTAAGGTGATAGATGCTTCTGTCTGCAAACAAATGTCACCAGCAGAAGCTGTCAGCCCCATGGGAATGGGGACCATGTGTCAGGTCAATGCAGCTGTATGGTCAACACATCATGACATGGCTATGCCCCACAGGCATGAACCCCTCTCCAATCTTAAGGCATCTCCCATGTTTCTCCCCAATCCAATCTTTTCCCTTGTGAAATACAATTAGAAAAATATTATGGACTGGAGACAGAGAACACCTGCTCACCAGTACCTAAGAAATAAGCCTGCTGTTGCTCACTGTTGTCTGTGAGAATTGCCTGGTTATTCCTGAATATTCATCTGGGGTGGATGGGACACTGTCTTCTGTGTTTAATAATATTCACATGCCTTTGTTTTCTTCCATCTAGGAACCAGAGCAAATGCTAATCTCTCTCTCTCTCTCTCTCTCTCTCTCTCTCTCTCTCTCTCTCTCACACACACACACACACACACACACACACACACACACACCACAGTTAGAATTAGTTATACAATTTCTTCCTTTCCCACCATGAGATCTACTGCAAGAGGTCAGAGGTTATATATAGGGACTACATTGGCACAGAACCAGTCATCTTAGCAAGAGTATTTGTGTTTATAACCCATTTTTTTTTAAAACTAGGTCAGACAAAAGAGGAGATTGCTTAGAAGAAGATTGGGAGATATAGATCACCTTGAGTCAAAGAACACCTGTCCCCACAGCAGTTTCTATCCCTGCAGATATCTGAGAGCAGGAGTGGAATACAATCTTTTCCTTATATCACCATCCCAGCTTCTTGCTGTGTTCCATGTTTTTCTCTCTTCTGGTTTTATTAGTCCAGTAGATAACATGGTGACCAAGGCTGTGACCCCTTCTGTCTTATTGGTTTACCTGCAAAGGGGCCCTCTGCTCTTCCATTTGTTAGACATGGACAAATCCCAGGGAGACTCTGACTGCCAATCTGGGACCAGGTGTTCATACCTGACCCTACTGGGAGCCACCACTATATGCTCTAACAGCTGTTGGAAGAAAAGAAGACAAGTACAACTAATCTGTGATCTTAATTTGTCATCTTTATGCTTCATGCATATGTGGTGGACAAATTCAGTGAATGTGAGTCCTTCAAGAAGCTGAAGGGAAACCCAGATTGTGGGTTATTTTTGTACAAAATTAAGTTAGAAACAGTTAGACCCAGGGTGAGTCTTTGAATGTTCACATTTCCTGAAGCCTCAGTCGGAATAAACAGTGTTTTAAGAAGCAAAGAGCAGCTCTGGAGAGATAGGATTCAGTGGGTAAAGCATTTGCTGTGCAAGTGTGAGGACCTGTGCCTGAGTCCCCAGAACCCACTGGAAACTGGGTGCAGAAGTGTGCATGTGTAACCCCACAGCACCCATGGTGAGATGGGAAACAGAGACAAGAGATCTTCAGAAGCTTTTCAGCCAGCTAGCTTGGTGTATGCAGTGGCCAACAACAAAGAATCCTTATTTCCACCCTACTGGAAACCTAGGATTGTGGCCCAAGGTTGCCCTCAGACATCCACATACACACCATGACATGAATATGCCTACACTCATACATACACACATTATACATGCACAGGTATCACATACACCATATACTCATACACATAAAGATTTTTTTAAAGGAAGCAGGGTGGCCTTAGATACTGTGATGCATCCCTCATAGAGGGGAGGGTATTCAGATGCAGGCTTGAGGACCAAGACGTTTCCTTGGGGTCAGCTTTCCCTTGTCCACTCTCATCCCACAATAAAGGAAGACAAGCTGGATAGCCTGGGTGACTGACAGTAAAACTGGGTCAATGCTGTCTCTGGTTGGACTATTTGGTCTGCATCTTGGAGGTAAGGAAAGTTCCATATGGTAGCCCAGGCTGCAGCTGGAGAGAAGTCATTGGCACCACTGAGACAGTGCTTTCTATATGTAGAGATCTGTCCTAAATGGGTTACACAGAATAACCCATTTTATAAAAGCAGCCATGTGATTGTCCATCTTCTCTGGGTTGATAAGCCCCTATGCCTCCAATTCAAGTCTACTTAGAACCTCAGAATGTGGCCATATTTGAGAACAAGGTCTGTGAAGATGTGATTAATTCGTTAGGGTGGGTTGTTATTGGGTTAGGAGACTCATCCTGTGCCTGGTGCCTTTATAAAGAGAGGGAAATTTTGACAAGAGAGACTCACAGAAAGAAGAGGGCTGTGTCATGACAGAAGCTGAGAAGAAGTGACATTGCCACAAGCCGAGGAGCACCAAGGAATTGCCAGCAATCCCACTAAACCAGGAAGAAACAAGGGAAAGATCTGCCTAGGAGACTTGGGAGGAAGCACAGCCCTGCCAACGCTTTGAATATTAACATGTAGCTTCCAGAGCTAAGAGACACCAAAGCTCTGATAGTTCAAAGTCCACAGCTGTAATTTGTCATAAAAACCCTGGGGAATGAGCATGGTGTCTTATAGAGGTAGAAACAACACAGCTTGCCCAAAGCCTCACGAGGTGGCAGAGGTGGAGTGTATTGGGGAGACAGAGCTAGGGAGGGACTCGGGGGTGGCACTGCACAGTGTGACAGCCTCATTCTTCCGGCTGCATTCTGAGCTGTCTTGGTTGTCTCTGCGGAAGCCCAGGCTTCGGAGACGGGAGAGTCTCCTTAGCACCCATCTCCCTAGATGGCTTTGCCGTCGGCAGGGTCTGGCTGCAGTCAGACAGCTAGCAGTTTCTCTGCCTCCCCCAGGCTACTTCCCAAGTGAGCCTGTGACTAAATGTCTGATAAAAGTAACCCAAGAATGCGGAGGCTTGGTGGGGCTCACAGTGGGAGTGCTCAGTACAGTAGGTGGGGGAGGCACGTTGGCAAGAGTCGCCCTGTGGCGGCAGCAGTGTGAGATGGCTGGTCACAGTGTGACCACAGCCAGGAAGCAGAGTGTGGCAGAGTGTGGGGTGCTGGTGCAAGCTCACCTGCTTTTCCCTTTCGTTCAATGGTGCTGTCCACAATCAGGATCGTATCTCTTTCCTCAGTTAAATCTCTCTGGAGATACCCTCACAGACACCCTAGGTCATTCCAGCTGCTGACAAGTCATCGATGAAGACTGACCATAGATAACATCAGGCCTCGGCTATGGTCACACCTTCGAGCCTGGGGCCTGCTACTGAACTGGCCTCACTTCCCTTTGCTTCTGGGCTTTTTCCTGGGGAGGGGGCCTCCTGACCAGCTCCCAGGTGTGTGGGAGAATTGACCAGCACATGGTGGCTGCCGTTTGCCTCTGGCTCCGTTCATCTTCTTGCACCCCTGTAAGCGGTGCCAATTCCCAAAGCTCTGAGTAGACTTCCATCAACATCTGGACATCTGGACATATGGAAAGAGAGGTTACATCTATCCCAGCAGCTCGGCAGAATGCTGCAGTCCCCCCCGCCCCCTCGCAGCTTTCTTTATTCTCTTTGCCCTGTACTTCTTCCTGCCTGTTTGTTCTCCTCAGTTGAGCTCACACTGTTGATCACAACTTCTCGGTGTTCTACCAAGATCAGCCCATATTCACCTCAACTTCTCTGGGATAACCAGTCTAAGGACTGTGAAGAGACTGTCCTCCAGGTGCTGGATGCGATGGGTTATAGCTTTTCAGAATTGTCAGTAATGTAATCAGCCGCACATTTTTCACCTGATAGGGAAATTCTCTTCTCAGGGCTGGTGATCAAACCTAAGGTCTTGTATATGTTAGGCAAGTGTCTCCCTGCTGAGCCATGGATCCTGCCCTTGCTGGGTTTTGCTTCACTTTGGGTTATCTTTTTCTTTAAGAAAGAAGTCTAGAAGTAGAATTGAGGTGTGTGGACATCTTGTAAAGTCTAAAACCCTCCACAGTGGAGAGAGTGACCATGCCCACTGGCAGCTCTGCACACCTCAGCTCAGACCCAGGTTCTCATCTTGTCTGTGCACATTAATCAGATGGGTAGAAATTGGCTCTTTGTTCTGCTTTTCATTTCCTTGATTACTGATGAGGCTGAGCATTTGCAGACATAATGGTCATTTCCATTTCCTTGTTTGTGGTTGTCTTCCCCAGCCTCCTTTCCTGCCTGGGTGCTTCCTGATCAGCCTGTGGGAATGCTTGCCTTGGGCAGGTAACCTTGCTCTGTCAGGTTCACTTACTGACACTGCCCAAATGGCTGGGGTTTTTAATTTTTAAACAGCCTTGCCTTGTTCCTCAAGCTCTGCATATAAATTGGGAGAAAATGGAAGACACAGGCAGGCAACGGTAGAAAGGAAGATTCTCTCATCCCTGCCTTCCAGAGATTTCCACTTTTAACACCTTAGGATGTCTCATTCCGTTTTCACTTCAGCCAAATGAGATCACTCTGTACATAATGTTTTATAATCTGGTATTTTTTTCAGCCCACTGTCTCCACTTTCCTGTCATATTGGAACATTCTAGGCACCTAACTCCCAGACTACTCTCCAGTTGCCCCAATTGGCCCCATAATGTCCTTCAGAGCTGCTTTGTCCAAAGCAGCATACTATGCAGTACCATCTGGAGCATGTCATTCCCAGGTCCCTTTGAGCACAGCAGAGTCTCAGTTAAGTGTCACAGATTTGTTGAAGAGGCTAAGGCAGTCTCTCTACAGACAAACTCACCATCTAGAGCTGTCCACCTTCTGACGCTAACATCCCCTGTCCACTAGATTTTCAATTCTTAGCTGTGACCAATATATCTGCGCTAAACTCCTCTAGGATTTTGTTCTTTGATTTGGGGTTTGGGAGTCCCCCCACCCTGTGGCTGTGCTGCCCTGACTCTGTGCCTGTGGTTCCTTCCTATGTGGGCAGGATGCTGTAGTGTAGTCCCTTCTGGAGTTTGAAGGAGTCTTCTCATGACTTGACATTTAAGACCCTCATGGGAGATGAAGCTCTCTCACTGAGTTCCCAGGAAAGACCTAGTTAGGGCTGGAGGCTTAGTCCTGAGAGGTGAGCCGGTCTCTCACTTCCTGCAGAGGGAATCTGAAGCAGACGTTTTTTCACATTCCTCTATTTTAGGGGTGGCTCTGCCTCAGCCACCTGCCTCCAAAGTAAAAATATCCCAGCCCCAGAATGTTCAATCCACTGCTTTATCTACACAGACCCTTCTATGAGGTCAGTGGGTCTCTTCCTGGGGACTGTGTGAGCAGGTTCTCATGGACTCAGCTCTCACAGAGGAGCTCTCCTAGAACACTGCAGAGGACAAGGAAAAACCACAATTAGGAGCCCACATGTTGCTTGCAGCTCTAGTTGTACTGTGGATGTTCCCAGAAAGACACAGCAGCAGTGCCCAGAAGGCAGGGAGGACCCAAGCCCAGGAGCAGAGCAAGTAGGCTGGAGCTCTGGGTCTGTGGGCGCATTGCTCATTCCTCCAACTCCAATTTCTATTGTTCCATTGTACAATGGGGATAATAATAACCCAGGGGCAGAAATACATTACCCAGGAATCCTATCTAAACTCCTATGCGGAGGCTGCCGAGATACTGAGCGCTCAAGCTGCAGGCACTCTGATGCCTCTATCTGGGCTGATGTTGGCAGATCTGCCCAGCAGCAGGCAGGATCAGCCTGGTGATGTGGTGACAAAGAGTTGATCCTCTCAGGACAAAGCTACAGGGGGTGCTCTTTCTCTGACCATCACGATGTCTATTTCCTCGTTCAGGACAATGGCTGTGCCAGAGTCAGGGTGGGGGTTGGGGTGGGAAAAGTGGGGAAAAGTAGGGGGTGGTGGTGGGAAGATGGAGAGTGTGCTTTAGCTACCTCCAAGCATCTGAGGAGTCTTGGGGGCACCATGGCAGGGTGAGGGCAGGCCATAAAGGCATAGCTAAGAGGCTCTATACAGAAGAGAGTGGGAATATAAGCTGGTTGTGAGGCAGAGGCAGGTCCCAGGAGCTCACCCTGGAGGTACGTGGGATGTAGGATCCCTCAGGAGGAAGGGCATGTGCTCAGAATTTCCATGTGACCATGAGAATTGCCCCTCTGTAAAAATCCTCAAATTCTCTCCTTTGTGCTTCAAGAATTGAATCTTAGTGAGAGGTTCTGGATATTCATTCTGGTTCAAGCTAAGTAATTACATGAGTTTTCAAAACAATGGTATATACACCTAACCTTGCCTCATTTTCTTCAGCTATAAATGGAGTGTTGTGCAGAAACCCTCACACAGGACCACAAAAATGCTTGTCTAGAAAATGAGCCCGTGACACGGTTCCAGATGCACAGAATGGAAACAGTCGCTTCCTCCATTACTGGAAAATTGGCAAAATCAGAACTTAATCCTTACTCTTGAGATTTTAAAAATAAGTCAAGATACACCATTGAGCCCAGTTTTCAGAATGGTATGCATGTGTGTAAGGCAGTTTCCATACTAAAACATACATGCATGTGAATATCATGTAGGTGTTTAGTAAAAGGGCTGGAAGGCTGTTCCAGAACCTTCTGAGGCAGATAGGGTGGGAGGACAAGGGAACATGTGAGGATCTGAAGCTGGCTGTCTTTCCTGTTCAATGCTATATACTCACCTGCCCTGTGCTTCTTTTATAACAAGCACACTGCTGTCATCTCTGTAAGGGGCGCATCATATGTGAGGCACACTTCACTCTGAGAGGGGTCAGTTGATAGAGAGGGAAGCTTCAGGACTATAGCTGCAGGGCTAATGGATGGTGGGGCATGGTGCAGAGAAGAACGTGGGACAGCGACAAGGTCAGTGGCCTGTGCCATGGGACCCAGCTGTGTCTGTTGCTTGTGTCAAGGTCTCTGACCTCCCCTGGTCTACTTCCTTATGAGTTGCACAGATGTGACAAAGCACTTGCTTCCAGCATAGGGAAGGACTGAGGTGAGGCAATAGGCACACAAACGCCATGCCATATTCCAAAGAGAACTTGAACCCGAGCAGAGTAAGATGAGGCGGGAGTGCATGTGGAGGGAGAAAGGAGAGGGAGTGGCCATTTGCTGCCACTCAGCAGCTTATTACTGCTACCATCCTGTTAGTGGACACTGTTTCCTTTGTCTTCTGGGAGAAAAACCAGGCTGAGTCAATCACCTGAGGTCATACAGCAACTGGGTGGCAAGTGTGTCCCAGAGTTGAGGTGCAGAGTCTCTCCTTCCTGTGTGTCCATGCAGCACCCATCACCTGTTTGTAGGCTGGTGAGTGGCAGTGTCCCAGTGCCAGAATCCTGGGAACTTGTTACTGCTGGAGACTTCTGAAATTGGTAATCAGCACCAGGGTCTCCCCAGAGCTCAGACTCACCAGTGTACTGTGCTGCACCCACTATGAGCTGAATCCTGAGCCAGGGACTGGAGTACAGAATGCCACTGGCCAGCATGTAAGACTTTAAGCCCTTAGCCCGCTTACCTTAGTGAAAACTCACTGCAACCCAACTTCTCACTCCTAAGTGCCTGCAGTTACGGCCACCTTTGAAAGCAGCGTGCATACCCTAATGCATGCAGAATACCATGGAGGGTTTGCTCAGGTCCCTTTGAGGGCGACATCTTCACTCTGTGAAGAAGCTCAGTCTATACTGGGCCAAGATGTGGATCAAAATGTGACCTTCTGTCAATACCCTCCTCATCCCCCAACTTAAGGAATGTTGGAGACTATGTGATGGTGTAATTTCTCATTACTATCCAGCGTTAATCAGGGGCCCAGGGTTCAGGTATAATCTCCTTGGTTTCTTTTCTTTCTACCCCAAGGAACAAAAGAAGATGAGAAGGACAGTAGCCTAGGCCTGGGTTGAGAGTCAGAGAGCCTGTAGCCCACAGGCTACAGAGGAAGAATGTAGTCTGAGCTCTAGGCAGCATGGTTTAGGGTTCTCAACCTTCCTAGTGCTGTGGCCCTTTAATACAGTTCTTCCTGGTGTGGTGAACCCTGACTACGAAATTATATATTATATATCTGTATATGCAAGACACACACACACACACACACACACACACACACACACACACACTTTTAGGTTGACCCTTGAACAATTCATTTCTTCCCTAGAATGCCAACAATATCAATGTGTCCTATGCAAAATGTTTTGTGCATAGGAAAAAAGCAGGGCATCTCAGGTGCTCTGAGAAAGGTCTAAGGTCTGTGCTCTTTTGAGCTCTGGAGTGAGATGATTTGGCAGTGAACCACACATATTCTGTGAGCATATCTCTATGCACACTGGCTGTTCACTACAATAATAAACAAATCATGAAAATGCCTCATTCCCAATTCCAGACATAATCTGAACAGGCCCCTATTTGATTGACATGTAAGTGATTATCCAATATTAACTACTGGCAATGCCATAAGGTGGCTTTTAGGGCTGTCAAGGAGCAGGACACCTCACTAGCATTGGTACTTATAGAGTATTCCTGGGAAGCATGGTGATGCCTGCTCTGAGTGCCCAGGACTGGTAAACAGTTGCTTTGGCATAGCTGATGCTTCAGGATACATGGATGGTTTTTTTAAAGCTTTCTGGGCATGCATTTTTCTTTTTCTTTTTTTAAAATTGATTTATTGAGATAAAATTAACATATCATAGTTTGCACATTTGAAGAACACACTTCAATATCTCATAGTGTATTTGAAGTCCTATGGCCATAATCATGCCTAATATTTATAACTTTTTTCTCCCCCACCATAGTTAATAACATTGATTCTTTTTTTATAACACTTATTCTTATTTGGCTATTCCCATCACCGTCCCCTCAAGTTTCCCCTGAACCCATGCTATCTCTAATCTCCTAGTTCTATGACTTGCCTGTTCTGATCATTTTGTACATATGGAACCAAAATGTATTATCTTCTGTGAGTAGCTTTTTTCTTCCAACATAATGCCTTCGATGCCCATCTTCTATGTAGCAGATATCAGCAGATTCAAAGGATTCTTTCCTTTAGGTTGTCAATTACCACCATTCCACTGTCAGAATAGAAGGTGTGCTGTCCTCTCCTGAGCAGCAGATGGACTTTCCTGTTTGTGCTATCGTGAAGAGTGCTACTGTGAACAGCCATGGCTATGGACACATTTTTAGTTCCTCTTGTTCTGTGTCTAACAGTGGAATTTCTGTGTCCATTAAAGTGCATATGGCATCTCTATGTTTAGTGTTTTGGGAAATCCCAAACTATTCTGGGGTGGCTATACCATTTTGCATTCCCACCAGCCAGGTGTCAGGGTTCCAACTTCTTCACATTCTTCTAAACACTTGATATTATCTGACTTCTTTATTGTATGTGTGGAAGATATCAGAATTAAAATGAAATCACTAATGATTAATCATTAAAGCTAGCAGGGTATGGTGAGGGCATCTCATACCTGTGTGTCTTATGAGAGCTACCACAGAACACTGTCTTCATGACTATGTCTTAAGGCCACCACAAACTAACACCACACATGTGAGAGAACTTTTTCAAGGATGTCTGCCCATCAGCTGCCTGGTCAGCCTTGGGTCACTCTTGCCATTGACCCAAGAGGACAGATGTCACAATGATGCAACCTCTCTGTTTTATCTCTAGAGACTCTCATTTTCTTGCTCCTGTGTATTCCCACTGCAGTGTTCAATCCCAGACAAATTCATCACCCTGGGAATTGTCTCCACTTTTCCACAGCCTAGTGTGGCTTTGAGTCTTGTGTGTTTAATGAGTGATAGCCTGAAGGATTTTCCCCATGCTTGTTGGTTACTCATACAGCTGCTTTGGAGAACTGTCTCTTCTAATCCTTTGCTTGCTTCTTTGTTTTATTTTCGTGTTCTGAAACAGGTTCTCACACAGCCCAGGCAGACCTCAAATGTACTATGTAACTAATGCTGGCCTTGAGTTCTTGATCCTCCTGCCTCCATCCTGAGTGCTGGGAATACAGGTGTGTACAATCATGGCCAGCCAGGTCATTTGCCAATTTCTAGAGCTGGATTATTTGGCTTTTTGTCATCCAGTTGTAAAAATTCTTCATGTATGACTTATAAATGCTCTTTATGTATTTTGGACACAAATCTCTTGTTCTACATATGCACATAGGTACACATGTACATGCACACAATGCACACACACACAATTTTTGAATACTAACATCAAATTTTAGGTTAAACATACAACCAAACATGAAGCAAGGTTTTTCTTCTTCTAAATCCCAAATCAGACATTTAGTGTCAGCAAAATAAGATTTTCTATTTTGTCTAAAGTGATCATTCTAATGGGGTTTTTTTTGGTGGGGTTCATTTTGTTTGTAAATTTGCTTTTCATAAGTGTATGGAGCTACCTACAAGGTGAGGAACTGAATGATGGTTTAATATTTAAACATAATGAAATAATGTCATAATAAGTATAACTTAAAGCATATAAGTATAACTTAGGAAGTAGCTCTTTATTTTTAAAACCCTGCCTCCACCTGTAAATTTCATAAAGCATGGTGGTTTGCATGAGAATGCCCCCTAGAGGCTCATATATTTTAATGTCATCAGTTAGTGGAACTGTTTGAGAAGGATAAGGAGGTGTGACCTTTTTGGAGAAGGTGTGTCAGAGAGAGTGGGCTTTTTGAAGTTTAAAAAGCCCATGCGGAGCCTAATCTCTCTCTCTCTCTCTCTCTCTCTCTCTCTCTCTCTCTCTCTCTGCCTGACTTGTTCATTAGGATGTAAAGTTCTCAGCTACTGTTCCAGCACCATGCCTGCCTACTTCCCACCATAATTATAATTATTTAATTATTAATTAATCTGAAGTTATAAATAAGCCCTGAATTAAATGCTTTCTTTAATTAGAGTTGCCTTGGTCATGATGTCGCTTCACAGCAATAGGACAGTGGCTAAGGTAGCACAGTATCTGTCCTATTCAACACAGCATTCTGCAACCAGCACTGTTCTTACTCATGAAAGATGTTCACTGAATAAGACTTGAGTGGACCCATCTGCCCCAGAACTCCCATCTGGACCAGAGGTGAGTGCCTGGGGTTATAGTCAGAGAGGCAACTGCCCCTGGGTCCCAACCCTGGGCACCAGCCATCCTGGGAGGACCTGCCCAACTTGGCCCCAGTCTCCGGCCATTTGTCGGACCCTGCAGGAAGGTTCCCTTTTTCCAAGACTGCAGGCAGACCCTGCAGTCTCCACACCCCGCCCCCACACCCATTTGCCCGAGACCCCAGCCACTTCCCGAGACTCAGAGACCAGCCCCCAGTTCCCATCTGCCCCAGAACTCCCATCTGGACCAGAGAGACCCTCCGGTGGACACTACAACCTCAATGCCTTGCCCCCCTATCTGCTGGAGACCTCAGCCACTTCCAGAGACTTAGAGACCAGCGGCCAGCATTCCATCCTGCCCCCAGAACTCCCATCTGGACAAGATAAGGAGACCCCAGGGACTTCCTGAGACTCAGAGTCCAGCCCTCCAGTTCCTATCCGGCCAGCACTCTCATCTGGACCAGAGCTCCCATCCGGCCCAGAGCTTCCATCTGGACCAGAGAGAGGCTCCCTAAATCTGTCAGCTCTGTCTGGACCAAGTACACTGATAAGACCAAGAACGAATCCACGAGGAGATGGGCAGACGTCAAGGCAGAAGCACATACAACAAAATGAAGAGCAATACAGCATCACCAGATTCTAGCCCTTCTCCAACAGCTAGACCTGAACATCACGGAATGGAAGAAGCAGAAGAAAACAACCTTATAAGTAACATAATGAAGAGACTAGAGCCTTATATAGAAGAAATCAAAAATAAAGTGGAAGAACAGACAAACAAAAAATGGGAAGAACACTATAAAAAACTAGAGGAAAGGCCAATTAAAGCAGAAGAAAACAATAAGAGCCTGAAAGAAAATCATGAAAAAGCAATGAAACAGATGAGGGAAACAGTCTAAGACCTGAAAAAGGAAATAGAAAAAATGAAGAAGACACAAGCAGAGGGAATGCTGGAAATAGAAAATCTGAGTAAACAAACAGGAACATCAGATACAAGTATAACCAACAGAATGCAAGAGATGGAAGAGAGGATCTCTGGTGTTGAAGATACATTAGAAGAAATAGATTCATCACTCAAAGAAAACACTAAAACCAACAAAGTCATAACCCAAAATGTCCAAGAAATTTGGGACACCATGAAAAGACCAAACCTATGAATAACAGGGATAGAGGAAGGAGAAGAATACCAACTCAAAGGCACAGAAAATATATTTAACAAGATCATAGAAGAAAACTTTCCCAACTTAAGGAAGGAAATACCTATGAAGATACAAGAAGCCTATAGAACACCAACCAGAAGACTAGACCCCCAAAAAAGTCACCTCGCCACATAATAATTAAACAACTAAACGTACAGAATAAAGAAAGAATATTAAGGGCAGCAAAGGAAAAAGGCCAAGTGACTTACAAAGGCAAACCCATCAGAATAACACCCGATTTCTCAATGGAAACTTTGAAAGCCAGAAGGACCTGGACAGATATAATGCAGACACTAAGAGACCAAGGATGCCAGCCCAGACTAATATACCCAGCAAAACTTTCAATCATCATAGATGGAGTGAACAAGACCTTCCAAGACAAAACCAGATTTAAACAATACTTATCCACAAACCCAGCCCTACAGGAAGCACTAGAAGGAAAATTCCAACCTAAGGAAGTAAGATACACCCATGAAAACACAGGCAATAGATAACACCACAGCAGTAAACCCCAAAGAAGAGAAGTACACACACACTACCACCAAAAATAAAAATAATAACAGGAATGAACAATCACTGGTCATCAATATCCCTTAATATCAATGGACTTAATTCACCTATAAAAAGACACAGACTAACAGAATGTATACAAAAACAGGATCATCTTTCTGCTGCATATAAGAAACACACCTCAAATTCAAAGATAGACACCTCCTAAGAATAAAAGGCTGGGAAAAGACTTTCCAATCAAATGGTCTTAAGAAGCAAGCTGGTGTAGCCATCCTAATATCTGGCAAAATAGACTTCAAACTAAAATCAGTCAAAAGAGATGATGAAGGACATTACATACTCATCATAGGAGAGATCCACCAAGATGAAGTCTCAATTCTGAACATTTATGCCCCAAACACAAGGGTACCCACATATGTAAAAGAAACATTACTAAAGCTTAAATCACATATAAAACCCCACACATTAATAGTGGGAGACTTCAACACCCCACTTTCACCTCTGGACAGATCGGCCAAATTGAAACTTAACAGAGAAATAATGGTCTTAACTGATGTTATGGCTCAAATGGATTTAATCGATATCTACAGAACATTCCACCCAAACAAAAAATATACCTTCTTCTCAGCACCCCATGGAACCTTCTCTAAAATTGACCACATACTTGGCCACAAAGCAAATCTCAACAGATATAAAACAATTGGAATAACCTCTTGTGTTCTATCGGACCACCATGGTTTAAAGTTAGATTTCAACAACAAAAAAACCACAGAAATCCTACTATCTCATGGAAACTGAATAATGCTCAACCGAATCACCAATGGGTTAAGGAAGAAATAAAGAAAGAAATTAAAGACTTCCTAGAGATCAATGAAAATGAATACACCACATACCCAAACTTATAGGACACTATGAAAGCAGTGCTAAGAAGGAAATTTATAGCACTAAATGCCCACATAAAGAAGCTGGAGAAATCTCACGCTAGTGACTTGACAGCACACCTGAAAGCTCTTGAACAGGAAGAAGCAAAGTCTCCCAGGAGGAACAGATGCCTGGAAATTATCAAATTTAGAGCTGAAATCAATAAAATAGAAATAAAGAGAACAATACAAAGGATTAATGAAACAAAGAGTTGGTTCTTTGAGAAGATCAACAAGATAGACAAGCCCTTATCCAAACTAACCAAAAGACAGAGAGAGAGCATCCAAATTAATAAAATCAGAAATGAAAAGGGGGATATAACAACAGACAATGAGGAAATCCAGAGAATCATCAGGTCATACTTCAAAAATCTCTACTCTACAAAACTGGAAAATATAAAAGAAATGGATAATTTTCTGGATAGGTACCACATACCTAAGTTAAATCAAGACCAGATAAACCATTTAAATAGTCCAAAAACCCCTAAGGAAATAGAATCAGTCATTAAAAGTCTCCCAACCAAAAAAAAAGCCCAGGACCAGATGGTTTCAGTGCAGAATTCTACCAGATCTTCAAAGAAGACTTACTACCAATACTCTTTAAATTGTTCCACACAATAGAAGCAGAAGGAATATTACTAAACTCCTTCTATGAGGTTACAATTACCCTGATTCCTAAACCAAAGATGCAACAAAGAAAGAGAACTACAGACTGATCTCCCTCATGAACGTTGATGCAAAAATACTCAATAAAATACTGGCAAACAGACTCCAAGAACACATCAAAACAATTATCCACCATGATCAAGTAGGCTTCATCCCAGGGATGCAAGGGTGGTTCAACATATGAAAGTCCGTAATGTAAAACACCATATAAACAAACTCAAAGAAAGAAAAACACATGGTTATCTCACTAGATGAAGAAAAGGCATTTGACAAAAATCCAACACCCCTTCATGATAAAGGTCTTGGAGCGATCAGGAATACAGGGAACATACCTAAACATAATAAAGGCAATCTATAGCAAGCCAACAGCCAACATCAAATTAAATGGAGAGAAACTCAAAGCAATAACACTAAAATCAGAAACAAGGCAAGGCTGTCCCCTCTCCCCATACTTATTCAGTATAGTACTTGAAATTCTAGCCAGAGCTATAAGACAACATAGGAGATTAAGGGGATACAAATTAGAAAGGAAGAAGTCAAGCTTTCCCCATTTGCAGATGACATGATAGTATACATGAGTGACCCCCAAAATTCAACCCAGGAACTTTTACAGCTTATAAAAACCTTCAGCAACATAGCAGTATACAAGATCAACTCAAAAAAATCAGTAGCGCTCCCATATACAATAGACAAACAGGCTGAGAAGGAAATCAGAGATACATCACCCTTTACAATAGCCACAAATGATATAAAATACCTTGGGGTTACTCTAACTAAGCATGTGAAGGACCTAAGTGACAAGAACTTTAAGTCCCTGAAAAAAGAAATTGAAGAAGATGTCAGAAAATGGAAAGATCTCCCATGCACATGGAGAGGCAGGATTAACATAGTAAAAATAGCAATCTTACCAAAAGCAATCTACAGATTCAACACAATCCCCATCAAATTACCAACACAGATCTGAAAGAATAATACTCAACTTCATATGGAAAAACAAAAAACCCAGGATAGCCAAAAGAATCCTGTACAATAAAACAACCTCTGGAGGTATCACAATACCCGACCTCAAGCTCTACTATAGAGCTACTGTAATAAAAACAGCTTGGTACTGGCATAAAAACCGACACGTGGACCAATGGAATCGAATTGAAGACCCTGACATTAACCCGCACACCTATGAACATATAATTTTTGACAAAGAAGCCAAAAATGTACAATGGAAAAAAGAAAGCATCTTCAACAAATGGTACTGGCATAACTGGATGTCAATGTGTAGAAGGCTGCAAATAGATCCATATCTGTCACCGTGCACAAAACTTAAATCCAAGTGGATCAAAGACCTCAACATAAATCCAGTTACTCTGAACCTGATAAAAGAGAAAGTAGGAAGTAGTAGTGAACGCATTGGCACCAGAGATCACTTTCTAAATATAACACCAGTACCTCAGACACTGAGAGAAACAATCAATCAATGGGATCTGTTGTAACTGAGAAGCTTTTGTAGAGCAAAGGACACCAGATGGCCAAACACCCTAACGGTCGTGCTGGAACTCTCATCCAATAACTGATTGAAGTGGATGCAGAGATCCTCAGCCAGGCCCCAGGTGGAGCTCCAGGTGTCCAATTGTCGAGAAAGAGGAGGGACTGTAAGAGAGTGAATTGTTGAGCCCAAGATTGGAGAGGCACAGGGACAAATAGCCAAACGAATGGAAGCACATGAATTATGAACCAAAGGCTGTGGAGCCCCCAGCTGGATCAGGCCCTCTGGATAAGTGAGACAATTGAATAGCTTGAACTGTTTGGGAGGCATCCAGGCTGTGGGACCAGGACCAGTCCTTAGTGCATGAGCTGGCTGTTTGGAACCTTGGGCTTACACAGGGACACTTTGCTCAGCCTGGAAAGAGGGGACTGGACCTGCCTGTACTGAATCCATCAGGTTTAAATGAATCCCCAGGGGAGTCTTGTCTCTGGAGGAGATGGAAACGGAGGGGAGGGGATGGGGGGAAGGTGGGAGTGGGGGCGGGAGGGGGGAGGACAGGGGAACCCATGGCTGATGTGTAAAATTAAAACACAAATATAATAAAAATAAGTTTAAAAAAAAAGAATTGAGTGGATATGTGAGTATGCCCTACTTTCAGTCCTCAGAGAGCTATCACATGTGGATAATACCTATTTGGCCTGCCCTGTGAGCCTAGCTCTGTGGGAAAGAACACAAGCTCCATCATTCCCCTAACATCCCCACCCCCGCACCCATGCCCCACCAAGGATGCCCTCCAGTTTTTGTGTCATTGTTTCTTTTTTAATGTTTTGAGATGTGGTTTCATCTATCCAAAGCTGGCCTACAGATTAGTATGTAGCCAAGAATGACCTTGAACTTTTGATCTTTCTATATCCACTTCCTAAGTGCTGGGTATGTACCATCCACCACATCAGATATATAGTATGGGAGATTGAACCTAGAGTTTGTGTACATACTAAGCAAGCACTCTACTGACTCAAGCTACATCCTCAGCCCTGCCTCAGCTTTTGACCTGGATCTTCCAAGGAAGAGCAAAACCCTGCTGTATATGAACAATTCCTGGACTCTACATACTGTACTTCCCATCGCCTACATAACCCTACAGGGTAGTGACTGACATCTCATTTTTCCAGTGAAGAAACAAGGAGAGTCACTCTGCTAGTGTGAGGTGAAAACCTTTGTCTTGCTGTTCCAGATGGTGATGAGTCCTATTTATTAATCCAAGTTATTTACAAGTTTGATGAGATGGACTAGGAAGTCCTACCATCAACCATTTATTTTTCCTGCTCCGTTTAAAGAGGAGGAATTTCCAACAATATCTGAGGGTCATGTTTTGTTTGTTTGTTTGTTTGTTTGTTTTTCAATGTTACCAGTTGAACAGTTTGGGTCTGCCATGTGTCCAGCTGTGTGATCAGGACAGAAACAAATGGTTCCAGCGTTCTGCTGAAGTCCATGAAGTGAATCACTTAGAATACTGTTTCCTTTACCTTAAGAGCATTCAGACAGCTATGTGGAGCCACACCAGTGGCCCTTGCCATTCTACGGTCCCCATTTCCCTCCACTCAAGGAAGGTGAGAACAACTTCATGTCAGAAAAATATTCCTAATGTTTTCCATCATGTACACCAAGCAATCTGAGTGTGTGGGTTGGATGGACTGTGTGGTGAGTCCAATTACATGGGTAAAAATTGGCAATTGAAGCAGTTGAAACTTGTCTCATTAGGGGGAAAGAATCCAAAAACTTGATCCATTATTTCTATGTGGGTCCAATCTCTTTCAGGAGGATGGGAGCTCCCACAAACCTCTCTCTGCCTGTCAGGAGCAGTGAAGAAGACTGCCTTGGGTCCTGAAAATGTCACTCCCTCCCTCTCTGCTGCCATGGAAAGCCCTGAAAAAGATGCAAATCAGATGACAAAGCCTCATGTGAAGACACTGGCCTCTGGCTAACAACAGATTCCAAACTCTGATCATCTTGGGCAGCAGAAGTCTTAGAGCTGAGCTGCTGACCTTCAGCAAGGACAGCAGGACCCTCAGTGTTCTCACACGTGCCAAGCACCTGCAGCCAGAGAAGATTCCCCAGTGGGAATCCTTTGGGCTTCATGAAAGCACTCTGCTCCAGATTCAAAAGAAACAAAGCAGATTAGAGGCCAGTCACTCAGACTTGCAGGCCAGGAAGCTATTTCAAACCTTCTTCACACTCCATAGTTTTTTGTGGCCAACTGAAGCGCTTGGTTCTAACCTTTGCTCAGTGCAGGCACATGATCCTCTCTTATGATTTGCAATCATCCATTTTTAATGCCTGGAGAAATGTCAACTCTCGGCACCATTGGCCTCTTCAAGTGTTTTATTGTGACCAATAATGCTAGTGCACTTAAGGAAGAAAGCATTTGGTTAGACCAATAAAAATTAGCTAATTAGTTTTTTCAAATACACAAATTTTTGAAATGCAGATGATTGATAGGCTGTTTCAATTTTCATTAGGCCATTTGTTTTTGTTTTTAGAGGCAAAAGGCCAGAACATGCGGGTTGAACTTGATGCAGTGTTAGTGCGTGCCTGAAGGTACTTAACAGAGACTTTTCTGCTCTGTCTCCCTCGAGTGCTTATGGCCTTTAAATGGATTTTTCATAACATGAGGGGAAGAATGAATTTTTTATAAATCAAAAGGATATTGCATTAGTTACTTTCCTCATTCTTATGACCAAATATCTAACAACTTAGAGGAAGAAAGATTTCTTTGGGCTCATGGCTTTAGAGGTATTGGCTCATTATAGCAGGAAGGCACAATAGAAAAAGCTGTTCACATCATGGTGGACAGGAAGTAGAGAAAGGGGGATAAAGAAAAGGCCAGGAAAAGATATAGACCCCAAAGACGGCCACCAGTGACCTACTTCTTTCAAGTATGCCCCATCCACTAGGTTTTACCACCTCCCAATAATGCCATCATATTATGAACCCCAGTATGGATTATTCCATTGATTAGATCAGAGCCAGGTCAATATGATTGTATCTGGAGGAGTGCTTTCCTAGTCTGCAGGGACTTCTTGATGCAATCTAATTGACAAGATTAATCATGGCAACACTGATCCTGATAGGATTTTTAAACAAATTCCAAACTCTCTGTCTGAGAATTAATGGTGCAGTGTGTTCATGCCCACAGTCAAAACCCCTCTCAGCTTTGAAGGGAGATGCCCACAGCCAAATGCATAGCCTTAATAGGTATCTGAATTTGCAGGGAGATCTGAGCCATGAGTGCAGTAGGGACTTAAGACCTGATATTATATATTCCCGTTATCTTTGATGGGGTGCCCACTGTACTTTAGAAATCCTTTCTGGAACTGGGAATGGAAATATCAGTTTCGGTAAGATGCTATCTGTGATCTGGAGGAGTTTATGATGCTCTTGAGGGACATTTGTCAGGTCACTGTAACACAGTGAGAGGTCTCACCACATCATAGAGATGTCATTTCCTAAGAGCCCCAAGGACAGCTTCATGGCAGTTGGGCACTAGGAAAGGACAACATGAAAGGATGATGTGACAGTTAATGTTAATTGTCAACCTGATAGAATCTAGACTCACCTGAGAGATGGGCCTCTGGCATGTCTATGGGAGATTATCTTGACAGCATTGATTAAGGTGGGAAAATTTTGCCCACTGTGGGGAAGGCTGTTTTCTGGAAGGAGATTCTGGGCTGTGGACATGGAGAGAGGGGGCTGGGCAGCAGCACACGGTCGCTGCTCTCTGCTTCCTGACTGTGGAGGGGAAGCTGCCTCAAGAGCCCATTGCCTTGACTTCCCTGTAATGATGGACTATACCCTTGACACATAAGCTATAAGAGGCCCATTCTCCCTTAAACGGCCTTTCTGGGGTATTTTCTGGCATCAACAGGAAAAAGAGCAGATAAAACAGCATTCCTGTAAACTTTGAAGGAGATGCAAGAGTTCAAATATGGAATAAGAGCAAGACTAAGGGCTCAGTATGAGAAAATATCAAAGTGATATTCTAGGTTGAATAAGGAAGAAGGGTACTTTCACCTCTCCCTGCCAAGTACTGGAATTATTGAACTGAGAAAACACATAATAACTGGCTAATTGAACTTTGAGGGGAGACCAGGAGGGGCTGGCATGAAGGGAGAACAAGTATCCCGGTTTGATGGAAACTGGAATCCTGGGGAAGGAACAATGTGGGGAGCGAGGGTTAAAGAGCTTGGTCGGGGTCTGGAACCTTCTCCTGCTCTGCTCTGTCATAAGGCACTGGCTGTCCACACCAGCTGAAGGTGGGATAAAGGCCAAGCTGCCTCCTTCTCCTGGAAATCAAGAGAGGGTTTTACTCCTATTGGCTCCCAGTGGGGGCTAAAAAGCCAGTAGCAGATTGTTGAGAATCCCATGAACAAATAATGACATTTCTGTTTTGTCTTTAGTTACACTGTAGGGATCCCAGAACTAAAGACACTTGAATCAGTTAGGCCTCAAGCACCGGGGGAGGCGGGGATACCACTGGTTTTTACTTGAAATCTTCATGCTCTTCCTATGTCCTTTGCGCACAGGTAGAGGCATCTTCCAATATATCCAAAGGAACAGCCATGACCCACATAGAGCTGAGGATGCTCCAAACTTCTCAGACCCTTCTGGGACTGCCTTCCCCATTTTAGAAAAGGATGAGTCAAGGCGGATGCGGACACAGGCAGGACTGTGTTGAAAGTGGTGTCGAGGGAGCTGGCACCATGCTCTCTCCTCCCGGGGCGTGACTGTGGATCTCACCCTTGAGTGGCTGCATCTCGGAAAGACCTGAGAGACAGTGTGAGTCACCAGTAACACTGCCTTCCTTCGGCAGCTTTCAACGGGCAGTGAACCGTGCACACCACAGCGGAGCACAAGTGCACCTCTGCCTTGAACTACAGCTTCCTGCAGCTCGACCCTGCAGGAGCCAGCTGAGGACAGAGTTGGTTTTACCACGGATCTCGATGTCCAAATCACAGACTATTAGATTTGGGGGCTGCATCAGCATTCATGCGGTTTAATGTTACCAGCTTTGAAATGCTCAAGTACTTCTCAAACATCTACCATCCTTTTCGCTGGAGACCTTCCAGAGATGAGTATCTTACTACATGAATCACCCAGCGTGGGCACAACCCGCCACCAAGTCCACCCACAGTTCAAACCTATGCATTTCCAAAGCTACTTAGCCATGAAAGTCTAATTTTGTTCATTTCAGTTAATGCCGCTTGGGGTCAAGATGACCACTCTGAGTCTGTAGCTGAAGAGGCCAACGGAATGGAGAGCTGAGGAATCGGCCTTTCAGTGTGGCATTCATGGCCACAGCTGGCCAGAGCAGTTTTCATTACAGCCACACATTGAAGGCCTGGTCCTGAGTTCCATCTTCTAAAGCCTGGTTGTGTGTGGTGTTCTCACTTCCCTCCTTCCCTCCATCCCTCTCTTCATCCCTCCCTCTCTCCTTCCCTCCCTCCCTTCCTCCCTCCCTTCCTCTCTCCTTCCCTCCCTCCTTCCCCCTGAGTTCCCTATTCTTTGGCCACCACTCATGTTCCTGCTGGGTGAGTCCTCATCCTCCTCCATTTCCATAAATCTTTACTCTGCCTCCCCATCGTCTGTCTGTGTAATAGAACTCAGGCTCATTGGTGGTATTGAGGCTCCCAATCCAGCAGCCCGTAGATGCAGCTTGCCCCATCGCCTCATGTATTCTGCTCTCAAGAAGTCGCATACTCCAATGTTCTCACCTCCCCAAGCTTTGTCCTTCCTGCCCTGGATATCCTTCAAGACCTGAGGCTACCTCAGCCCAGAGCTGTCCTTCCTGGATCCCTGCTCCAGGCCATACCGTATCAAGTACTGTGTTGTAGGAACACGCACATGCACATATATGTCTGTGTCTATACCATATTCTCTGAAGAGATGTGTTCTCCGGGGGCTGTGATGGTTAATTTTGTCAACTTATCACACAATTTAGAATCCTCTAGGAAAAGGGTCTACATGGGAGATTGCCCAGATCAGTTTGGCCAGCAGGGCACCTGTTGGGGATTGTCTTTATTGCATTCCTTGAGGTGAGAAGGCCTGCCCATGTGGCCAGCACCATTTCCTGGGGTGGGTCCTTGTCTGTATAAATGTAGACAGTGCTGAGCATACCTTTCTCCTCTCTACTCTTGACTACGTTGGTTTTGCTGCTTCAGGATCTTGCCTTGACTTCCTCGCAACAGTGGACTGTAACCCAGAACAGTAACCTGAATAAACCTTTTCTCTCTTAAAGTTACTTTTGTTGGGGTGATTTGTCAGCATTAGGAATGAAACTGAGGCAGAGGCTGCCAGGCCTCACTCCTATGTCTTTAGTGTCTGATGAAGCAGGTGATCAGTATACAGTACGTACATCGCAAATAAGTGGATGAACAAAGACAGAGCCCATACCTTTGTATCTGCATGGAGCAGCTAGGCAGAAGCCAATCAGCACCACTCATGACTGACAGCCATGGCAGGTTCTTCTCAGGCCCAGCCGACCAAGGGAGCAAGAAGGAGTCTGGTTGTAGAGACAAGCTAGGAACACTAGATGGACACCGGTCTTTTTCATGGTTGCGCTCTGCTCTGTGTAACTTCAGAAATGACATGCACGAAGGAGGGCTCTGCAAGCATTGACCTGACTGGGTCTGGTCTGGATGAGCGCTTTGTAAAGGCGCAGAGAACTGCAACGGACAGCCTTCCACAGGAACCAGCAGGAGAGCAGCCTCTCCTGTGATGTCAGCACGAGTCTTACTTCATCTGCTTCCTGAGCACCTGCTGAACCCTCTTGAGAAGGGCCTGAGACTTGCATGTCTTTGTATTCATCACTGGGTTTACACAGCATCCACTTTGCCTGCTATGGGCATCACCAGTGTGGGGGATAGGGCATTGGATTCCCACTGAGACTGTGAAAGCTGCCTTAGTATTCACTGAACGTGTGGTTTGATCAAACCATCCCACTTCCCCGCACGTGCATTCTTCTGCAGAATGGAGCCAGTTGTCTCGTCTTAAGGAGGGGATGATGCAAGGACATATGCCAGGGTTCAAGAGCAATGAATTTCCATCCTCTAGCATCTTCACTTTCTGAAGAAAGATTGCAACAGGTCTTTGGGGGCAGTGGCTGCTGTTAGACTGAAGCTCGGGGGTGATCAGGACACACTTGCCAAGTCCGTCTTCAACCCCCTCTATTTCCACCCTGAGAGTCGGCTCTGGGGCCCTGCTGCTATGGGAAGAGACAAATATCCTACAGTGTCGGGGTTCCAGGAGAATACCAGGTGCCAGACCTCAGGTTGTAGTCTAGGAGGCATTAGGGGACTAGGACTCCCCCTCGCCCCCGACACACACACACACACACACACACACACACACACACACACACACACACACATCTTAACTAAACATGTCCCTCCTCCATACCTCTCCCACATTCTTTAAGTTTAAACAGTAACAAGATTCCTTCCTTCCTCACTGGACAAGACATGTCCTCCCTGACTCCTCCCTCAAAAACACTGAAATTGCTTCTGTGCCCTCCTGGCAGTCCAAACACCTTTCCTTTCTCATAGAAACCTGCCACACTCTCTGGAGTTAAATAAGTGTTTTGGCCTCCAGGAACAATCTTCTTCCGTGTCCTCTATCAAATTCAAGACTATAACCTCCTCATGGGTGTGTTCCTTCCCTTCCTACTCCGCCCAGCCTGCCTCCTCCGCACCCCTCCTCTGCCTCCTTCTCATTGAAGGGACTCCCACTTTCAGTCTCTGGTGATAATGTCCTGCCCTGACAGAGGTTGGTGGGTCAGGAATGGACTGCAAGCTTGGGAGCTGCAGATTAAGGAGGAAACGGAATGCCCAAGGCTCTGGCTGGAAAAACAAAAAACAAAACAAAACGGGAAATTTTCTCTAAGTCTTGGGTAACCAGGACAGGTGTCTCGCCTGCCTTGCTCCTCTTGCGCCCAGCAAGACGTTATTCTATCTCCTTTTGGCTTCATGCATTCAGCTGAAGAGACTGGTTATGGCTTGTCCAAAGGTAACATGTCTTTCTTCTCCCCTTCACTTTCACTGTTCAGTGGCTCCATTGCCATGTGCTTAGGTGTGCCTTTGCATTTATTCATGCTGTTTGGGGTTTGAGGGTTTCTTGGACAGTTAGGCTGATGTGTCTCGTCACTAGGGACTAGTTCCAGCTGTCATTTCTTAGATAATGTCTCTGGCCCATTTCTTCTTCACCTGTGGGATTGTAATTGCAGTCATACCAATGGACCCTACCTAGTATGTCTCTCAGGCTTGGCACTGCCTGCCACAACACTACGAGTAGGGTTAGTGCTAGTTTGCTAACTTCATTCCAAATCAGAAATGCGCCAAGAAGCAACAAATGGCAGCCTATCTAAGCAGCCTATGGATAACAAAGTAAATGATAAGAGGATTAGAGAACAATCAGTGCATTCATGATCAAAAACATCCCATAAGGAAGATTCCAGTTAAAATAGCATTCACTAGACAGTAGATCGCTTACATGAAAGTAATAAAAGTAAAGTTGGGGGCTGGAGAGATGGCTCAGTGGTTAAGAGCATTTGCTCCTCAATCATGAGGACCAGAATTCAAATCCCAGCACCTGTTATTGGGTCCCTGAAGATAAAAACTCCCAAGATGCCTGAATATGTCCTGTAGAGTATTTACTGTGAGAGGCAGATTAGTGGGAAACAGCCTCGACTTCCAGTTTGTTTGGGTTTTTAAAGGCAAAAGTCACAATTGTGATGTATACAGAAAGGCAGTGGTGGGCCTCTACAGCAAGCAAGCTTGTCTACAGAGGTGAAGAGATAGCAGTGAAGTGGCCAATCAGTTCTCATAACCTTCAGGTCAAAGACACATTGCATAGGAATGTATGGCTGGTCCAGAAAACAGTTTACCCAAGACAGTTTTAGCATTTAGTGTATTGCTGGAATACTTTCATGAGATGGCATAACTATATTTTAGTAGCCCACTACATACCCACATGAGGCAGCTCACAAATAACCTGTAACTCCATCTCCAAGGGGTCCAACACCATTTTCTGGATTCTATAGGCACCCCCACATGTATACATATACTAACACAGATACATGCTCACATACATAAATAAAATAAAATCAATTTTAAGAAAGAAGTTTTCCAAACTCAGATAATCTAAGTTTCTCTCATAAGACACCAGAGGGAAGAGCAAAGTGGGTGCAGACTCGGCAGGAAGAAGGGTCCACAAGGCATTGAAAGCCAAAGACAGAAGCTTGAGCCAAAGTCAGTGAGACACATGGCAGCCTTTTTTGATGATTGTTAATTCAAAAATGGGTAAACCTTTAGCTAAATTGATCAGGAAAAATGAAGGAGGCTCTTAATGTTCTGGTAACTGGGCACTTGTCCAGGATCCACAAAGCCTTGGATTCTACCAGCAGCACCAAAAGAAAAGGGAGAAGAAGGAAAATGTGGAGATGGGGGAGAAGGGGATAAGTGAGAGGGGAGGAGGGGGAGGAGGAAGAGGGAGAGGAAGGGGAGGAGGAGGAAGGGGAGCAAAGAGAATGAAGAAGAGGACCACATCACAGATATGAGCAAATAAAGACTGGAATGATATTAAATAGCTAACGAGGCATTTCTGGAAACCTTTATACCACTATGCTGGCAGTACAGATGTGATAAAAGAAATGAGCTCAGACCTGGACAAATAGAAACTACCAAAACAGATTGAAGAATAGGAAAACCTGAGGGGGTCACTTGTTATTGAACAAATTGAAGACATGATTTAAAAAAATCTTCCCATCATTCCAATGAAACTGCAGCCACACATTTTTATAGAAATCAATAATTCAGATCTGTGTCTGTCAAATAAGTTGAATTCATTTTAAGGATCTCTCTCTAAAGACAGTTCTAGTCCTAAATTTCCTTGCTAATGGTGCTTTTAAACATACATAAGTATTACAATTTGTGGGTCAAAGTCAAGGACCTGGAACAATGAAAACAATTCTGAAAATATAGATTGAAGTTCAAGACATTTGCCTGATTTCAAAGCCTACTTTGAAGTTATGATAATCAAATAATCAAGATGTAGCTGTATTGATGCAGAACCATTCAGACCATAAAACTCAGTGCATAGATAGCCCCACCAGCCAAAATGAAAACAAGGACCCAATCCACCAAAGTCCATAGTTCTGGGAAAGTCTCTAAATGCACTAACCTTACTTTTGGGGTTCTGTAGTTCTACTTTTGGCCAGGAGTTCTTGTTAACTGAAGTATGTCAACCCAGGATATGGTTTTTGTACTTAAAAGCTCACCCTGAGAAAGGCTCAGTGCTACACTGGGACCCTGAATACCCGGGGTAGTTGCCAGCCAGCTAATAAAGACTTTGTATTGGCTTATACCTGAGTCTGAGCAGTCTTCTCTGGCGGATACCCCACAACATGACTGAGTGAAATTTGACAGAGCTTTCAATGTTAACCAGTGAGGAAAGAATAGTTTTTCTAATATGCTATGTTACAAATACTAAAGAGAAAAAATAAACTTTATTACTTCATATCTATACAAATACTAAGCTTGAAATATGTCATTGACCTAAACTCTGAGACAGAAACTGCACACCTTTCACCACAGCACATTCAACACCTTATAGAGTGGAGAAAGTTCATGGGAGCCAGCAAAGTATGCACCACACCTACAAACAGATGAAATGGATTTCATCAAAACTAAAATCTTGCTAAAGACTGTTTCAAAAAGATGAAAACAGCAAAAAAAATATTTGTTATTACATATCTGACAAAGTTCTTATAGCCAGAACATCTGTGATGTGAGAGTAAACACAACCCCAGATTTTAAACACACATGAAACCAGATGTGGTGGCTAAGTTTGTAATTCCAGCCCTGAGGAGACAGGTACAGCTGGATTGTGAATTCCAGGCCAGTCTGGGCTACACAGCAAGATCTTGTCTCAAGAAAGAAAAAAAATGCATGAAATTTGAAGAAATAATTCATGCAAGATGTGAACAGCAAGTCCAATAATGTAAAAATAGCCAATAGCATTTATCATGAAGGGAACAGAAAACCCTGATGGCATGATGTACCTGATAAATATCAATATGAAAAATTAAGAATAAGTTGTCATTATCAAGTTTTGATGTTTGGCTGGTGGGAATAAAAAATGAATTGGAATACAATTCTATAATTTCCAATTAAAAACGCATGACTCATATGACCCAGCCATTGTGCTATGTGACATCCACAAAGAGATTTTTACACAGTGTTCCTGGCAACTTTATACATGATGCCCCCAAATCAGAATCATGTGACTATCCCACAGACAGAAGGATAAACAAACTTGGATAGTCACATAGTGGAATATTACTGGGGAATGAAGAAATAACTTCTGGAACTTCCCTATTTCTATCTCCAGAGAGATGTAAAGAAAGAAACACCTGCTCATGAAAGAGAGTGAGAGTGAGCAAGAGAAAGGCAGAAGGAAGAGAGAGAGCTTACAGATTAAAAAAAAGATTCTATTAAGTCTAGGTGGGTGAGTCTATAAATTTATTAGGGTAGCTTAGAGAAGTATAGGTAACTTGCTAGCTGTCATATCATAAAAGGTGTCCCAATCTCAGCATAGCTGACTCAGAGAGCTACACCACTGGAGAGACTCACCTCCCACCCAACTCCTTACTCCTTGCATAATATGGAGGAAGGATCTTGTGGGGATATCACAAGGCTCTTAAAGACCCACTAAGCCTCCTGAACCTCCCTCCTGATACCATGAAGGTCCATGTGGGTGCCACAGCTACCCTGATTTCAGACAGAGATGCTCATGTCTGGCTACACTACAGACATACAACAGGAGTGAACCTCAGAACATCACAGAATTAAAGACAAAGATTACACATTGGCTATTAAAGTTCTAGAAAGCAGTCCCCAAATCTAACCTGTAGTGACCCAGATCATAGCAGTGGTTCGCTAGGACTGGTGTTTGGAATTCCAGTTTGTTGAGAAAGCTTTCTGAGGCAATAGGAATGTTCTATGTGTTAATGTGATGGATTGACACATTGATGGAAAACTTCCGAACTGTGTGCATGAAATGGGTGAGTTTGTTGTATGTCAATTTTACCCCAGTGAAATTAGAATTGGAGACAGAGCAACAGGAAAAAGTAGTTTAGAGAGAAGAGACTGGGAAGTAGGCACTGGGACTGTCCTGTATTTGCCCTGGTTTATACACAAGAGTAATCTGTTCATGTATTATTGATCTGCCTTTTGAGAGCAAACAACAGTGTCTGAAATGCCAATGCCAAGCCTGCCCCAGGAAGCTCGGACCTCTGCATTCCAGATTTGCACTGGGTTCCAGTCCCTACTGCAGTTCCAGATCCAATGCACATGCTTCCACCCAGAACAGCCTTCCTGGGGAGTCAGCCCCTGCCTGGGTTATGTTTAGGGGTTCATTATGAGCTTCCGGACCCACATACTTGAGAATGATTTGAACGTGAGTAGGGAAAGGAAGGAAGATCAAGGTTGTGTTTTCAAGCGGTGGAAGTCTAGCCTTTCTCCTATCCATAGCTACTGCTGCCTTGGAGCACAGTCACCATATCCAAACTGCCTTTGCTTGTTTCTTTTCACCTTTTACCATGCTACAGTGAGGCAGTATAACTTTTTGGCAGAGGTACTATGTGGAGAGAACTGGGGCTGCTCTTGGGTTCAAACAGCTGCCTCTTAACTAGGCTGCAATGCTCTCAGGATCTTTGTTTTTTTTTTAAATACTTTATTTTTTATTTTATGAGCATTGATGTATGTATTTTACCTGCAAGTCTGTCTGTGTGTGTATGTATGTGTGTGTGTGTGTGTGTGTGTGTGTGTGTGTGTGTGTGTGTCAGATCCCCTAGAACTGGAGTTCCAGACAGTTGTGAGCTGTCAGGCAGGTGCTGGAAATTGAACCTGGATCCTCTGGAAGAACAGCCAAAGTTCTGAACTGCTGAGCCATCTCTCCAGCCCCTGTTCTCAGGATCTTAAAGGGCCAGCGCTAAGACTGTGCAGGAAGCACATATGTGTGTATACACATGTTTTCCCTATGTGGAAATCTGTAGACTTCTGACAACCAGTTCTAGATGGGTGATAAGACCACAGACAGAGGAGGCAATGCCTGTGGCATCAGGAAGGTGGGCACATGGAAGGCACAGGCCCTGCATGGGCTAGAAGCACAAACATTAGGAAGAGAACTAACTGAGAAACTAACTGAGAAACTGCAGGACTAGTCTCAAAGGCTTCTCAGAAACAGAGCATATACGCTCAGGACCCATCCTTTAAGAGTGGCTCTCTGTGCTACTGGTGTTATATTTAGAAAGTGATCTCCAGTGCCAATGCGTTCAAGAGTACTTCCTACTTTCTCTTCTATCGGGTTCAGAGTAACTGGATTTATGCTGAGGTCTTTGATCCACTTGGACTTAAGTTTTGTGCACAGTGACAGATATGGATCTATTTGCAGCCTTCTACACATTGACATCCAGTTATGCCAGCACCATTTGTTGAAGATGCTGTCTTTTTCCCATTGTACATTTGTGGCTTCTTTGTCAAAAATTATATGTTCATAGGTGTGCGGGTTAATGTCAGGGTCTTCAATTCTATTCCATTGGCCCACATGTCAGCTTTTATGCCAGTACCAAGCTGTTTTTATTACAGTAGCTCTATAGTAGAGCTTGAGGTCAGGGATTGTGATGCCTCCAGAGATTGTTTTATTGTACAGTATTCTTTTGGCTATCCTGGGTTTTTTGTTTTTCCATATGAAGTTGAGTATTATTCTTTCCAGATCTGTGGAGAATTGTGTTGGTAATTTGATGGGGATTGCGTTTAATCTGTAGATTGTTTTTGGTAAGTTCACCATTTTTACTATGTTTCTAAATATAATACCAGTAGCACGCACACTGAGAGAAACAATCAATCAATGGGATCTGTTGAAACTGAGAAGCTTTTGTAGAGCAAAGGACATGGTCAACAAGACAAAGCAACAGCCTACAGAATGGGAAAAGGTTTTCACCAACCCCACATCTGACAGAGGGCTGATATCCAGAATATATAAAGAACTCAAGAAATTAGACATCAAAATACCCAACAGTCCAATTAAGAAATGGCTATAGAACTAAACAGAGAATTCTCAACAGGGGAAGTTCAAATGGCTGAAGGACATTTAAGGAATTGCTCAGCATCCCTAATTATCTGGGAAATGCAAATCAAAACGACTCTGAGATACCACCTTACACCTGTCAGAGTGGCTAAGATCAAAAACACAGAAGACAGCTTATGCTGGAGAGGATGTGGAGCAAGGGGAACTCTCCTCCACTGCTGGTGGGAATGCAAGCTTGTACAGCCACTTTGGAAATCAATATGGCGCTTCCTTAGAAAATTGGGAATCTATCTCCCCCCAAGACCCAGCTATAGCACTCTTGGGCATATACCCAAGGAATGCTCAATCATACCACAAGGGCATTTGCTCAGCTATGTTCGTATCAGCTTTGTTTGTAATAGCCAGAACCTGGAAACAACCTAGATGCCCTTCAACTGAAGAATGAATAAAGAAAATATGGTACATATACACAGTGGAGTACTACTCAGCAGAGAAAAACAATGACATCATGAGGTTTGCAGGCAAATGGATGGATCTAGAAAAAATCATCCTGAGTGACGGTATGTACTCACTCATAGGAGGATACTAGATGTAAAACAAAGATGACTAGACTGCTACACAACTCCAGGGAGGCTACCTAGAAAATGGGACCCTAGGAAAGACTCAAGGATCACCCAATGACAGAGAAATGGATGAGATCTACATGAACAACCTGGACGACAGTGGGAGTAATGAAGGGCAAGATTTGAGGGAAAGAAAGCTTAGGGGAGCAGGAGATCCCAGCTGGATCAAGAACAGAAAGGGAGAATGAGGAATAACAGACCATGATAAATGAAGACCACATGAGAACAGGAATAGGCAGAGTGCTCGAGAGGTCCCCAGAAATCCACAATGACATATCCTCTGTAGACTGCTGGCAATGGTCGAGAGAAAGCCTGATCTAACCTAGTCTGGTGATCAGATGGCCAAACACCCTAACAGTCATCTTGGAACTCTCATCCAATAACTGATGGAAGTGGATGCAGAGATCCTCAGCCAGGCCCCAGGTGGAGCTCCAGGTGTCCAATTGTTGAGAAAGAGGAGGGACTGTAAGAGCGTGAATTGTTGAGACCAAGATTGGAAAAAGCATAGGGACAAATAGCCAAATGAATGGAAGCACATGAATTATGAACCAAAGGCTGTGGAGCCCCCAGCTGGATCAGGCCCTCTGGATAAGTGAGACAATTGAATAGCTTGATCTGCTTGGGAGGCACCCAGGCTGTGGGACCAGGCCCAGTCCTTAGTGCATGAGCTGGCTGTTTGGAACCTTGGGCTTACACAGGGACACTTTGCTCAGCCTGGAAGGAGGGGACTGGACCTGCCTGTACTGAATCCACCAGGTTTAAATGAGTCCCCAGGGGAGTCTTGGCCCTCGAGGAGATGGGAATGGAGGGGAGGGGAGGGGGGAAAGGTGGGGGTGGGAATGGGAGCGGGGAGGACAGGGGAACCCATGGCTGATGTGTAAAATTAAAGCACAAATATGAAAAAAAAAAGAAATCACATTTTGAGTCATTGTAGTGTAAATGACTAAAATACAAAAGAAGAAAAATAAGAGAAAGGAAGAAAGGTAAAAAAAAAAAAAAGAGTGGCTCTCAAGCTGTGGGGCTCGGCCCCCTTGACAAACCACTATCTCCAGAAATATCTATGTTACATCCATAACCACAGCAAAGTTACAGTCATGAAGTAGCAGCAACGATAATCTTACGGCTGGGGCTCACCACAGCACAAGGAACTGTATCAAAGGGTCACAGCATCAGGGAGGTTTGAGAACTGCTGCTTTAGAAGATCTTCACAGAGCTCATGCTACTCAGGGACAGCCTACTTGGACATTCCAAACTAGTCATTATAAACCAAAGAGATTAGACTGTCCCTTTTCTACATGGGGTGGGGTTTCCAGCTGTCATTTGAAAGTTACATTCAGCACAATTGTGTCACACTGTCCAGCCAGCCTAGCCAATCTTCAAACCCCGGGTCCCAGTGAGAGACCCTATCTCAAATCTACAATGTGGATGGCTCTTGAGGAACAATGCTGGAGGTTGACTCCTTACCTCTATATGCAAGCACACTGACCTTCAGGTACAGATACATCTATCTGCATGCTTGCACCCACACACATGAATACACACACACACACACACACACACACACACACACACACGGAGAGAGAGACAGACAGACAGACACAGACACAGACAGAGAGACAGAGGGACAGAAGGACAGAGGGATGGAAGTACATGTTTGTAATCTTATCACTCTAGAAGAAAAATATAGGAAGACCTCTGGCTTACACACACACACACACACACACACACACACACACACACACACACAGCCATCTGTCACTGTCCCTGCTTATGTTTCTCTTCTTATTTCCTTTGCTTTCTGCCTTTCTCCTTTTGGGAATGGAGATGCAGTTCAAACGCCTATCTTCATCTTGCCTGCATGAAGAGCAGCCTCCAGCCTGATCACAAATCATGGAGAGTGGTACTGAGTGCCATCCTACTGACATATCAGGAGCCCTCCTCAGAAGCTTTCTTGAGATATCTCACCCTGTGCTCCCCATTCGATTCCACACCCACCAAGGCTGGACAGTGCTTTTTCCAGCTCCTCTTCTTTCTCCCTCTCCTCTGATTTGACTACGTTAGCTACAGAAACAAGCCACTAGGCTGCTGGCTTATCTCTTCTTATAGATACAGGGCTACTACCCCAGCAGAGTGATGGATACAACTGTGAAGTCTTTGGCCTCTTCCTGGTCTAGATGAGGCCTCTTGTTCTATAAGTAGGCCTGCATTTCTCTGTCCCAGACTGTCTGTTCCTGGAGTAAGATGTTAGAGGTCTCTGATCTCTTGATGAGATGAAGAGGGATCCCCCAAGCCTCACCTAGCTCTCCCAAGCCACACCCAGATCTCCCAAGCCTCACCTAGCTCCCACAAGCCTCACCCAGCTCTCCCAAGCCTCACCCTCCTGGGGGACATTGCTTCTCTCAAAGAAGTAGAAATGTTCTTTTGGGCAGGACATACAATTAGAAGGTGTCTGAGGATCCCAGCTTGCCCAGGAGAAGGATCCCCTCCCCTATGGCTCCATGCTGACCACATTTACCTTGGCTAGTTTTTCTGCTTGCTCAGTTTTCTGACAGAAAAGAAAGAAGCCAAGAGAATTATGGAGCCAAAGCGTCAGCATGTGCAGTGGTAGAATTCCGGGTGGAAAGCTGGCTTGTGTGAAGACTGGAAAGGCCAGAGAAACAGTTCAAGGTAGGTGAAGCTCATTCATTCATTCACTCACTCATTCATTCATTCACTCACTCATTCATTCATTCACTCACTCATTCATTCCTTCATTCCACAAACCTGTGTTGGTTAAGCTCAGGGCTAGACAGTGAGAAAAAAAAGTTAAAACAAAGAATAGTGTTCACTTCGGCCTCTCTGCTGTTGTGCTAAACTACCCTAACCCAAACAAGCCAGGGGTGAAAGGGTTCGTTTTATTTTACAACCCATAGAGCATCTCTGAGGGGAGCCAAGCAGGAGCCTGAGGCAGGAACTGAAGCAGAGACCATGGAGGAGTACCGCTTACTGGCTTGTTTCCCTTGGCTTGCTTAGGCTGCTCTCGGACACAACTCAGAGTCACCTGCCCAGAAGTGACGCTGTTCCCAGAGGGCTGGGACCCCCACATCAATCACTAATAGAGAAGATTCACCACAGGTATGCCCACAGGCCAATCGGACAGAAGCAAATCCTCATTGAGCTTTCCCTTTTCCAGGTGATTCTTTATCAAGTGAGAAAAACAAAAAACAAAAAACAAAACTAACCAGGACAAATAGAAAGGTTATCGAGGGCCAAACCGTGAATGCGTGTGTGGTGAGAAAAGGAATCTGAATTTTTGTGCCAGGAGAAGGGTAGGTTTGGAGGAATTTAAGTAAATGTGTGACTTGATTTTGAGAAGATGACATTTGGAGCCACAAAAATGAGTCCAAATGGGGCTGCTGGGGTAATGACTTTGG
This sequence comes from Onychomys torridus, assembly GCF_903995425.1. Lineage (NCBI taxonomy): Eukaryota > Metazoa > Chordata > Mammalia > Rodentia > Cricetidae > Onychomys > Onychomys torridus. The sequence continues at coordinate 109,712,407 of NC_050443.1, read as the reverse complement.
AGAATTAATTTCACAAAGTGATATGATGACTGTTCAGCCCTCTGGACTGAGCTCTACACTCTGAATAGATGAATGGTATTCTTCAGCCCACCTCCGGAATAAATCTGTTGTTGTGATGCTGTAGGTCAGGGGTGTGGTGAAGATGGGCTTAAGAAAAGACAATTCTTGAACTTGTAGACCCTTGTTTGTTTGTTTGTTTCTTTGTTTCTTTGTTTCTTTGTTTGAGACAGGGTTTCTCTGTAGCCCTGGCTGTCCTGGAACTTGCTCTGCAGACCAAATTGGCCTTGAACTCAAAGATCAACCTGTCTCTGCCTCCCATGTGTTGGGATTAAAGGTGTGCACTACTACTGCCTGGCTGTTTTCTTTTTAAATTTAGCATAATATCTAATTTTAAGGTGATATAGTATGACTGTGGGGATAACAGCAAGGTAGAGAGCTTGCCTAGCATTTGTGCAACCCTGGGTTCAAGGCCCAAGCACTACAGAAAGAAAGAAGAGAAAAGAAGGAAGGAAGGGGAGGGAGGAAGAAAGGAGAAACAGACAGAAGAGAAGTGAGGAGAAGAGGAAGGGAGGGAGGGGTAGGGGAGGAGGAAGTTCATTTATGACTCAGCTGGTAGAATGCTTGCCTTACATGCACAAAACCTTCAGTTTGTGCATCACCATTGAGAGGTGGAGGCAGGAGGATCAAGAGTCCAAAGTCATTGTTACCCACACAGGGAGTCTGAAGCCAGTGTAGTCTACATGAGCCTCTGCCTCAAAAACAAACAAAAGCACGGGGACAAATAGCCAATCGAATGGAAGCACATGAATTATGAACCAATGGCTGTGGAGCCCCCAGCTGGATCAGGCCCTCTGGATAAGTGAGACAATTGAATAGCTTGATCTGTTTGGGAGGCACCCAGTCTGTGGGACTGGGACCTGTCCTTGGTGCATGAGCTGGCTGTTTGGAACCTTGGGCTTACACAGGGACACTTTGCTCAGCCTGGAAGGAGGGGACTGGACCTGCCTATACTGAATCCACCAGGTTTAAATGAGTCCCCAGGGGTGTCTTGGTCCTGGAGGACATGGGAATGGAGGGGAGGGGTTGGGGAAAAGGTGGGGGGGGGGGCAGGAGGGGGAAGGACATGGGAACCCATGGCTGATGTATAAAATTAAAACACATAATAATAATAATAATAATAATAATAATAATAATAATAATAATAATAAACTCAATGAAGGAAGGAAAGAAGGGAGGGCAGGAGGGAGGAAAGAAGAAGAAGAAGAAGAAGAAGAAGAAGAAGAAGAAGAAGAAGAAGAAGAAGAAGAGGAAGAAGAAGAAAGAGAGACAGAGAGAGAGAGAAGGAAAGGAGATCCCTATTCATGTTGAGACAAGTTCTGACACCTAACAGGATGGACACCATTGTCCAGATACCAGTTGAGGAGGACACTGTGCCAGGTGACCTTCAGCTGTGACCTTCCAGCTGTGATCTTTGCTGCATAAGCTTTGTTAGTCAGCAAAAATAACCATTCCTGCAGTGCCAGCATTCTAGGCCAAAGCATGCATTAGGGATCCTGGTGGTGTCCCTCTGCCTCTTAACCGTTATCACCAGAACAATACCCAAGGCTGAGGTGGCCTCCCATGACATTTGGCCATAACTCTGTGGAGATTTGGTAATCTGACATTTGCATTTCCTTCTGCTGCTTCATCTTAAATTGATCAGCCAGATGAAACTCGAGAGCCAGTCTTGTTTCAATATTTAATCATTCTGCTCAGGCTGGAATGTCATTAAGCTAAAATAGGAACCTGATTTCAAAGAGCACTTCGTGCAGGACCTGTTTGCTAAAGCCGTTTGTTCTAACAGCACAAAAATAGACTCTTTGTCTGTCTGTCTGTCTGTCTGTCTGTCTGTCTCTCTCTCTCTCTCTCTCTCTCTCTCATATTTCTCTCTTTCTTTCCGTATAACTCACAGGTTAGCTCGAGCCCCAACCAAATATTGTATGTTTATAAAACCTGACTGTCCAGTTCACTAACAAGGCTGCAGGAGGTAGCCATGGTTTTTTTGATCCATGCTTCTGGCTAGTGAGGCTGGGACAGTCCAGAGTAACAGAACATGTAACTACAACAGCAGTTATGACCATCTTGAAGACAGTAGAAGACATTGGAATGAGGATGCTCCATGCATCATTTATTTGGTTCTTATCACATATATTTTGATAAGGAAAACTAAGGTGTGGGTCAAGATAGCCATGGCCATGGCCCAAAGTTGGATAATCTTGGGTCACAGAAGGACCTTCCTGCTTCTATTTCAGACATGACATTGGTGGCCAGAGTGCAGTCAGGGCTGTAGAAGGTAGAGACAAGAGTGAGCCCTCAGCTGAGGGTTCAGACAGTCAAGGCTGCAGGAAAACATGGAGGGAAGAAGTGGATGAGGTTTCTGGACCTGGGTTTTAAAGAGTTCAGATGTGTCATTGGTTCCTGTTCAGCCTTTGACTGCTCTTGTGGTGTCTGGTGCCTCTCTGTCTCTCTTGAGTACTGGTGTCCTTATTTCTAAATCAGAAATGACCATCCCTTTTCCCAGTAGTTACAGGCTGAGATGATCTGGTGAACTCAAGCCACCTAGCACAAGAAAGAGTGAGTTGTAGAGCTGTAAGTTCCAACCCCCAGACAGTCCTCCTTCTCTTGAATGAATTCAGAACCCAGGGGTGTCTGAGTGGGGGTGGGGTACTGGACTGAGTGTGGTTCCATGCAAAACGCATGTACAAGAGAAGGAAGTCGTGTGCAAGCACTATGGAGCTCACAGTGCTGCTGAGACATGTGTGCCCAGACCCTGTCACAGCCTCACTTCCAGAACCAGAGACAAGCAGATTAGGGACGAGCTGCCCTTTCCAGAGGCCCCTGCCTAGGGCACATCTCACCCCTCTTCCAAGTCTGTCTGTGCAGATTGCCTTGCCCCAGGTTTCCCTCCAGTAACTCAAAAACCCAGTTAATGTAGTGGAAAGATTTCACACACGCCCATCACTGCAGTCATTTAAGTCTGTCTAGAAATGCTGGGCCTCAGAAGTCAATTTCATCTGACTTTAATCTGCACTCAAAGTGCCTGTCACCAACAGCTCAGTCAGTAAGAGAAATCATGGGGCAGATCCATCGAGTCCCCTGGAACTAAACACCACGTAGGAAATTAGCCTGTGACATTAAGATTTCAAATTGGATTAATTTTCTCTGTAATAATCATAAATAATGTCATGACCTAAATATATGTCTCTAAAGCCCTCTTCCTGCTGCATGAGTATGAGTAAATGTGGTGTGTGTGTGTGTGTGTGTGTGTGTGTGTGTGTGTGTGTGTGTGTTGAATGCACTGTGATACAGACAACCTAATTTCTGTCCTCTGTCTCTTACTAAATGCCTATGACTCTTGTCACAAGTATCCACGGCTCTTCCTTTTATCTCTCTTTCATGTGAGTGTGTGTATGAATGGTGACTTATGAGGGTGCATATGTGTGGACAGGTGCTCAGGTAAGTGTATGCACATGTATGTGGAAGCCCAAGGATGACATCATGAGTCTTTAGTCACTCTCCAACTCATTCATTGAGGCTAGGTCTCTCAATGAACCCAGAGCTTACTATGGCTGGTACTGCTAGCTTGGCCTGCTTGTTTACCAGGAGGATCCCTGCCTTTATTTTCTAAGGCTGAAATGACAGTCAGGCTTCCCCATCCACCTCACCTGGCATTCATGTGGCTCCTGAACTCTGGTCCTCACACTTTAAATTCTTTAACCACTGATTCTCCACCCTTGCTTGGCTCTTCTTTCTTATTTAAGTGGAGAGATAAATGCTAAGCCCGCTTCCCACCCTGAGACCCCAGCAGACATGTGCACCCATGTCCACACCCGTCCCATCTCTAAGGCTCCAAATGGAAATAGGTCCCATCTTGGGGATTATATTCCACATGAAGTTCTAAAGTTGACCTCAGAGTGCTGACTCATGTGCTGCCTTTTCGAGGGGCTGTAAAGGAATGTGTAAAGCTGGGAAGTGGGGGATTGTCTGCAGAAAATGGTTGTTATGGTTAGTCTCCAGTGCTGTCTTAACTGAGTTTAGAATCACCATGGAAACACAGCCCTGGGCATGCCTGTGAGAGCATTTCCAGAAAAGTTTAACTGGAAATGGAAGATCCACCCTAAATATGGGCAGCACCTTACTATACGCTGGGGTCTCCAGCTGACTAAAAATGAGAAAGCCAGCTGAGCACCAGCATTCATCTCTCTCTTCGTCCTGACTGCAGATGTGAAGTCGCTCACACTCCCATGCCGTGCCTTCCCCACTGTGAGGGACCAAAGCCCCAAACTGTGAACCAGAACCAATGCTTCCCTCCTTAGGTTGCTCCTGTCAAGTGCCTTGTCCCAGAAATGAGGAAAGTAACTAATCCAATAGACATCACCCACCCTTGCTTCCTGTGTGTTTGACTCCTGCCAGCGAAGACATGCTGCCTTCCTGCTCCTCACCTTGAATCTCAGTTCTTGTTATGACTTGCTTCAACTCAAAGGGTGCAAAGGAGTAGTGACAACATGCCACTCTTCCCCAGACTTTAAGGGGCTTGTCAGGTTCTGCTTCTACCTTTGGAAGTCAGCTTCTGTGTGCTTGTGTGCACATGCATACACACACACACACACACACACACACACACACACACACACACACACATGCACACGTGCACACATGCATGCACATGCATACCTCACCTTGGTTAGACTACTGAATTGTAAGCATGCATGAACAGAGAGACTGGGTGAAAAGAAATTTTGACCTCCCAGCCAAGGGAAGTCATGGGACCTGTAAGTGCACATGGATCCTGCTGCCCCATTCTGCACTTAGGACAGTAGAGATATTTCCTCACTGGGTCTTGTCCAAGCAGAATCCTGAACTGCAGAGTAGCTGCACCTTTAAGATCTTACACTTCTGGGTGGCTTGTTTCTGTGTGATAATGAATTGTGTTCTTTCACCTTTTCTTTTAGTTTTAAAATGTTATCACATGTTCATTTATTTCATGTGGAGAGGAGTTATGCACATGCCAGGATGCACGTGCAGAGGTCAGAGGACAAAGGAAGGAACCAGTTTTTTTTCTAACCCAAGGGGCCCAGAAATTAAACTTGGGTTGTCAGGCTTCAGGGTGGGAGCTTTCCCTGCTGAGCCTTCTTGCTGGCTCCTTTTATCTAATTTCCTGAGATGATTACACATTTTCATGCAAAACAGAATTGAGCATCACAGAGACCCTAGTAGCTTTGTCAGCAGAACATGAGACTCATAAATAAAATTTAGCATCAGCTTGGGCTTCTGTATCAAAATAACATGATCTATGTGGCCTAGAAACACAGACAACCATTCCTCACAGTTCTGAGGTGGGAAAGTCCAAGATCAAGACACCAGACAATCCATTCTCATGAGGGTTCTCTTCCCAGCCCACAGAAAGCACTTTCTCATTGTGTCTCCAGACGGCAGAAGAGAGGGGCAGCTAGCTGAGCTCTCTTTTATAAAGACACTAATCCTATGCGCGAGAGCGGAGCCTTCATCCTAAAATTAGCTTTCCAAACCTTCAACTCCTGACATAATCACATTGGTGACCAAGTTTCAGTAAATGAACCTGGGGAAGACACATTCTTCCCCATGATGACAGCACTCCTAAGTGTACAGTTCTGTGACACTGGGTGCATTTGCAAGCCTGAGTGGCAGAAACACTCTCAATATCTTCTGAACACAAAAAGAAAGAGTGTGAAGCCCAGATGCTCAGCAAGGTCAAGTTCCCTCCATGCTTCTTTGCTGAGAGCAAAACTGCAGAGGAAGGAAACTTCCTAGACAGTAACAGTCTAGGACTCCACATGAAGCTGGCAGCCCTTCTCCATGTAAACCTGGGCACGGGCAGAGTTCTGCTTTTCCACTGGGTAAACGCTGCTCCAAGTTTGCTGGTGCATCCCCTTTAAACAGTGAAAGATTTGGGCCTCTTCTCATACATCACCCAGTTTTGGTTTCAATGCTGCTGTGACTATGTCTGAGTCGGGGTTTCTACTGCTGTAGCAAAACACCATGACCAAAAGCAGCTTGGGGGGACAAGGGTTTATTTCAGCTTATTGTTCCATATCACAGACCATCATACAGGGAAGTCAGCGCGGGAACCTGGGACTGAAGCAGAGGCTGTGGATGAACACTGCTTGCTGGCTGGGTCCCCCTGGCCTGCTCAGCCTGCCTTTTTATAGCGCACAGGACCACAAGCCCAAGGTGGGACTATCCACAACAATGAACAGGGCTCACCCAAACCAATCAACTGTTAACCAAGAAAATGCCCCTCCAGGCCAATCTGGTGGAGGCACTTTCTTAAGTGAGGTTCCTTTTCTTCAAAATGACTCCAGCTTGTGTCAAGTTACCATACAGCTAGTCATCTTATTGTCTTCTAGGCTTTGTGAGTGGTTGAGGCCTCACTTTGGAAATACTACCCTAGGAGCTGTAATGAAATGATGTTTTTTCAGTGTAGGACAATAAAAGGTTCATTCCACCTTTTCTGTCAGTTTTCCGGAAGTGGCTGACATTACACATGTCAAGGTCTTAGCTCGGTGCCTCTCTCAGCTGGATTCCTGCCTGGGAAAAGAGGTATGTGTTCTGGAAGAAGACTACTTTGAGAAAATGCAAATCCTGCTGCTACTTAAGACCGCAGGAAACTGGGAGGGCACTGTCCGTGGTGCTGACAGAAACCTACCCCATTACAATATAGTTTCTGATGTTACTAGAAGACATAATCTCATAGCAAACTTTGATCACCTGGCTCTTACAGTCTTGCCGCCGCCGCTGCCACCACCACCCCTTTCATAATGTTTCCTGAGCATTAGGAGTACGTTGTCGATGTTTCTTGTGGGACTGGGCTCCATAATTCTACATTTTGCTTGTTCGTGGCTTTCTGTAGTGGTCTCCAGCTGACGACACCACAAACTCCAGAAACAGGACTCAAAGACCCCTGAGCTGGAACTGACCTGAAAGCCTGCTCCATGAAGGCTAGCTTTCACAGTACCAGAAGATGCCATGCAAGCTTCCCAAAGAGGAAGGCAACCAACAGTTCTCATACCTATTCAGCTATGATGAATATGAACTGCATCAACAACCACATGGTACCCTACAGGCACAGTGATGTCACACATACCCTGGCAGTCACCAACAGTTCTCTAATTGGTTTTGTGATCTAGCTAACAAGAGGTATACCATGTTTGGTACTGGAAACCTAGCTAACTACTCAGTGCCATTGAAATCCTGGTTAATGGAGGAGAATCTACAACTGCTAATCGACTAAGCCAGTGTAATCCTTGACAACAGTCTATAAACATTCATCTTAATACCCACAGATAAGTGCAGTCTTTACCCATCATCAAGTAAACATCCCATATGCTCTTGATGGATACCAATCACTGGCCAACCTGGCTGTTTGCTTGTCTTACAAGCTTGGGACACATCTCTGTTCCAGTCTGCCTGCCCTGCTATGCACTATGGGCTTGCTGTCCAGGTGTGTTGTGCTGATCTTATCATGAATGCTCCCCCTATGCTGGAGGTAGAGCAAAGAATTGCCTATCACCTTAGAGGTTATCAAATTCTAGTCTATTGAGTTTGCTCAGATTTCTAAAGCTCTACATTTCTGCTTTTTTTTTTTTTTTCAATACAGGGTTTCTCTGTGTAGCTGGCTGTCCTGGAACACACTCTGTAGACCAGTCTGGCCTCAAATTCAGATCTGCCTGCCTCTGACTCTTGAGTGCTGGCATTAAGGGTGTATGCTGCCACTGCCCACTACATTTTTATGTGAAGAGGGAAAAAAGTGGACATAGTCCCAAGGTTTTGAAGGCTGTAATGAAGAACTAAATATCAAATAAATTGGCATATACAATGTTTAAGACAGTAAGAGGTCCATCAGGAGGAAATTTCTTTTTCTTTTTTTTCTTGATTGTGACTCTTCATCTTCCTTATCAATGTAACAGAATTTAGAATCACCTAGGATACAAACCTGTGGGTGTATCTGTGCAGTTTAACCCAAGGATGGAAGAGCCACCCTGACTGTGGACAGCACCACTCTACAGGCTGGGACCCCAGGGTGAATAAAAGAAACAAGGGGAGTGGAGGGCCAGAATTTGTCTCTGGTGCTCCCTGACTGCAGGCGCAATGTGACGAGCTGCCTTACCCTCCTTCCACCACAGGTAGACCCACACTTGCCAACACACATTCCCTTCACAATTGTGCTAGTTGGCTGTGATATCTGTGATAAAACACCATGGCCAAAAACAACCCGGGGAGGAAAGGGTTCATTTCACTTATGCATAGTGATCACAGTCCATCACTGAGGGAAGTCACGGCAGAAACTCAAGCAGGGAGGAAACCTGGAGGCAGGAACTGAAGTGCAGACTATGGAGAAGTGATACTCACTGGTTTGCTCTCTGTGGCTTACTGACTTTGCTTTCTTATACTATCCATTACCATCTGCCTAAAGGTGGTATCATTCACAGTTGTCTGGGCCCTCCTACCTCAGTAATTAATTAAGACAATATACCACAGGTTCACTTGCAGGGCAAGTGTTATGGAGGTGTTTTCTCAGTTAAGATTCCCTCTTGCCAGATATGTCTGTATTAACCAGCACAATCCTTCGTAGGAAAAAATAGGAAGAAAAACCCCATGAAGAATTTTTGTTTGTGAGAATCAGGAAACATATAAGCTTGCAACTGGGATGAAGAATTAAGATCAGTCATGGCATCCTTGCTGTGCTGAAGGGAGCAGACACACGTTTTTCTCTCCTTCACTGTCAGTGACCATTCACTGCAATTTATCAAACTGTCACTGAGTATCTGCTAGGAGCAGATCATGCTAATGGACATTGCATTCTGGCATGTAAGAAGAATTAATAAACTGAAGCCTGTGCTTCAAAGCGATTGCAAGACAGTAGCATAGGCAGGGCATTGACTGTATGCCCACCCACATTCTAAATCTCCATGGGGTATTTATTTTATCAAACTTCTGTAATGATACTTTCTGGGAAGGCAGTGCTTATCTTTATGCATAGGGAAAGAAATTGTTATGCTTGAAACAAAACAAAATTATGCTGACAGTCCACAGCCACCAAGTGGTGAAGCCAGGATTTCAACCCAGGTCTGTATAACTGTGAAAGTACTACAGTTTTAAAATGGTATGTTAATTTATAACTCTGGTGGAAAATATATAGCCTACACAGCAATAAAATGCAACAGATTTGCCAGACCAAGTTTAAAAATGAAAATAAAGAGTTCTCAGTTAAACTCAAAGTTCTAAAAGCTGGGAAGTGGTGACTGAATGAGAGTAGCTGATTGGTTGACTAGGCTTTCAGGGGAGAGAGATGCATCTTCAATCCAGGGCACTCACAATAAGAGATGAAGCAGAGAGCACACATGGGCTCTGCATCATCCATCATCTGCACAAGCTGAGCTTCCCACGGCGAGGTAAGACTACCCAGTGGGAGCTCCTCCAAATAGGAGGACATCCCTCCCCCAGGTTCTCCAGGCAGAGGCCTTGGGATCTGCATGAACAAGCCAGTGTCCCCAAGGGTCTCCCTGAACAAAACCCAAGACACTAAAGAGCTGAGTTCAGGAGTTCCCATGGAGCTTCTGGTTCCTGCCTACTCCAGTTCCTAGAGGCTATTATAATTCCTCCTGGACTCTTCCTCTGCCTTCAACACTCACAGAGACAGTTCAATTATTCTTCATCTTATCTCTTTAGGTCTCTCTCTTCTGTCTCCCTCTTCCATTTACAAGGAGTGTCATGACTATGCTGGACTTGCTCAGCTCCACCACAGTAAGCTTTCCATCTCAGAATCTGGGGACTCTGGACCTTAATTCCATCTACAACCCTGACCCCTCTGTCCTGGCTAGTTTCATTTCAGCTTAACCCAAGCTAAAGTCAAGTGGGAAAGGGCATCAGTTGAGAAAAATGTATCCAGAAGAATGGGCTGTAGACAGGTAAGGCTATATAGCCTTTTCTTAATGTGTGATTGATACCTCCCTCACCCAGGCCATTGTGGGTAGGAATATCCCTAGGTTGATGGTCCTAAATTCTATGAGAAAGTAGATGGAGCAAGCCATGAGGAGCAAGCTGGTAAGCAGCACTCCTCCATGGCTGCTGTATCAGCTCCTGCCTCTGGGATCCTAAGCACTGTTTGAGTTCCTGCCTTGGTCTCCCTCAGTGGACTGTGATTCAGGATGCTAAGCCAAATAAACCCTTCCCTCTCTAAGTTGCTTTTGGTCCTGGTGCTCTGTCACAGCAATAGAAACCCTAAGATACCTCCTCTGCCATGCAATCTAACACCCTTAGAGCTTGGTAATGACATTCACTTTGAGAGCTGATGGGGCTCAGCGGGGTGCTCTATGAGAAGCCTTCTGCTGGTCTCTGACCTGTCAGTGGCCCTGCTGTGAGTGTCCTCTCCTCCTCTTGTGTCCTTTCCCAGTTGTCTCCCCAGCCCCTCGCCCCACTTTTCCTCCTTGCAGCCCTATGTGATAGCTTCCATCTTTGGCACAGTAATAACTGACCTCACTCAGCATTACAGGGACTCCTCCAGCCTATCATATCCATATTCCTCCAGCATTTGTCACGTGCCTGGCACAAAGAAACCCTCAAAATAAGCTGTCAGGGCCCTGAAACTCAGTGAGTAAATTGGGCAAAAGGACATATAAAATCATAAAATAATTTATCTCTCCCCCTTCTTCTCACTCTGTCTCCCTCCCTCCCCCTGTCCATCCTCTTTCTGCTCAGACCATCTCCAGCTTAACATAAGATGTAAAAAGAATATATACTTTATTGGAAAAAGAAGAACTTCATCCCACTCCATACACAATGCACTTCAAAGCAGTTATTTGGAAACAGACCCCACCCCCACCCCCACCCCATGCTACCCTGGGCCACTGAGGCCTTGGAGGATGGAGCACTGTAGCCACCACCTATGGACTGAATGAGCACATGAGATTTTTTCACCAGAGGGCAAATGGACCCTTTGAGACCACAAAATCACACCAATTTTTTGGCTGAAATATTCGACTGGAGAAGCTGGTAGATAGGGAATGATGGATGATGGAGGTGGGAAGAGGGGAGGAAAAGGAAGCCTTTTGTGCCTCAGGGGCCACTTTGGTCGAGTTCAATGGCAAAGTGAAGTCTCTTTCACCTTTATCAAGCTTCCAGCAACGTGTTGGTTTCTAGCAGGGAAACTGTTCCGCAGCGTGATAGGAGGTGGCCTGGAAGCCACAGCTGAGACATGGTTGCATAAAAACACCACTATGTGACAATATGCTGGATACCACTTAGAGAAGTGGGGTTGCCACTATTAAGGGCTCTCCTGAATCTCTGGTATATAATCTTATCTTTTGGATTTAATGAAGAGTGAAAATCATCTTGGCCAGGCCACCATCAGATCCTCAAAGACCTCCCCTGGTGCTCACCTTGATGACTTGAGTGAGCGGGCAAGGCATGGCGGCAGGGAGTGAAGCTGGGACTCATATCCCATATCTTGACAGAACAGGAAGTAGAAAGCCCACAGGAAGTGAGGCTGGACAATAAACCTCAAGGCCTGGCTGCATAATCTGCTTTCTCCCACGAGTCTTGATCTCTTTAAGGTTCCATATCCTGGGGCCAGGAGAGTGAGTGCTGTCAGTGAAATGCTTGTTGTGCAAGCATAGGGACTTGACGTGGGTACTCAGAACATACATTAAAACTCAGTGTGGTGGCACACGGCCTGCAATCCCAGTGCTGGAGAGCCTGAGACAGGAGGATTGCTGAGGTTTGCTGACCAGCCAGTCTAGCTACCTGGTGAGTTCAATGAGAGACAATGTCTCCAAACACATGGCAAAGTGATTAAAAAAGACAGCCCTATGTTTATCTCTAGCCTCCACGCACACAAGTGTACATGAAAATACACATAAACACACACCAACATAGACACACAGACACAGGGAAAAGGTTCCACAACCTTCTAAAAGAGCCACCAGCTGGAGAGCAGATGATTAAACACAGGAGTGGTGGGGGAGGGGAGCACAACAACCTAAGAGAAAGTGGAAATCAATAAAAAGACAGCAAGTACAGAGAACTGGAGAGAAGGCGTGCTGACTGCCAGTCCATGTGTACTAAATACCTACTGACCCTCCTACAGGCAGGTGGTGTACACTCCAGGACCTTTCGCTCCTTCTTCCACTACACCAGCTGCAGCCCATGTGTTTTATGTAAAGATAGATCCGTAGAGTTTTCTTGCAGATTTTATCCTTCTTTTTCTCAGCATTATCAATATCAAGCTGATACTCCCCAAGCTAAGATTCCACAGACCATCATGCAAGAAGGTTTAAGGTCCTGCAGGACAGTGGGGTCCCATAGACCCATGGAAGTGTCTGGAGAAATGCAGACAAATATGGATTCCCTCTAACACTAAAGCTTCAAGACATTTTCGAATAAAAATGGGCTTCATAAAAAAAATTAAGCTTTAAAGAACAAAGCCATGCTTTTGCAGGAAAATGAGCTCAGGGCTAGTGCACAAAGCTCTGAACTGAATAGAGTGCCGCTCCCTTTTGGGCAACCAGTTCTGTTTCACAGTGGAGATTCAAGAATGGAATCTAAAGGACACATTGATCCTAACACAGTGCGAGAAGGGGAAGTCTATTGGCAACACAGTGCATAGAACACAATCCTGTCTCTTCTGGGTTGCATTTGATTCAGGCCCTGTTGCTTGCCCCGAACCTGCCATGAAGCTGTCACAGGTATCTCTATCTCCCCCTGCCCCCTCCCTTCGACATCTCTCAAACCACAAACCCCAGACATAATCATTGCAGCCCAGCCACTCTGCTTCCTGAAGACCTCTCTATTCTTCCCTTGTGTGCTTCTATTTTCTTTACTCAGGACATCTAGATTACAGATTTTCTTCACTCAAGTGTGTATATGTGATCAGTGTGTGTGTGTGTGTGTGTGTGTGTGTGTGTGCGCGCATGCTCATACAAATGTGTGCACATTTGTATGGAGACCAGAAGTCAACCTTGCATGTCTTCTTTATCATTCTTCACCTTAGTTTTCTGAGACAAGGTCTCTCTCTGAACCGGGAGCTTCGGATTCAGCAGGAAAGCCTCCCAGTAAGCCCCGGGGAGCATCCTGTCTCCATCTCACCAACACAAGGAGTGCAGGCATGGGCTGCCACACCCTGCTTTTATCTGGGTGCTGAGGATCTGAGCTCGGGTCCTCATTCTCCAATAGCAAGCACTTTGACTACTGAGCCTCCCAGCCTCAGCATCCCTTTCCTGCTTCTTTCATTCTGACCACACCTCAGTCTCAAACCCAATGCTTAAGTTGCATGATCTGAGAAACCAGACCCTCCATTCCTAACCTCTGTGGCTCCCCATGGCTGGGGTAGCATCTAAGCCCTTAATGAGCCAAATTTGACCCATTCTGATTTTGTGTAATTCTCCTAAAACACAACATAATGATACAGTAAACATTGTTGTCTTAATTTAAGGCCATGCCATTTATTCACCCAAAATTCCTTAGCTTTCTGAAAGCCTTCCTTTGAGAAATGAACTCCTTTTTTGAATTCCCAGTCATTTTTCTTATATAAGCTCTGCTCTGAACATTGTCTATAATTTCCAATTTCACTCTTTAAAATGAGGGAGAACTCAAGCAGGGGCAGGTATTTTTAAATGTATATGACTCTCTACAGGCTTTTAAAATCTTCTCGCCCACATCCATTTCAGAGAGTATTTTTAGGAACTTCCATTTACAGAACAAGCTTCTCCAAAGACCTAAACTTAGTTTTCGTGGAAACAACTCTTGCTCTTGGCACGCCTGTTTCGTCAGCTCCTGTAAACTGTTTAATTACAACAGCAAGCACAGCTGATCTGGGAGGCAGGGTGCCTGGCGGGCAGCAGAGGGACAGGACTGGCAGACAGCCATGCTCTGGCATCCCTGGATAAGGTAGCCATAGCTCAGAAACCTTCGCTGGAACAGAAGCTCTTCTGCTGGCCTCTGAATGGCCCCCTGTCCAGATGACCCAACACTCCCTTCTCACTGGCTAGGGGTCTGCAGAACTCACTTTAGCCTCAGCTCCTCGCGAGTGCAGTGTTTACATTTTTTATATTTTAAAATAATTTTGTCTTACATACGGATTATTTCTTTTTTACTTTTTAAAATCATTTGTGTACATATGTATTATTTCTTTTTTCTTTACTTTGGAGAGTTACACACACACACACACACACACACACACACACACACACACACACTTACTCTCTGGAATGTCCCTTCTTTTCCCTCTAAATTTTTCCTCCCCCCCCCCACGCAGTCACCTAGTGGCCACCACTAGATGAAGTGACTCACCTTCCTCCAGCATCCATGGACAGCCCTCAGCTCCTCAGAAATAGTTGGCATCTCATGGTCACCTCTTACATTCATGGTAGAATGCGGGAGGGCCCAATATCGTGCAAGTGTCCATAGTGGCGATGTGGTCATGGTTGCGAAGGCTATGTCCTGTCTGGATGGCAGCATTTTGTGATACTTCTCTCATCCTCTGGCCCAAAAATTCTTTCTCCTCTTTCTTCTGCAATGGTCCCTGGGGCATTAGAGAGTGGTACAGATGTTCTGTGTAAGCCCAGGCACTCATCACCCACTCATTCACGACACTTTGACCAGATAAGCGTCTCTGCATTAGCTGTCTCCTTCTGTCTATGGACATTAACGTGAATATTTAGAAGGCAGTTGGACTTGTCTGTTTAAGGAAGCAATGGTAACATGTTTTCCTCATTGGGCCTATGCTCTACCAGCCATAGGCCTTTGACCAGGTTTATAGTATCTATTGGTTATGTATTCCTTCTCATGAAATGGATCTCACATCCAGTCACAAAGTACCTGGTTATCCCAGAAATAGCATGCCACTGTTGTCCCAGTGGCCACGTTCTGTCTGAGGGTCAGTAGTGTAGCACAGCTGGCTGCAGCTAACTGATCCGTGCCTGCATTTCCTCCCACAGTGACTTACACAGCACATTCAGGCACTATCAATGTTAACCAGCAGAGAGGAAGCTTCCAGTCCAATTCTATCTTGATTTCTTTGTTCTGGTGGGTAACCCATAGCAATGACAATAGTGTGTATTCTTCTGGAGGTCTCTGAGTCCTCATCAGTCAATGGCTACAGAGGTATCTTACACCTAGCACTTGCTTAAAAGCCTCTAACTTCTGGAAACAGCATTCTCTACCCATGGAGGTTATCTCCATTTGAAGCCTTTTTAAAAATTTGTTCTTATATTTTAATTGTATTTTTCAGTCTTCTGATCACCCCATCAACTTTTCTATTCCAGGGGAACTAAGGGAATTGACGTTCGAGTTTGTTTCTATTCTGACTCTTCCCTATACTATCAATATATCAAGCTTAAGACCTACCTATCATGGGACAGAGGAGATGGCTCAGTTGGTAAGGTGATTGCCATGCAAGCATGAGAATCTGAGTTCAATACCCAGAACCTTCATTAAAAAAAAAAAAAAAAAAGGCAAACTTGGTGTGGTAGCGTGTTGTTGTCATCCCAGCATTGGGAAGTAGAAACTGGCAGATCCCTGGGACTGCCAGCCAGTCAGCCTAGCCTACTTGTCCCTTGTCTAGTTCCAGGACAATTAGAGAATCTTTTTCAAAAAACAAGGTAAATAGCATCTGTGGTGGTCTGAAAGAAAATGCATCTCATAGGGAGTGGCACTATCAGGAGATGTGACTTTGTTGTGTCACTGTGAGGGTGGGGTGGGCTTTGAGGTCTCCTAAGCTCAAGCTATACTCAATGACACAGCACACTTCCTGTTGCCTGTGGATCAAGATGTAGAACTCTCAGATCCTTCTCCAGCACCCTGTCTGCCTGCATGCTGCCTTGATGATAATAGACTAAACCTCTAAAACTGTAAACTACCCCAATTAAATGTTTTCTTTTATAAGAATTGCTGTTGTAGAGTGTTATTTTAAGGTGTGTTACTTTTGTTTATGTTGCATTTGTTTAACTCTGTGAAGCTGTGATACTGTGCCTGTCTAAAACACCTGATTGGTCTAATAAAGAACTGAGTGGCCAATGGCAAGGCAGGAGAAAGGATAGGCAAGGCTGGCAGGCAGAGAGTATATATAGAGAGAGAGATGGAGAAAAAGAGGAAGATAAGGAACAAGAGAGGAAGGAGGAGGACATCAGGGGCCAGCCGCCCGGCTACACAGCCAGCCACGAGTAAGATTTATAGAAGTAAGAGGATGAGAAAAGCCCAGTGGCAAAAGGTAGATGGGCTAATTTAAGTTAAGGAAAGCTGGCTAGAAACTAAGCCAGGCTAAGGCCAGGCATTCATAATTAAGAATAAGCCTCCATGTGTAATTTATTTGGGAGCTGGGTGGCAGGCCCCCCAAAAGAGCAAAAATGGACAACAATTATGGTGCATCTTCACAGCAATAGACCCCTAACTAAGACAACATCTCAGGAATGCAGGCACGCACACAAATATTTACCTGCCACATGTTTCAAAAGTCTCAGATGAGGATTAGGTGACACAGCGACACTTGGTTAAGTGGGTTTCTGGAGTAATGGGCAGATTCTGCCTGTACCCTTGTCCAAAGTCTTTCTGGGCTGAGGGTCACTGACCCAGTCTGTGGTGACTGTTGAGTCCCTGTATCTCTCAGCATCCAGACACTCTCCAAGACTGCCTTGCGGACCACTGCTCCTGCTCTGAGTGGTTTTCCAGAATCTTCTGCAGAACCACCTACCCCAGGCAGGAACTGCAATATCTCTTTCTGACCTTCCCCTCCCACACTCCAAACTCACTTTCACAGACTGGTTGGCTCACTTATCATTTCCTTCCAAAATTAAAATGTTCCCTGGATGTGCAAATGGCGGAAGGAAGAGATGGGGAGAGAGAAGGGGATGTTTGGAAGGAACAGAGAGAGCAGAGAGGAAAGAAATGCATAGACTAAGTAGATTTCCATCCGAGGGCAATTTTGCTTTTTATTTTATTTTATTTCTCGGTAACCTTTTCTGAACATTGGTCTTACATTAGCTAATTCCCGGTGGCAGGTGCTTTTAGCAGCACAGTGATATAAACTGATGTTGGGCAGTGGTGATTTCTGGAAGCACTTTGAGCATGTTGGTTCCAGTGGCACAGGAACTAGAGTTTCATGGAAGCAGGAGCCCAAAATGGTTTCAGGTGAGCCAAGGGCACAAATGACAGAGTCCAGGGCCACTCAGTGCCTCAAGCCTGCCCTTCAGGGAGCTGAAAGATGGGTCTATTGATTCTATTAGTTCTGGTGTTCACATTGCTGATTGGCAGGTTCTCTTGGTGTTAAAACACCTGGTCACAGTGGTTTTAAGATGGTCTTGTCTTAGGAAGGTGGTAAGCTGTCTGTAGAAACAGCAGGAGTGGCTGCTATTTCAAACCTGCTAAAGCAGACAGGAAGGGAACCATTGGACTTTCAACAGGCCATATGCATTAGCTCTCAAAGGCCATCCTCTGAGGTGCTTTCTATGGACCTCTCCTCATCCATACAGGAAATCTGGCTCCTCCTGCATCTCGCTGCCTTGTGTAGAGTAGGCACCTGGAATTCCCATCACTTTTGGGTGGGGAACACTTTTCCTTTGGGCCCTGACGGCAGATAAAGCTCTGACGGTTGCTAGAAGCAGAGGGTATGAGAGGAAGGCTCTCTTCCCTCAAGGGTCTGAGTGAGATTCCAACTGTGATAGGTGCACTGGCCTTCCCAGTCCCCAAGGGAGAATCAGACATCACTGTCTGACCAGCTGTGCCTTCCACTGTGGAGGAGGCCAGGTCATTGGAAACGAGATTGAATGATAAAGAACTCACAGATCAATCAATAAGCCAAAGAGGCCGTTTAACAATATGCCAGTTGATCTGGACAGTCCTAGTTCGTCCCCACAAACCTATAGATTTTTGTGTGGCTTCATGTAAATGAACCTTTGCTGCTCTGAGTTTCATATTTCTTAGATGCAAAATGAAACTGTTACTTCTGGAATCCTAAACCCCTTCTTCTTTGTGATGTCTTGGCAGTGGGAAAAAGGAAGAGCAGGAGAGGAGGGCAAGATTAGGTTTCCCTTAGTCCTTCCAGATTGTGTAAGGAGCTCTGCCATGTGACATGTTGGTTGTGGCAGGGTGGAAGTGGGGATGAACCCTGTTCCTCAGGGGAGGGAGAGTCAATGATGGAACAGAAATTCTCCATGTGGTATTTCTCTGATCAGGAAGCACAGATATTCCAACATGACTGCATTGATTCCCAGGCTTCCTGAGATGAGCTTTTCAAAATGAGCTTGGGGAGAAAGATCCTGGAGCTGAGAAGGCTCTGGTCCAACAGGAACTCCCTGCCTGGACTCAGCTTCCAGAGCTTCACCACTTACAGTCTCTTTCCTTCTCAGGTACTGGGTATCAGTCAGCAGTGATAGATACAGAATGGGGAGGACTACTGGAGAGTGTCAGGATTGGAGGATGGCCCCAAGGAGACCAGAGACTGCCCTCCTTCCTGCAGCCCAACCTGGGGCTATCTTATGCTAGGATGTTGACCAAGATAAAGCCTCTCTGGGACCTTCATTATTTCCCCATCTGAAAAGAATGGGTGGTGGCCCCTTGCCACCAGCCACAGATAGGAGAGTCAACCTCTGGGGCATGAGAATGGAAGAGCTGGCCCTGCCCCTCACCAAGTGCAGCAATCCAGAGAGAGGGCCCTGCACCTCACCTGGGCAAAACAGGAGAGCTGGCCCTGGTATTGTGAGTGCAGGTGAGATGGAACTGAGGATATGAAAGCAGGAGAACTGACCTGATCCTTGCTGTCTGCTACATTAGGCGAGCTAGTGGGGGCAGTTCTGGAACCTCACCCCAGGTGGTGACAATGAAGGAAAGATGGTAGGCTGATCAACCCAGCTACCACCAAGGATTACGAGATAGCCTACCCCAACACCCACCTCATCTATGAACTGTTGGAGCATGTGAAGGGGCCGTACCTGCAGATCAAAGGCTACACAGGATCTCCAGGACACAAGGCAACAACAGGATATCCAAGAGGAGTCTCAGTGAGGGCCCAGTATCTATAGTGTAGCAGAAGCCAGTGACCTTGAACCAGACCAATGACTCATTGCAATGAACACTTACAAGTAAAGATGTATGTGACTCATTGGGCCACACTACGGCTTCCATGCCAAGATTTTGGTGTTGCTGTTGTTGGGGGTGGTTTGATTCTTTGTTTTGGGTTTTTTTTTCTTATTTGGTTTTACTTTTTAAATTTTGTTTTGGAAAGGAGGTTGCAAGAGCAGAGGGCAGAAGTGAGGCATCAGGGAGATGAGTGGGATCAGGACGCATGATGTGAGATCTACCAAGAATCAATAAAAAGTTTTTTTTAAAAAAAAGAATAGTGGGTGGTGGGATCCTTAAGAGACCATCTAAATGTGTTGCATTGGTTACTAACAGATTGACATCATGTTTTCACTCTGTCAGGGAAAACTTGAGTCTTAAGTTCACAATGGGTGTGTCATCCCATAAGTCAAGTGAGTAGTAGGCCAGTACCAAGGGCTTTTCACAAATGAGGAAACTCTGGCTTGTTGTCAAGACTGCGTTAATGCAGTCAGTAGGTCAGGAGGGAGCCCAAGTCTCTGCTTAGCTCACAGCCATAGCTGTTGTTGCTGGTCCACGAGCCACATTTGTGCCACCAGGGTTTCAGCAGGATAGGACATTCCAGGGGATAAAATCCTACTCTTTTATATCTATTCTGTTCATGAAAAACCCTAGCTCTCACCTCAAAGACAATAAGGCTTATTCTGCAATCACCTAAGAGTGACCACAGATGCAAGTTACCTCTAATTCCTTGCTCCAACGTGGTAACTGTCCCATGTAAGTTTTATAGCAACAGAACAAAGAAAGTCATAAATCAAGGAACTTTTCAAATAGATTGGTAGGAGGAAGGGTCATAGCCCCATTGGTAGAGTGCTTGAATGATTCATACTGTGGCCCGGCTTTCATCCCCAGCATAGGATAAACCAGGTGTGGTGCTCATCACCTGGATGGAAAGACAGGAGGATTGGAAGTTCAAGGTCATCTTTGGCTACATAATTTGAGACCAGCTTAGGATACATGAGGTCCTGCCTAAAATAAAATAATAAATTAAAATAAGATTAAATAGATTGGGAACAGCAGAGTTGGAGGGATCGCTATGATAGTTCTCAGAAGCCATCTGACGACCTTGTTAAACTTCAAGTTGACAGAAGCTAGGGGTATATTGTACAAAAGGATGTGACCACATGGTCACAAGAATTTTAGGCCACACAAAGACAGTAAATGGCTCTTGCGAGAGGGGCTTTTAAAGGTAGCCCAAGATCATTTGACACCAAACCTTACAACTTTCCTGTTCTCCACAGTCAGGGACGTTCCAATCAGTCGATCAGCCCTGTAGTGGCTTTTCTTCTTGGCACTTCAGGGCACATTCCCGAGCCTGCCATCTTCTCAGCATTGTCCTCCAGCAGCAGTGCCAGCCCCACAGGACTGTGGAGTGTGCATCTCTGTCCCTGGGGTTGGGTTGACATAGTTTGTCTTCGCATCTCTGCAGCCTTCTCAGAGCCCAGCGCAGAGCAGCTGCTCAGGGACTCTTGTCTCCCTGAAGGAAAGTCTAGAGCAGCAAGGGCTACACCAAGTTAAAACAGAAGAAAAAAGAGACAACTCCGGATCAGATTGTTCCAAATGATCAGACCCTTCCCACCCATATACATAGGCACATGTAAACGTGCATGCATACACATATGCACACACACACACACACACACACACACACACACACACACACACACAAATACTATGTAAGAGGCTTTTCAAAAGAAAACATAGGAACAGACTAAGAGTTCCTAATCTGAAATGCAAAGTCACTTGGCAGCACTGTCCAGCCCCAAGTATAGAATGCGTAACCAGGGTTCACCCTGGCAGAGCTGAGTGACTGACTCAGTCAACACACCTGTGCACCAGGCAGATGCTCTGCCTTCAAGGAACTTAACATTGTTCCCATCCTTCAGTGTAGGCTGTTTGTAAGGTGAGGTCTTTCTTGGAGCACAACATGGGAAACTAAGGATTGTCACCCTTACTGACATCAGCAGGGTGAGTCACACTGGCAAGATGCACCCTTGACAAATGTGTAGGAGTGACACGTGACCTCTGTGTCTTCTTCTCTAAGCCTCTCCCCTGAGTTTACACAGAGGAAAATGTCAGGTGAATTTCCATAGGGCCAGTTCACAAAACCTGACCAGCACTCTTCAGAATTTCCAAGGTCATAAGAACAAAGGGGTGGGAGATACTGTCCCAAGGAGTCCCAGGACACAGGACAAGGATACATGGGACCCTGGATGGGATCCAGACAGAATGAGGGCAGGCATCAAAGAGGAAGCTCACAAAGAATGCTGACTTCCCTCAAGAATACTGGCTCATTCAGTGTGGCACTCAGACTGGGAGCATTGGGATGCTCAGATGAGAGCAGCGGGAGAGCTGGGAACACTTCACGATGGAGGCCTCTGCTTCTGTGTCTAAATCTCTCCTGATACGATGTCGATTTAAAGCAGCAAACAGCAGCAGCAACAGTGATGAGTTGAGAGGGGCAGCTCTGACATGTTCCCAGTGTGAGTGACTGCACCATATGTTGGGGGAGCTCTCTCTCTCGCTCTCTCTCTCTCTCTCTCTCTCTCTCTCTCTCTCTCAGGGCTTTGGGAATTAATCATGCATAATGAATCAACTTAAAATTAGACCAAGCATTTTGGTAACAGCTGGTCCCCCAACTCCCCAGAATCTATAATATATAATTTATTTTGACAGGTTGCTCATGGAATTGCTGGTGGGGGGTACAAAAGAGATGCCTGGCCTTAAAAAAAAGGGTCTGCTGGGTCCCCAGCCAGGGCCTCAGTTTGGAGGAGCTAGATCCACCCCTAACCCATGCATCCTTAGCCTAGCGAGCTCTTGCTTCTTATCTATGGAAGGGGTGCATGTAGTTGCCTTTTCCAAGCAAGGTGCTGATATCAGCCACCCTCTGCCGAATGACATGCCAGCCTCCTCCTCACATAGCAGGTTTTGAGTGTGGTTCCCACAGCAAGATGTGCTAACACAGGATCAACAGAAGCCAACAAAACACTGGCCTGGAGGACAGGGCAGGAAGAGAGGCAGGAATGATGGTACAGCTCCTGTGTGGCAGCCAAATGGCACTTAAGAAAGGTCACTCATATCTCTGCACCTTAGTCTCTCCACTTGGTAGTGGGGCTTTGTTTCATAACACCTGTGAGGTACCAGTCAAACAGTTCCATGTGAAAACAGAAAGTATGGTCCTGAAGAGCTCTCTCCGCTGTGAGGAACTCAGTGCCCTGTGACTCAGAGTGGCTTCTGAGTAGAGGAGGCAACAGCCAAGCCTGTGAATGCATCTTAATGTGCTCAGTCAAGAGTTTTGGGAGACTTAGAGATGAACTCCAGAAGACTCCAGAACAAAAAGGGACCCAGCTCTGGTGCCTATGGAGCTGCAGAGGATATGAATTCTGCTCTTGAGGCACTTGGACGTAGAAGAAGCCTTGAGCTCCAGATGAGAAAACATCTGGCCAGTGATTTGACCTCAGCCTCCCGAAGCCTTGATAATAAGAACCAGCCATAGCAAGCCAAGACTTTTTAACCATAGCACAGGAATGTATCTTGGTGGTCCCTGCATGAACTTCTTGGAAACAGTCTTTATTCTGCCCTTTACAAACCTAAGAGGAAAGAAAACTAAGCATTAGCCCCTGAATAGAATCATTCCCCAACACCATAGGGAAATCCCAAGATGTTTCATTTCATAGCTGAAAAACCACTCCAGGGAGCAGCTGTCCACACTCCTTCCTGGGTTCCCAGGTCTCCTGAGACACATTGCATGTTAACTGAGTCCCCATGCTGAGTACTTGGTGTCATTGCCCTGCCCTGTGAAATGCAGTCCCATTGCATCCTGGTCCCTAGAGCCTATCACTACAACCTGCCCAGTCTCCTCTGAACTAACCAGGAAGTGGTGAGCACAGATTCAAACTTTAACCTTTGGCTATCAATCATCAATCTATGTGTGATCCAGTTACTTCATTCAAATAGGGAAGTGAAAAATAACTCTGCTTAGTATCAAGACAAAGTAAAATCCCATCTTTGGTCTCTCTGCCCAGATAGGCACTCCCAGTAGGCAGTAATGCCTAGAAGAGAGCGAGGATTGGTTCTTGAGGGCTGTGGGGATAAGTCTCACCATTTTTTAATGAATAAAGAACAATGTACACAGAACATAGATGGCTGTATAATGCATTGTACTAATTGTTCATGGCAAGCACTGGGGAGGTGACTCAGTCAGTGATGTGTCTCTTGGGACGAAGTCAAGAGGATCTCTGAAGCTTTCTGGCTGCCTGTCTATCCCCGTGTTTGATCACCAGAGCCTGATTTTGTTGTTGTTGCTGTTTGTTTGTTTGTTGTTGTTTTCGAGACAGGGTTTCTCTGTGTAGCTTTGCGCCTTTCCTGGAACTCACTCTGTAGCCCAGGCGGGCCTTGAACTCACAGAGATCCACCTACTTCTGCCTCCCGAGTGCTGGGATTAAAAACATGTACCACCACCGCCCAGCTGTAAGCATGGTGACAGCCAGTGGTAATCCCAGACTTGGGAATGCAAAGACTGGAGGAACTCTGAGGCTCACCAACCAGCCGAGCCAAATTGATGAGCTCCAACTCACTTAACAGAATCTAGACTCAATTAAAAGACAAACTTCTGGACATGTCTGTGAGGGAGTTTCTGGAAGGGTTAACTGAAGTGGAACGACCCATTCTAACAGTGGGCAGCACTGTTCTGTGAGCTGGCATCCCAGAATGTGTGAAAAGGAGCTGAGCACCTGCGTTCACCTTTCTCTCTGATCCCTAAGTGTGCATTGTGACCAGCTGCCTCACCCTGCTGCCACTCTGTCCTCCCCGCCATGATGGACTATAATTAACCAAAATTAACCCTTGTCTTAGGTGGAGTTTCTATTGCTGTGACAAAATGCCATGACCAAAAGTAGTTGGGAGGGGGTATCTTATCATTCAGTTCTCATGCCATAATCCGTCATTCAAGGAAGTCAAGGTGGCAACCTGGAGCCAGGAACCTGGGAACTGAAATCAGGGAGGAATGCTGCTTACTGGCTTGCTCCCCATAGCTTGCTCAGCCTGCTTTGCTTTCTTACACAGCTCAGGACCACCAGCCCAGGGGTGGGACCACCCACAGTAAAGCTGGGCCCTCCTGCATCAATCATTAGTGAAGAAAATGCCCCACAGGTTTTCTCATAGGCCAATCTGGGGCATTTTCTCAACTGGGAGTCCTTTAAATGATTCTAACATGTATTGAGGTGACATAAAACTAGCCAGCACACCTTCTTTCCTTAAGTTGTTTCCTCAAGTTAGTTAAGCGGTTTGGAATGGTTTTATCCTTGCAGACACATTTCCAGCTCTCCAGATAAGACAACAAGCCTTAAGAAGACAGTCACAGGCTGAAGCCACCAGCTCCAGCAGCCTCTGCAGCTGAGTGTTCACAGCGGCTATGTCGGAGGAGAGCTTGCTGGCCCTGTGTAAGGTCTGAACTTGATCTGCTCCCCCTATCACTTCAGATAAAAGCCTCCTTTCACACCCACTTAGGTCAATATTCAGCCAAACACTCTAGGGATTACCCACTTTACGCCTAGAGCACCTGTCCCCCATCCCTCTCTCTGCTGTGTCTCACCAATCCTAACATTTTTGTCTTCATGAAGTCTGAACTCTGTTCCTATAAGGCTGACCTCTGTCCCCCTCCCCTCCCTCACTGCTGATGAAGAGCAGTCATGGACTCGCTTAGCTGACTTTTTTTCTAGGCCTCCACACTCTGTTTTCAGTGGTTCTATGTATGTTCTCCAGTGTTCTCATAGAAAGTGGGAGCAAAACTCTGGTGTTTGGGAGTACATGTGTGGGGGATGGGAGAGGGCCCCTCACCAGCTGAATTCTTCCACTTATTTCCCCTTTCACCCTGAGTATCTGGATGAAGCCATGTTTAAAAACCACAGCCCTTAACCATCTGTTTAAATCTTAAGATTTAAAGGAACAAATTATTTATTCTTTCTTTGCCACAACAACAGAAAGGAAGTGATTAATGTCATGATGAAAGTATTTATCTCTCTCACATGGCATTCTTCCATGTAGCCCTAAGCCACCAACCATCTGAATGTCTCAATCATCTTCCTAAAGCTGCCTCTCCACATTCAGAGGAGCTTGGTCTGTTCTTGTTTTAATTCTTGTATCCCAGAAAGTAAATGCATGCCAATGAAGTAAAATATCACTGCCCCCCAGAAGCGTGCATAGCGTGGAATCCCTTTTCAGTGTGTTTGTTGAAAGCCAGGAATTCTGAGGAGCTAAACATGGCTATAGCACCCAAAAAGAGCTGTTTCAGGGCTGGAGAGACGGCTCAGTGGGTAAAAGCACTTGCCGCACAAGCGTGAGGACCTAAGTTCTAATCCCTACACTCACATAAAAGTAGAGCAGGAACCTAATGTCTTCCTGTGGGTCTCTGCAGTGTGGTTGTACAAGCATGTGCATACACACAACATAAAATCACACAAAATTTTAATAGTTTTTTTTTTAAATTATTGTAGCCCAAGTGCCAGGTAATCTGGTTGGAACACTTAGGTGTGTGTTGATTCCAGCAATTCTTCTGTATTAGTTAGAGTTCCTATCACTGTAGTGAAACACCATGACCAAGAGCAAGTTAGGGAGGGGAGAGTTCATTTGGCTTACACTTCCACATCATTGTTCATCATCAAATGAAGTCAGGACAGAAACTCAAACAGGACAGGAATCTGGAGGCAGACCTGATGGGAGGTCGTGGAGGGGTGCTGCTTACTGACTTGCTCCCCATTGCTTGTTCAGCCTGCTTTCTTGTAGAACCTAGGACCACCAGCCCAGGGATGGCACCACCCACCATGGCTGGGTCTCCACCATCAACCACTAATTAAGAAAAAGCCTTACAGCTAGGACCTTATGGAACATCTTCTCAATTGAGGTTTCCTCCTTTCAAATGACTCTAGCTTGTGTCAAGTTGACATAAAACTATCCAGAATACCCTCTGTTCCAGATTACCCATGACTAGCCTGGCCTACTTGCCTGTCAATGTTTTGAGCCATGTGCTGCCCACATTTGAAAGGCTACTTGTTCTGCTGCCCTATGTGTCAGGTGTGGGTGGTGAGTGGGCAAGCTAGAGTGTAATGATCTCTGGCCAGTGGGGTAAGGGTTAGAGATATTCGCAAAGGTCATCTTTGCTAGTTACCCTCATCTCCATCTGGTCCCTAACAACATTGACCTTGGAAGACAGATGTAACTAAGCAAACTGTATCTTCAGAGGCAGGCAACCCAAGAGATGCATGCACTTACCTCCTGAAACGCAGTGATTCCCTACCACTTGGGGCACTTGGGAAATTAGTAACAGGTGCCTTTACAGGCAGATGTGTTACAAAAGTCTCAGCTTCTTGTAAACTTGTAGAGCCTTGACCCCAGGCCAGGTTACTATGCACTAGACTTCTGCACGGTGTTTTCCATCCAGTCCCACCTGCACTCCATTGCCAAGGTACCTGTGATCAGGATACAGTTGATACTAAAGTGTCCAACTCCTTCTCTGGTTCCTCATATTAGTTATATTTCTTGTTGCCATGATTATGTGACAAAGGAAACTAAAGGGGTTAGCGAGAGGCTCAGCAGGTAAAGGTACTTGCCTCAAATGCCATCAATTTGAATTCAATCCCTAGGACCCATGGTAGAAGGAAAGAATGACTCCCTAAGGTTGTCCTCTGACCATCACATGCTTGTCCTGGTACACATGCCTACACACACACACACACACACACACACACACACACACACACACACAGAGAGAGAGAGAGAGAGAGAGAGAGAGAGAGAGAGAGAGAGAGATAACTAAATCTTTTTAAGGCAAAGGAAAAGCTTAACAACAACCAAAAAAAGCAACTAAAGGAAGAAAGAAAAGGTTTCTATTTGCTCACAGTTCTAAGTGACATAGTCCATCATGGAGGAGAAGTCATGACAGCCAGAGAAAGAGAATAGATGACTGATTACATTGCATCCACAGTCAGAAAGCAGAGGGTGAACAGGAAATGGGGTTGAGCTCTAATACCTCAAGGCCCTCCCCTGTTATTCATGTCCTCCAACATGGGGAGTCTAATAAGGTTGCAAAACCTCCCAGCTCCCTGCAGGAGAGTGTTTCATTTGGGAGGAAGCAGTTACACTATGGGAAAAAGAGGGGGGAGCAGGAAGAGAGGGGGCAGAGAGGGAGGGAGGGAAGGAGGGGAGAAGGAAGGAAAGAAGAAAGTGAAGGGGGAGGGGAGGGAAGTGTACAAATAGCTTGTATAAAGAAGTCCTGGGAAGCCCACCGAAATACATTCTCATGAAAACAAAGAACTTTCTAGATTTGCTTCTCAAACACAATCTTTAAAAGCTAAAGAGTCTAAAGAGTTCAATATAAAATTTGAGTCACAGAGGGAAAAGCCCAAACTAAGGTCTTATGACTTCCCTGGAAGAGTGATTTTTTCTAAACTTTGAGGCTCTGGAAGAAATTATCAAGGGAAAAGTTGACAAGCCCCTATGCAACATTTGGAAACGTCTGTGCAGAATGCCCTGTCAAACCGGAAAGGAGAAAGCAAGCTGGGCCTGGAAACCATTGCAATACTGATTATGCAATGAAGTTTCCCAAATCAAGGCACAAAACCCATCTGACAGGCAAACTGAGGTAATGTGCAATGCAGAAGAGTTTGCCATGTACTTCTTTGAAATGGGAAGAGTAACAGGGGTGTTTACAGCAGAGCACAATCTTCTCGAAGATTTCCTTTCATTCCAGTTCAAGCTACAGTACAGTAATTGTCCCTAGGTCCCCAGCTGTCTGGCTCCCCACAGGCAGTGGTTGGGACCACACATAGCATGCATTTGATGACTTTGGAGGGAGGACATGCCTCTAGGTTGGTGCACTGAGGAGAGTTCCTGTAAATGTCTGCTATTTAACTTTAGTCAACTTGACACAGACCAGTCACCTGGAAAGAGGGAACCTTACCTGAAGAATTGCTCCCTACATCAGATTGGCCATGGACATACCTGTAGGTCATTTTCTCAATTAACGGTTGATGCGAGGTGAGATGGGCTCAGCCCACTGTGGGTACCATCACTCCTGAGATGGCGGTTATAGTTTGTATAAGAAAGCAGGCTGGGAAAGTCATGGAGGGCAAGCCAGTAAGCATTGATCCTCCATGGACTCTGCTTCAGTTCCTGCCCCAGGTTCCTTCCTTGAGTTCCTGCTTTGGCTTTCCTGGATGACCCAACCATACTCCATCAACTAAAATAAACCCATTCCTTCCCAAATTACCTTTGGTCAGTGTTTTATCACAGCAACAGAAATCAAACCAGAACGTTGTCCCAGGACACAGTGACTTGAGTGTAGATTAGGAATTAGGAATAAGTACAAGGAGCAGGGGGTCATTGACTGCTCTAGAAAACACTCGATTTCTCTGGCACTCCATTTTCTTGTCATATTTGTCTTGACTTCTCAGATGATCAGGTGGGGCAAGACAGTCGTGTGCTACAAACCTGCGTTTGGGTTGGCAATGGGGGCTTCCACTATGATCCTGTAAGATTATAGTAACACTGGAATTTCCCATCTGCTAATGTATCATTATTATGATACATTGTGGTAATGCTATAGCCCAGGGCAGTGTTTGCAGTGGTGCTGTTTAAACAAGCCTAACCTGTCACAGCAAAGTATAGACATGTAGTGACCATCACTATACTATACCTGATAACAACAATGAAAGGCTGGTTTTCTGGTCTGGGCATTTGCTATATTACACTTTCTAAAGCATTATTTTAGAATGTAGGTCTACTGGCAGGGGTGTTGGGGCACGGAGTGGAGGTCAACTGTGGTGGCCCTTCCACCTGTCTTTCACTAGGTTCTGGTATCCACCAATTGGACAGACTGCCAGGGGTCCACCTGCCTCCACTTCTTGAACACTGATATTTTAACACACTCTACTATAGCTGGCTTTTCAGGTGGATGCTGGGAACTGAACTCAGGTCCTCATGCTTGTATGGTGAGCACTTTACTGACAGAGCTCTCTAGTTCTTTCTTCTACTTACAAAACAAACAAACAAACAAACAAACAAAAACCACCACCACAACAAAAGGTGAACAGTGTATTGTCCTCCACCAGTGTGCTGCCCACATCTCTTGATTGCATCACTGAGAGGCACACGGAGTGACCCATGTACTACATCTCAGTTGTTTGAATACAGTCTGTGGTGTTTATGCAACCATGAGTCTAATAAGCCATACTGTTCTTGAAACACACCCATCATTATGGGATGCTGGTCCTGCTCTGTTCCCTGCAGTTTCCCCAGAGCCTACCCCCTTCCTGGAGCCTGCTAGAATCTTTCTATGAATCTCCACCATGAAACAAAACAAATCCTATTTCCATGAGTAAAAGGCAGGCATAACTCACGTTTGAGGTGAGTTAGGCCATGAGGCAAAGGGCACACAGCCTTACTTCACACACTCAACTCACCAGACCCTGGGGAACCTAAGGAACTCAGGTGCAAAGCTTGGGTGGAGGTGAGCATAGCTGAAGTCACCTTCTACCCTGACATGCTGTGGTCCTTATTGGAATCTGAGTGACTGGTGGCTACAAGTTCATATGTACCAGGGACCAGGCCTGGGAAGGAGTGGGACATTGTGGGTGCTGAGCTTCTTCTCCTCTAAATGAGATCCTGCCCTTCTCAGGGATAGACCCTGGATGGGACCAAAGCTCTAGAAATGGTCTGGAGCAGAGCAGAAGACTGTCTGGAGCCCCCTCGGGAGCATATCCACCTCATGCTAGGCCCAGCCCAGCCAGTGTGTGTGTGTGTGTGTGTGTGTGTGTGTGTGTGTGTGTGTGTGTGTGTGTGTGTGTATGTTTTACCTAATATCCATCCCCACTTACCCAAATGGGAGGCCCTCAGCCCAGGGTCCATCACCATGACAAAGCTGTCCAACCTAGCTGAGGAGCAGGAAAGTTTGGCTCTAGCTGAGGCAATGCAGAACTGTGCCTGAGAGTGGAGGAGGACAGACATGATCTCCCCAGGGGTACAGTGTTGGTAACAACCCTGAGGGGCCCAGATCCAGTGACAGGCCATTCTCCCAAACAGGGACTCATACTTGCAAGAGGCAGCCAACTCCTTTGTGTGTCAAAAAAAGAAGACTTCTACCAGATTGCTAAAAATGAGCAACGGATAAAAATACAGTTCTGGTCCCTGGAGCCACGCATCCTGGCCACACTGCTAACAGCCTGCTCAGAGAGAGAGAGAGAGAGAGAGAGAGAGAGAGAGAGAGAGAGAGAGAGAGAGAGAGAGACTTGACATTTTCCTCAAGGCATAGTCTGCCCCCTGGTGGTGTATCTCCTGTAAAGACACACCACTGCCAAAAGCTGTAAACCTCGTGTCTTACCCCATTCCCCTCAGGGTTCCACTTTCCCCAGTGAGGCCCGACTTCCTAAAGGTCCCACAACCTCCCCAAGCAGCACCATCAGCCGAGGCTGAGGATTTCAAACACAAGCCTGTGGGAGACATTTCACAGGTCCCCTTTTATGCTCCCAATGGGGTCCTCACTAAAGCCAAAGTGAGAGAGATCCAGCACCACAGTCCTCTTTTTGTAGGCATGACACAGCTTTGGGTGTTTTCCTTACAGTAATAGAAAACGTTCAGTACACTGCTTTCTTATCTATAACACCGGGATGCAGATAGAATCCAGGTTTGGAGTGTTTGGTGAGTTAATAAACGTCAGGTAGTGTGGCCTGTGCTTGATACATGGCCAGAGCTGCAGAATCCTCAGGAACTGTGGCTGCCGTCCCAACTGACTTCTGCTGCTGCTGCTGCTGCTTTTCTTCCAGTACACAAGCTGAGGCTGGCAGAGATTTCACTGTCCAGGTAAGGAGTGTGACAAATATCGGTCCCATGTAACTACCAGGTCCAAAGCCCTTTCCATCTAGGAGCTGGCACATTTCTAGAACCGTCTGTGGACAGATGGGCTGAGGCCAGGGGACTCCACTCAGGACAGGGACACAAAGGAGCAGGGACGAAGAGGGGAGGGTTCCAGAGTTCTACAGCGGGGACAACAGCTAACAGGGAGTAGGGACAGGACAGGCATCTCAATTTGAAGACCTTGTTGGGTCCTGGCTGTCCATCCCTGCTTGCTCTTTTCTGATTTACTCCATTCTCTGCCTTCCTTGGAATTGGACAGCTTGAGCTGGTCTGAGCCAGTTCTGGTCGCCTCTGTCCAAGGATCCTGACAGACCCAGAGAGAGCATGTGGCTTGCTCAGAGCCACACAGCAGTTGTGTGGCGGAGCCCAGCTCCTCTTCCTTAGCTTGCCCGCTCTGGTCCTGCACCTAGAGGAAAGAGAGGAGCTCCATCAGAGCAGGTGTAAAGGACAGCCACAGATCCCCAGCTGCTGTGGGACTAAAACCTCCAACTTTCAGACAATAACATCCATGCTTGATGGCTCAAGGGCTCCCCTCAGTGGTCATCTTCATGATGACCTGGAGGACTTCACCGTGGCTTTCTCAGGGTTCCCTCTCTCCCTGTAAGGAGAAGCAGAAGGCAAGGTACCATGGCCTCTGACTTCTAGATAAGGTGACCAGATCAAGTCCCCAAGGAGAGAGGATGCTGATCCCACACCCAAACAGAAAGGGCAAAAGTCACCCAGCGTACTCCTTTCACCCTGGTATGTGGGAGACAGACACCGGAGGATCACCACAAGTGATCCAGCCTGGGCCACACAGCAAGTTCCAAGGTGGTCAGGACTACATTTTAATAAAACTACAAAACCCTCTCACAGTGAAAGAACCCTCCAGGGTTTCATCTCAAAGTCCCTGCTATGTGTTGGCTTAGTTATTCTCTGGATCAAAAACCCAGGCTCCCTGGGTCCCGAGTTCAGGGACATAAAGGAGCCGAGCACTCCCTTGTGTGCTCCACAAATGGCTAACATGAAAGGCGGCATGTGTATGGTCCAGAAGGTGCCTGAGCATCACACATCACACACACACACACACACACACACACACACACACACACACACCTCCACCACCAACGGGCAGTTTTATTAACTCAGTCATCCTCAGCAAGCCCAGATATTTTCTTTTTCTTTCCGGGATGCTGTCAGGAGAGGTTCTGTGGCCAAGCCAGCAACAAAGAAGAAAGTGCTGGCTAGAATTTTCAGCTGGGCTCTACTTCCGTATTAACTCAGCAAACCTGTGCACCTCACCTGGTCACTCATGACACCAAACAAGACACTGCCTCCACCTCAAAGAAGTTATAGTTCTGTGGGAAAGCCAGATGTACGGTCATCTGCAGGCTAGCCATGGGTCCTGAGAGGACAAATTCATGACACTATGTGTTGAGACTAGGCTGCACACGGCCCTAAGTTAGTCCATGCTGTGTAAAAGAGTGGTTTTTTTTTTTTTTCAGACCGTGCCTTGCCCGAAGAGACTTCATTTTACAAGTAGCTCCTGATGCCATTTTGAGGACGGAGGATGGCCCTGCACCTGGGTGGGCATGTGATCAGTACCATCTGTCCTACGCCATCCATATGGCACAAAATGATAAATGACATATTCCTGGGAGTAGAAAGAGTGCCTATCCTCTAATTGTTTTTATAGGAGCACGTGAGTTGGGACCATATGAGCACAAGGGAATTTTAAAAAATCAAAGCAGGAAATTCAGGCTTGAGAACCTATCTGATACATTAGACCAAAGACATAGACACCTAACACTGCAATGACCCACTGTTCACTCAGTGTGTCGTCAAGAGACTAGAGCCAGAGAACATCTGACTGTCCCAGGGACTTCAGCTTGACTCGGTCCCCACTGTTCACTCAGCCTCCTTGAATTGCAGTTTGCCTATCCTCCTATTTGCTCATCTAGACCTGCTGTCCATCTGTCTGTCCAGACCTGATCCTGAAGTGAATTATAACCTCCATGGTCCAGCACCTTGCCTCTGCAGTTGAACTCAACTCAACTCAAGCCTGTGACCCAGCAGTGACCCAACCCTACAGCAACCTCTGCTGAAGACCTCCATCCAGTTCTATATCTAACCTCTGACCCCACAGAGGTACCATTTGCCTCTGTATCAGCTTCACTGCTTCTCAGGCCTCTTTGCACTCCAGCCCTTTGAAACCATTCTGTAAACTAGATAGACAGATGGCAGATAGATAGATTTACCTTGTGATGTGCAATAAATGATTTGAGAGTTAATATTAGTAATAAATTAGGAATAAAAGAATCCTTTTATATTTGCCCTAGCAGGGAATGTAGCTGAAGTTTTCCTGTGCCCCAGCCTGCCAGCAGTCGAGACAAATCTCTCCCACCCATGTCCCCCAAGTAAACACACAGAGACTCATATTACTTATAAACTGTATGGCCGTGGCAGGATGCTTTCTCACTGTTCTTATATCTTAAATTAACCCATTTCTATTAGTCTATACCTTGCCACGTAGCTTGTGGCTTACCAGTATCTTACACCATGTTTCTCCTCGTGGCAGCTGGCAGTGTCTCTCTGCCTCAGACTTCCACATCCCCGAAGTCTCCTCTCTCCTTGTCCCACCTACACTATCCTTCCTGCCTGGCTACTGGCCAATCAGTGTTTTATTTATCAATCAATCATAGTGTAGCTAGAGTTTTTCTCTCCAGGTCCCGCCAAGTCCCAGCAGTCACATAGCCCACTTATAAAATAAACATAGAGATGCTTGTATTATTTAAACTGCTTGGCCATTAGCTCAGGCCTACCATTGTCTAGCTCTTACTCTTATACTCAGCCCATTTCTGTTAATCTGTATGTCGCCACATGTTCTGTGACTTTACCTGCTGCCTTTACATGATGCTCCCTGGATGGCAGGCTGACGTCTCCTCCTCTCTGCCTTCCTGTTCTCTCAATTCTCCTCTCTGCTAGTCCTGCCTATACTTCCTGCCTGGCTACTGGCCAATCAGTGTTTTATTTATCAATCAAACATCCATAGCTCTTCCCCTTTTTCTTTTTTTTTCAAAAAGAAAGGTTTTAACTTTAACTTAGTAAAATTACATATAACAAAACAATTATCAAGCAAGAATTACAGTTATAATATTAAAGAAGATATCTTATCTATTTTATATTTGTGAGTCTAAGGTTTTAGATCTAACTTATCTTTTATCATAACTGAGGAAATTATAACTATTTAGTCTTCAACTACATCAAAGACCCCAGAAGGATACAATATTACCTGAGAAATGGGAGAAGGATGCAAGCAACTTTTGGGAGTCTTGCAGGGTAGACAGAGACAGCTGGCAGCCTGGACAGTCACCTAATGTTCCTTTATAAAGTTGGGGCATCTATCTTCAGCACACAGGCCTAGAGTCTCTCATTCATTTCTCTCTGTGTCCTGTAGAATGTCTGGCAGTTTCCTCTGTGAAGCGGGAACTTGAAGGACCATTTCACCAAGCAAAGTTCAGTGGTCACCTTCCTATGGGTCCTGCATGTCCAGTTGATCAAACAGTCCAGGCAAGAACAGTTTCTTGCCCAAATGGCTATTTTTGTCAAGGTGAAGATAAACTCCATATGAAGTGTCTTCAATGCCCATCCTCCTCTCTGAAGTAAATCAGTTCTGCCAGGAGCAGACATGTCTCACCATCCAGAAAGTCTAAATTTTTAAAACATCTTTGAAATATTTGAAGATTACCTACCTAATTGAATTATATCTATGTGTACCTAGAAAACAACATAACTATAAGTTTGACTATCATAGAAGACTAATTATGAATCTGTATTTCTTAATTATCCATTACAATTTAAATGAGTTACATAAACATAATACCTCAAACGAGAATAGAAATATATATACAGTATAACAAAATTAAGTTTAAACTTGTATCAATAAACTAAAATTCATAGCAATGTAAAACATTTTAAACAAGTTGCTTTTTAAAAGTAGATTCAATAATCTACCCTTCCATCCTATCATATCTATATCATATCCCCTTTTCTTCTTTAGAAAGAGATCACATTTATAATCAACCTGATTTAAATAAAAATATTGGTTTTTCTGTGCCCCATCACAGAGAGCTGTAGTGGGTAGCCATTCCAGCCTTGGCCTGGAAGTTCCAACCCCCATTGAGGTTTCAGTAATGGTCACGCCCACAAGGCGGGGCTGAGAGAGGACGCTAAAGACCCAGGATCAAAAGGAGAAGCTTCTCTTGGTTCCAGGACCCTGGACGCTGGAGGTAGACCAAGCAGAGTTCTCCAGAGAACACTGCCAGACTGCACCATACCTTTCCCAGACCCTGAAAACTATCCCTTCATTTGTAAGCTACCCCACAAAATAAATCTCTCTTTTAACTATGTGGAGTGGCCTTAATAATTACACCAATAGAGGGCTCTTCTGATATGGAACAAAAGAATTTTTTTTTTTTTTTTTTTTTTTTTTTTTTTTTTAGCAATATGTTTAGAGAAGGAGTGAGCCAATTTTATCTCCAAAGCCAGCTTGGTATATTTGTGAATTTGGGCGTAGCTTCTCTTACTACTACTTCCTACTGGAGGGGGGTGCTGAATCTTATAGGGACACAAAGAAAATTTTAGGATTATGGAGTAGTCCGTGAGGGTGTATCATTTGAGCCAGTTGCCTTGAAACGATTCTGGATGTTGGATCGTCTGGGCCATAGTGTCATCAGAGACCTTTCCGGGGGGTCTTGGCTGGTCAAACCTGATGTATCTTAATCTGGAACAAATCCATAGCCTCTGGCTTTCTGTGGAAACAAAAGCAGAGACTCCTTTCCAAAGCAATACATCCTTACATCCAAATTTTGAAGTCAATATACATATTTATTTAACTCAACAGCTTTTACGATCAAATGTGGTTTTGTTTGTTTGTTTGTTTGTTTTTGTAGTTAAAAATCCCAAAGACACAATCCAGATTCTCTGTGTAATATCTATCTTTATGTGGCTTATTTTTATACTACCTTTACTGTCTCTTTAAAGACTTTACTAAAAAGAAAAAAACTATTTCTTTATATAACTGTATCAGAACACATGGTGACATATAGATTAACAAAAATGGGCTGAGTATAAGAGTAAGAGCTAGAAAACGGTAGGCCTGAGCTAATGGCTGAGCAGTTTAAATAATACAAGCATCTGTATGTTTATTTTATAAGTGAGCTACGAGACTGCCGGGACTTGGCGGGACC
The DNA here is from genome assembly GCF_903995425.1 of Onychomys torridus. Classification (NCBI taxonomy): domain Eukaryota; kingdom Metazoa; phylum Chordata; class Mammalia; order Rodentia; family Cricetidae; genus Onychomys; species Onychomys torridus. The sequence goes on along the minus strand of NC_050443.1, from coordinate 109,676,108 downwards.
CAGAGAGAAAATCTCTAGCTGCATCATAGCAACAAGGGAATAAGGGAAGTGGTATTGCTTGGTAAGTTGCTGCCAACAAAACTGCCATAACTTGTGAATTTACTGTTATTCAATGAATTCTGGTGTTGTAGAAAAGCACAAACATGTTCCTCTATGTTTCTGGTATAACATGTTCATGGCAGTATAGGATCAAAGGGTTAGTGGTACAGTGAGACAGGAGAGGGAAGATAAGCCTAAGAGCAGAGCATGGGGGAATGTCATATATGGAGATGGATGGGAGGGTGGTGGATGGATGGATGATGGATAGATGAGTAGATGGTTGGATGATAGATGGGTAGATGGATGATGAATGGATGGTTGGATGATAGATGGGTAGATGAGATGGATGGATGGATGGATGGATGGATGGATGGATGGATGGATTAGCAGATGGATGGATGAGTTAATAGATGGATAAAGTGTAGGTAAATAGATGGATATATATAAAAACTATACACAGCATTCACACACATGCACATACATACCATACTTTTGTATATTTATAGTGTATGTGCATGCATTTGGGTGAAGTGCTGGATATTCCATGTAGGGAGACACAGAGAAAGATCAATGGCAGCCAAATGTTTGTGTTCAGAGAAGCTGAAAGGTTCTGAGCTCATGAGAAGAGGAAAGGGTGATCAGAAGAGGCTGGAGGGCCAGAAAGACAGAGCCAAGCCAGCGATGCTTGTCAGGATAATGAGAGATGACGAAGCAGAGAAGCTAGGAAGGGCCTCAAATTAGCAGAGCATGGAGAAGGCTTGGATAGGGGATAGAGGAAAGAGGAACCAGGGTAGACTCCTGTAGGAGCCACATAAGCCATTTGGATACTCTCCTAGGACTCCATAACTAGGGCAGAGATACAAGGATGGAAATTCATTGGCTGGTATGAACTCATTCATCCCAGTGAGCAAGACTTAGACACTTCCTGTTCATGTGCCTGTGGATGGCTGCTGCTTGCTGTCTTGGGTCTCCACTTCCTGAGAACATGTTTGGTGCATTTCCCAGACTTCCTTATGGACCTTTTGATCGGACTAGTGGGATATAAACAGAATCAAGATGGACATTTCAGACATGGCCCATCATGAACCTCTCCCCTACTGATGAGTGAGTGAAAGGGATCCCAAGGACACAGTAGGGAGGAGTCACAAGATGGAAGGAACGTGGGATGTTGAATGACTACACAGAGCTATGAGCACCCACCACCGCTGTGGCATGCTGAAGTAGGCTAAGCTGCCGCAGTGCTGTGTGTGTTACAGAAAGTGCCCTGGTTTGATTGTTAATAGTTCTGGTTCTTTCACTTCTATGCCTTCAGGCTCCCTGCAGATTCCTTCCAATATTCTTTCATACTCATTCTATCACCTGCAATCAAAGTTTAACTATGATCTACAAGCTAGAAGTGGCCTTAGAGACCATTTCCCAAAACTAAGGGCTCTAAGCCACCACACCAGCACAATGGTGCATCCAGGACGAGAAGCCAGGGCCCAGGCCCCTTTCTATTGCTCTGGTATCTGTCTTGTGCAGAATGTAATAAATCTGGATTCCTTTGATGGAGTGAAATACACAGAGTCACCTCCAGGCATTGATTTTGCTCAGAGGACCCCCACACCAGCCCTGGGGGCTCTGAGTAGGGATCGATGGTGGGGTCTGGCTCTATGGTTGTAAATTGCAGCCCAGGAAAGCATGCAGACCTGTTCGCTGGCAGTAAATTCAGCTCTGGCTAGCAGCTCAGATTTTCTCCTTTGGTGATTCTACCTCATAGATCAGAGAAAAAGGAGAGAGAGAGGGGGGGGAATTTCTTGTCTCATTTACTTTTCCTCAACAGCTTAAAGAAACTTGTAATTTTGGAACAATTTTAGAGTCCAGGAAGAGATGCCCTGATAGTACAGGGAGCCATACACTCTATCCAGGGTCCCCTGCTGTTAATATTTTATGTAGTCCAGTTATAAAGATAGGAATTAGTGTTGGTACTGCCATGACCTGAGCTACAGACTCTGTTGGGACCACCTCAGTTTCCCACTAATATCCTTTTCTGTTCCAACCCAGGATACAGAGATCATCATATCGCCTGTGTGTCTACTGATCACTGAGCACTGCTGTCCTTCTGGGTTTGCATTGCCGTGACAGTTTGGAGTTTTATAGATTGCCCTTCAACTCATTTGTCTCTTGGTTGGGCTGTGGCTGTGGGTTCCGTGGGGGAGGAGATTGCAAAGTCAAAGCACTCTTCTCTCTGTGCCACCTCCAGGAGTGCACGGCACTGTGACTTATCACTAATGACTATCCCTTTACCTCCTGGGTAATGTGGCATCTGCCAGGTCTCACCACTGAAGGATTCAGTAGTCTCTCTGGTCTAGTAGTGTCCTGCTCAGCCTTCCTTGGGGACCCCTGGAAGAAAGGGGAAAGCCAGGGTATGTTTTTAATGATTTGTCTGTCATCGTCACAGCTGCTCATGGACAGTGAACAGTGGACAAAGAGCCAGGCTCAGAACTACCTCTTTAAAAACAAAAACAAACTACTACAATTGTATGTGTCTGTGTATGGGGGAGGGAGGGTATGTGCACATAAAATGCCGGAGCCGATGGAGACCAGAGGTTTTGGATGCCCCTGGAGGTGGAAGCCATTGTGAGTCACCTGACATAGGTCCCGAGAACCAAACTCAGGTCTTCTGCAAGAGCAGTATACAGTCTTAATTGCTGAGCCGTCTCTCCAGCTCCCAGCCGATCTCTTTTTAAGCACCTAGTGGAAGCTACTGGAGGTTGTCTCCTTCCTGCCTCACTCTAGAATCAGAGAGAAAGAGAGACAAGAGTCCCCAAACCAGGATTCTGGTTTTCTGGGGGAGTAGGTTCAGAATAAAGCCAACAAGCAAAGAAAAGTGGCCAGTGTGGACCAGGGGCTGTTGTGTTTGTCACTGGACAGATGCTGGCACCACATGCTCCAACATGGGGGCTTTGTTTGGGAATCCTGGATATGGGACACACTTGAACACACTAGGTAAGTGCCCTGCCACTGAGCCACAGCCCTTCTCCAATATGAAACTTCCTCAGTAAGCAGCGCCTGGCAGAGCAAAGCATCCACAAAAGAGCAGCTTGCATTTGTGGATGCAAGTTATGGGTACCAGTATGCCTGGCAGGAGCAGCATCAACAGAGAGAGGCTGGATCTGAGGTCCGAGCTCCAGCACACTTACCATATTCATCACCTGGCCACAAGTGACCAGAGGAAGCCGGCCCTGTGTCTGGAATAATGTTCTTGGCTTTGACTGTGTGTTAGAATCTCCCGGGGAACATCACAAGTACTAACTCCCTAAACACTGCCTGGAAGATGACTTCATTTGTGTTCAGGGGACCAGGAATGCAGCTGTGTTTAAAAGCTCCTTTGATGAGTGTTCCGTCGGACTAACATTGCAAACCAACCTGCCAACTCCTTGGAGTGTGATCCTCCCGCTAGCCCCTCCCCCCCCAACAGAAAGAGGAGCCTGGGGCTGCCCCACCCTGCTCCAATCCCCCTCCTTACACCTCTCCTTCCCTCTTCTCTCTTCTCTCAGATGGAATTTTAACCTACCTTTGAGGTTCCTCCTCTGCCAAGACTCAGGCCAACCCACCTGAGCAGCAGGTAGAGTGACCAGCAAGAGGCCCTGGCCACAGTATTTCCACATTTCTGCTTTCTATTACTCTTGGCACAGAACCTTCTGGAGGTTGAAAGGACAGAGACTTGACCCCTGCTCTGTAGCACTCCCCAAACCTTCCAAGTTCACTGTGCAAAGTACATTTCTGTGCCTCTCGTGTGTTTGAGGAAGCTGTACGTCAGAAAGGGTAGGCAATCTGCCCAAGCTCACACGTCATGAAGTCCATCTGTGAGGCGGATACTGGATGGCATCCTTCCAGCTTTGAACCATTTTCCTGTCATGGAAACTGTGTTTATCCTCTGCCTTTTTCCCCTATGGGATTTTTGGTTCGTTTTATTTATTTATTATTATTATTATTAGTGTGTGTGTGTGTGTGTGTGTGTGTGTGTGTGTGTGTGTGTGTGTGTGTGTGTTGTGGGTGAATATGTGGGCACATGCAAGCCATGGCATATGTGTGGTGGTCAGAGAACTGTATAGAATTGGTTCTTTTTATCTTTATGTGGGTTCCGTGAACCAACTCAGGCCATCTGGATTTCCTGGCAAGCTCCTTTTACCCACTGAGCCACCTCACCAGCCCTGTCCTCTGTTTTTGATCAAACCAACCTGATTAGATTTTCACTGAAAGTGAAAACTAATGAGTGGTGAGATCTAAGCCCTGAAAGGACTGAGAATCAGCAGGACTGCCCTATTCTGAGGGCTTCCTGGGCCAGATCTGGTACTCCTGGCTACCTACCTGGCTTTTCCTGGGGTAGAAATAAGCTCAACTCCCCTGGGAAAGCATCAGAGGTGAGGTATGCCAAACCCCTTTATGGGACTCCCCTCAAAGTCACATAGAATACGTTCTTCAGTTCCTGGCCTCCTTCCTCAACTTTCTCCAGGTGTCAACATCCACAGCTCCCCTGCTCTTACTCTGGGTGAGTTCCACTTTCTGGAACATGCACTTGCATGATGTAATGGTCACCATGAGGATGGAACTCAGAAACCTCCAGATCATGACTCAGGACCAGGGCAGAGTCCTCATCCCAGTGGCATGTTCCTTGAGCCTGTCTGGGCAAAGAAGGATCACAGTAAGGCATTGAGGTAGCTACTGTCCCAGGTCACCCTGTGCACCCAGAAGGACAAGGATGAGAGCTACCCAGTACTTCCCCTGGGCCAGCCCAGCAGGCTCACCTGAATACCACCTGATGTTTCAGTTATAGACACCCACTTGAAGGATGGAAGCAAGGTCTTCAGACCAAGGGCATTGACAATACACCCTTCAGTCGACTGAAGTTTCTCAGTCCCCCTGGTCCTGCCTAGGCAGCAGCCATTTTTATAAAATAATCACTCAGAGGCTTAGTATTAATTACACACTGTTTGGTCTATGGCTCAGGCTTATTGCTAGCTAGTCATTACATCTTAAATTAACCCATTTCTATTAGTCTGTGTATTGTCACTTGTCTCGTGGTTTTACCTGTGTTCTGTTACATCCTGCTCCCCTGGCAGCTCACAGTGTCTCCCCGACTCTGCCTTTCCTCTCCCTGTATCTTTCTGGGATTTTCTGCCTGGCTATATCCTGTGTTGCCACAGGCCAAAACAGCTTTTTTATTAACCAATAGTAGCAACAGATATTCACAGCATACAGAAAGACCATCTCACAGCACACCCTGAATCTAAGCAAGCTCCCCAGCATCTTTTCTTACTAGGGTTTGAGAAGCACAGCCTGAACCCTGGGTCTCCATAAAGGACCTGCAGCTTCAGGCTCACCTGAAGGCTTATTAGAAAGGCAAATTCACAGGACAAACCAGCCCCACTCAATCAGAAGCTCAGTGTGATGTAACAACCTGTCTTACCCAGGCTTCCAGGAGAGAACCCTACTTGAAGCACGTCTCTGCTTCCACATAGCCTGCTCTAACTGGAGAATTTACTGCATCCCACAGCTGTCAGTAAGATGAGCATTCTGGGAAGCAGCCCACCGGAGAGTCAAGACCAGCATGAGAGAATCATCTTCTGCAAAGGGCCTCTCAGATCCTAGTCAGGAAGATGGGCATCTTGCATTCATGCTGAAACCCACACCAGGACTCACTTAACTCATAATACCTGCGAGTTCTTTGAGGGAGATCACCAGAAGCTAGAACAGCCAGGCTCAGGACCTTTTCTGGCTCCTTCCAAGGTTCAGCATCCTGGAGAGCATCATGACTAGATTTGACAAGCAGTGAGCCTTGGGTGTGTTACCAAGTGACAGGCATCTCTAGAAGGCCAAGTGACTAAATTCTCCAAGATCTGAAAGTATATGTTTATGCCATGACCTGTGGAATCATTCCACAGTGACCAGTGTTCCTTTAACATCCATGTGTGCATGTGTATCTACATCAATAAAGACTCAAGCCCCAGGTTTATTCACTTAATTGCACACCCTCTGAGGTCCTAACACCTAGGAAACTGATAACTGCAGCTGGTGAGCCAAGACCTCAGTAGTAAACAACTTGATACTCTCCCAAATGCACATGAGGCCACAAAGTGGGTCCATCATAGCTGCAACTGTGTCTCATCAAGTCCGTGGGCACATGAGCAGAGTAGCTCACCCCTTGGTGGTCCAGAGGCCCTTGTTGGCTGCCTCCTGGCCTCTGTCAGTCTTCCTTCTTCCATCTATCAGGGTGTGTGAAGAATTATTTATTCAGTACCCTGTGGCTGTTACAGTGTCCCTTGAGCACCATCATAGTTTCCAGAACACTCCCCCCATGTCATCATGAGATAAGAATCATTGACTCCTTGGTACAGATGTGGAAACTGAGGCACAGGAGGCAAGTGGTTTGCCTAATGTCACATAGTCAAAATGCATATCTAGGTCTTCAGAAGCAAAGCCCAGAGTTTCTGTTGATCTTGGTCTCTGTGACATCAAATGGAGAAACCCTCTGGGGGCGGGGGGCAGGCTCATGACAAGCCCTTTGATTAAAAAATGATCAACTCTTGCAGATGTATAGGAGATGGAGATGGTAGAGCAGCCCTGCCCTCTCCATCCTTTGCCTTCTAGACCCCTGAAAACACATGGATAAGGTGTCATGAGACTATTTCAGGACATAAATATCCTCCAGAGAGCCTGGGCCCTACCGCTCAGATTGTTATGGCGATCCTTCGCATTCCTTAGCATCTGCTGTTCAGAATGTTTCAAACCTTGAATAGAGAATGGCGTTTGGGCATAAATCAGCAGTAGAACACAGCCTTACCTCCTTTGGGCTCTGGGCTGTCTGGTGTGCTCTCAGTTGCTGAGGCAGTAGTTATTTTAAGTGCTACTTGGTTTTAAAGCCTGGTGACAGATCGGTGGCTTTTCTGTATGTGGTGGGTCATTTGTGTGACTGATTTTATGACTCGCGCTGTCTGCTGAAGGACAGCTCTGGACAGGTTGAAGCAGCGAGCTCTGAGGTCAGTGAGCAGTGAACTGAGCCAATAGAGAGGCCCGGCATACACTGTTTCCTTCCAACTGACTGTCAAGCAGCTAGACCTGGCCAGCAAAGAAATCACAGAGGGATACTGGTAGGAGTCTGGGGTCTGACGTTAAGTCTTTCTCACTGGATAAGGAGTTGGGTGACTGGCAGCTGTTGGCCAGCCTCTGGACAGCCATCGGCTGCTCTTGCAGGGAAGCTGTTCAGGGACTCCCTGTGCAGTCCTTGCTGATGGCCAAAAGAAGAGGGAGAAGGCATTGCTGCCTCACATCTGCAGCTCACACAGACCCGCCAGCCCTGTCAGAAGCTTGACTTACCATTGTCACTTGAGGGGGACAGACTTGTGTTTGCCGCCAGCAGGCAGCCTTAGCTGTCAGAGTGGGTATGGCCGAGTGCCCCTGTCCTGTGGACACTGGGACAGAGGACGTTCTCTCGCTCCAGATGGGAATGAACCTGTCCAAATTCCATTACACATGACGCTCACTTGTTTCCATTCCCTGGTTATTGAGCACCCCTATGGGCCCTGACCGTGAGCTTTTTGTTCCATCCTTACCCTAGAACGGCAGCAAAATGACAGGAGCCATTCTGGCCAGTTTCTCAGGAGGACCCAGTGACCTGTCTGCCACTTGTGTCTTGTAGAGAGATTCCCTGTGGTCCACAGCATGGCCCTGTCCTCTACCCTCCACAGGAGCTGAGGACATGCTGTCTGCCTTAGTCTTTTGTCTTGTATCTGGCTGGGCCACATACTGAGCACCCCATCCCCACAAGAACTGCCAAGGCTCTGAACAGAAGGAAAACTGCCCAAATCCAATACCCAACTCCCTCAGTGAGGATGTCAGGAGGGAAGGAGTCTGAGACCCTTGGCAGTATTCAAGATATAGAAGGAACTGACAGCCAGCTGCCCAGTGGGGAAGATGCCCTACAGAAAGATGAAAAGTATTCCCCTGGCTTTTACAATATCAAACTGAAAATGTCAAGCTTCACACAAGAGAAAAAGACAAATTGTGGAAATTCCACATCATGGAATAATATACGACAGTAAAAATGATTGGTTCAGATAAGTCTATGAATGATATTGAGTGAAACACCCGTCATGTTGTGTGGAAGAATGCATACAGTATGATGTCACACTGAAAACTTAAAACCTAAGCAGAGAAGACGTTGTTCTCCACATCTAGGCTGGTGAGTCACTGAAGAGCACAAGGAGAGAAGCAGGATGGTGAGGTTCCAAACTCTGTTCTGAGGCCATGAGGCTGCCCTTAAAGACAGGACCTTAGGGATGGGGCTGTCACCCTCCTCCTGATGTCAGGCAAACGTGTCACTCTTATAAGTGACTCTGTTCAGCCCCAGCTCTCCTTCTGTGCCTTGGATAAGCTTCTTGTCTCATGAGATCATTTCTAGTGAATGGGATTGACAGCAGGCATTGGATAATGATGAAAACTAGCCTTTAAAGAGCCAGGAAGAGCACCCAGCACATGGTGACTACCTAATGCAATAATCAGAGAGAGACATCCTACATAGATGACTTCATCCAAAATAACCAAAAGTCAGCACGATAGTCTCCAAAGAATCATGGGATTTACTTGGGAACAGCAGAACATGGCTGTGGGAGCCCATAGGCCATAGTAAAACATGTGTGTCTTCAAAAAGGCTGAAGCAAGTTCATGGAAACAAAAGTTAAGAGGTTTGCTGCAGGAATTCTGAAACAGTCACAATGATAAATACCAAGGATCTCTCTAGTTTAAGGGTAAGCAGACAGTGGCCAGCAGGTAGCTTGGTAGAGGAACTTGTTGTACAAAGTTTTGGTGGCCTTTGTATAGGCATGTCCTTCCCGCAGTCTTTTGTGATTTTGATAATTGTGCATTATCTTTCCTGTAACCTCCTGGCTTCATTGACTTAGTCTTGATAGAGAAGACACAAGGAGCTCCAGTTTTAAGCTTTTTGATTTTTATTTTATGTATATGAGCATTTTGCCTACATATGTACATATGTACCACATGAGTACATTGTCTGAAAGAGACAGAGAGGGGATTTGAACCACTAGAACTAGAGTTGCTGGTGGTTGTGAGCCACCATGTAGGTGCTGGAAACTGAACCTGGGTCCTCTGCAAGAGCAGACATATTCCTAACCACTGAGCCATCTCTCCAGCCCCCAAAGAAGTTCACATTTCTTTCACAGTGTGTAAGAAGTGACTTGTAGGCATTGGTGTGTGCTATGAGGCTGGGGAAGGCCAGAATCTACCATGCATGGAATAATTGTGTGTCTCTAAGCATCGCAACCAGAGGGCCCGGAAACCCTGAGACAGTGCCTGCGTGAGTATCTGAATGTGGCCTTTTCAAACCCAAGGTGGGGATGTCTCTGCTCCTGATGACACAATGTCCCCTTCTCTACCTTTCCCTCCTATTCAGATCTCAAAGGATAGATGGGCTTCATTGAATCAGATTAGAAAAACACATGGATGAGTTAAATCCCCTGTGTGTCCCTCCCCACATAGTTACCTGGTCAACCCCTAGCACGGCTCCAACCTGAATGGAAGAAGAGCTGAAGGACTGTGTGGTCCAAAAGCCCAATTGTCCTAGGCCACTGACCTATGCCTCTTCCCCTCTCCTGCATGCTCCTTAGACAGGCTGCGTGGGTACTGCCTCTAGGTCTCAGAACTTGCTGCGCCATCCTCCTGGACTCTTGCTCCCTACATGTCAAGAACAAGAGTCCAGGAGGACTTCCTCCACCCTTCCTATCTCCACCCAAATGTCACCTTCGCCACATACCTGCCCTCCCCCCACCCCATCCCTCTAATGCGGTCCCTCCCCTTTTACTTCTCAGCCCTTTCCTGCTCAGTTTGTATCTTAGCTTTTCCTTGAAAAATGAGCTGGTTTCCTTTTTGATTGTGCATGAGCTTCAGGAACACAGGGCTACACATGGAAGTTGCGGTGAGCAGAGGAGATACCTGTTTGCTGAGTAGTGAAAAAGCCGAGGAAAGACCCTTGGCCACACTGTGTGGAATCTGTACTCTCAACAGGCAGCTTCCCAGACCCACCTCTGCAGGCCAGGGAGCTTCAAGAGTGAAGAGAGAGGGTGTGTGCAGCTCAACATCTCCACTCTTACACAGCTCAGAGTCCCCCACCTAGGCAATGGTGCCACCCACAGTGGACTGGGTCTTCCCATATCAATTGATTTCATTAAGATAATCTCCCACAGAACAGCCCGATGAAGACAACCTCACATGGAGGCACTCTTCTCGGGTAATTCTAGATTGTGTCCAGTTGATGATTAAAGCTAACCACCGCACACCTTCATCCCTGTTGGGAACTGTGAGGGTAGAAAGAATCCAGGTAGAAGGAGGGGAAGAGGAAGAGGAGCCTGGAAGAAGCTCCAATCACCTGAGTAGGGGCTGCATAGGAAACATGGAAGGAAGGAGACCCCAGTTGTGCTGTGTGTGATGTACAGAGCCACTGGGCCTGGGTGATTGAGGACCCCCTAACTACTTGTGTCTTTGAGAAGACTCCCACTCTCTCTGTGGCCTGAGTCCTCACTAGGAATAGAGAGACTGGGAGTCTTCTCCACGGTGCACAAGGGTGATGCTCGGCAGATAGGCAAGGCTATCGCACATGCGCCTGGGTGGGCTTTGGAAATGCTACACATATCAGCACCACTCTGCCTCAAAGCTCCCATCCAACAGGTCAGGAAACATAGGCCCATCTCCTTGGCTCATTTGCTCCCTGCTACTGCTAGCCCCCACCCCCCTACTCGAACCTTTACCCACAAAGAACTCAGAAAGATCTTTCGAGTTGGTGTATCAGGTGACATCACTTTCTCAGCAAACCTTGCTGGTGCTCCCACACTCGAGCCTGGAATGCTGGATCCTTCAAGTCCCTCCAGTCTCCAGATCCTCAGGGATCTCTTTTCCCACTGCTGACCCAATGACAGCACTGGGGAAAGCTGACTTCTGGGCATGGGGACTCTGGCACCTGCCATCTCTAGATTTTACCCTTACCGTTCCCTCTAGCTGGAGCAATTCTTTCCCCAGAACGAATGCCCTCCCAGTTATGGCCTCCCATACCCCCGTCTCATATTTAATCATCCCTGCTCCCTTTGCACCTGACTTACGTGTATTTGGAAACAACATACTTGAGTTCCATAGTTTATTTTGTCTCCCCACCAGAATACAAGCTCCACAAAGGTGGGGACTTCATCTTGGCCATGTTGTCTTGTTTCCAACAGCCGAGATTGAGGCACAGGGTGTTTATTGAGGTGATGAGTTCCTGTTTCTCAGGCATAGGAACTGAGGCTCAGTGAGAGTGAGTACTTACCAAGAACCCTTGGCTCTGGGGCTAGGCTGGTCCCTGGGCAGTGGTGTGCTGGCAGGTGTTTAAGAGCTAACACTCCAGGAGCAAAGTCCTGGCAGTATTTACTGATTTTCCTGGTGTAAAAATTGCCAAAATGGTTGGTGCCAAGCCATGATGTGTCTAGTGGGCTTTTCAACAAAACAATGCAAGCTGAAGCAAAGCTGTCTCCTGCTCCCTGCTCGGTAGGTTTACAGCCTTGTTTGTTAAAATCACCAGGCTGTGTTGTATGCAGTACCTCCTCAGACCACCAGGGGACAGCCTTTCCCCACCGAAGACATAGACGCTCTCATCCCTCAGCGCTACAGCCAGGCAGGGGATAGTGGGCCCCATTTGGTTTATGAGTTACTGATGGTGCCCAGCCCTGGGTGGTTGTCTGTCTACACAAAAATGGGAAACAAAACAAAACAAAACAGAACACCAGAACTGGGATCTGAATGGATCTTTGCCGACCCCTGGAGAGTGGAGAGTCAGTAGGTAGAAGACCAACAAGGATCCCCTCCCCCACCCACGGAAGCTTTGGCAGGTGGCACTTCCCATGCTTTAGGCTCTGTCGGAGGTCCTGGTCCCTAAAGACCAACTTAGTCTGGCCCAGAGACCTGCAGCAACGTGCTAGCACAGCGCTCCTTTCTGTCTCTGCCTGTGGCTCATTCGCTTAAACCTATCCAGTTGGACCTTGGGGTTGGTTGCGGCAGGCTGATTCTACCTGAACTCCTGAGACTGGTATTCACTACAACAGAGGGTCATTTCCTGGCAAGCCCGGGCTCAGGGCCTTGCCTGGGTCTTCGCCAAAGTGATTCCTTCAACCTGGTTAAGAAGCACAGGACCGAATGAGGCGCCTATGCTTCCCAACAGTAGGGCCACAGCACTCACCTGCTGAGCAGTCTGACAGCAGCCCAAGGTTCTGTGTTCTCACTGGGCCTGTGGAGCCTCGGGGGAGAAGGGGGGTCCAGGGCCTCTGCTCCTCTTGGGATATCATCCACCGGAGGCTCCAGAAGCCTCCACCTGCTTCCATACTTGCAGATGGCAAACCTTATCATCCTTATCTTTTCTCAGGCATCTCTGAGGGCCCTTGCCCTGAAAAGCCTCCAACACATACACCCTGAGGTCTGGCAGCAAAACCTGGGGCCTCCCTAAGGAAAGAGGGTATGACATCATCCCACCCCAGGTGGTGGAGTTCAAACACAAGTTCAGGGCCTAGTTTATCCGCTGAAGCTTCAGGGGGAAATTCCTAGACTTTCAGCCACAGCTTCTTTCAGCTTCCTTGGCTGGTCAGTGGGGACCAAATAAGACTGTCCCTGGGGTCAGCGAGAGTCATGTCCAGTCTGAGCAGTGTGGCTGACTTGTAAAAACTGCGTGGTTTGTCGGAAGGAAGACTGTAAATATGTTTCAGTTTCACCTGTGTGTTAGCCTGTCCTTGTCACATCAGAGGTGAGCTGTGTAGCAAGACAAGGAAAGCCTTATCTTCCTAGAGTGCTAACACCTTAAGAACTAAGCCAACTCTTCACTCTGAGGCTAGAATGGATGGCCCTGGTGTTTAAAAACACGGGCGGCATCTTTACAAGAACACTAGCTGGTTTAAAAATGGACTTGGAGGCAACAGCACACGGGGGTCCCTGACCTGGAGCCTGGCCATTCCCCACTGGCAGTGCATGCTGTAACTAACAGTCACTTCCCTGGTGGGGAGTCCCAGAACTGCTCCACAGCCCTCAGGCCCTGGGCTAAGGGGCTATCTGCTCACCTGCAGTGTCTCTCACGTGTCTTTGTCTTGTTTTTAAAAGAGCTGTGCAGAAAGCATGCTGGAGATTAAAACTGATTTGCTTCTCTGTTTTCTCATTTGCCCAACTCTTTAAGAACTCGAGTGGAAAACAGGCAGCATTCAGAGAAACTGAGGTAGGTGATGAGAGACTGCCCCGTTGGGCTAAGGTTGGTAAGGTTTTGGGTCATGGTTCTGTCATGTGGCATGATAGATACTGTACGACAGCACCAGGACCCTCCTGTGCCGTTTAGATTATCCAGTCATGGCAGAGATCTCCTAACAGAAACGCAAGGACAGGGGTGTCAGGTCTGCCAGGGGAGACTACCTCACCTTCCTTCGACCCTGCAAGCTCCCAGTGGGGAGTCTGTGCTTGAGGACATCTCACAGTAGAGCTTCCCAGAGGAAGATGGTGGTCCGGTGGTAGTGGGGGTGTGGATGTAGGTGGACAGCTAGCATACTCCTGCATGTCCCTGCCAAGCCTGAGCACTAGGTCCCCTCCCCCCCACCAAGAAGTATCCCAGTGCTCAGCCCCTGGACAGGCCTGGGCCTCTGAGATACCTGAGACACTGCCCAGTTGGGGAGAGTCAAGTACAGAGCAAACACCTGCACAGGTGTGTTCCAGGCCCTGTGCTACGCCCACTACCCCTGGATAATGGCACTCTGAATGAGCCTGGGAAACTTAACTCCTGCTTGTCCTCAAGTGAATGGGGATCCTGGGCTGCACTCACAGCCCCTCAGGGGGATGGCTGCATTGCAGAGGAGGGACATTCCCCAGGCCTGGGTACCAGGCAGCTGCCCAGGGTTCTCATCATGTTCAGGTGCACTGGGGATAATGTCTCAAAGGACCATGGGAAGATTAGGATATCCTCAGAAGTTTACATTCCCCTAGATAAGCTGGCCATCACTGGCTGCTACAGGCCTTCAAAGCTTTTTAGCCATGACGTCCCTTGAAGGGGAAGGCTTGTCAGCTGTGTCTTCATGGACCTCAATGGCTTCTCTCCCATGTTTCAAGACTCCAAAGGCCCACAGTTCACACCTGAGGTCAGTGCATGCTGCCAGTCATCCCCTGCCTCCTTGTAAGTTCCAGTTCCCGTTTCCTCTCACCTTCCCCCACACCTCAGGGCTCCAGCAACTCTGGTGCCTTTCTGCAAAGCTGCCTGTCTGACCCCGGCCCTGGGTGTGGGTACCAGGTAGTTGGTGGGTACTTGGTGAGTTGGCAGACCCTAGGCCAGTGCAATCCACCAAGTCAGCTAGGCCACAAGGGAGTGGAAATGACTTCCCATCAGTGCTGGGGCTGCATGTGGCAGGAAAAAAACCTTTTTCCCCCCAAAGTAGTTCAAAATGTTAATTCAAGACTCAGAGGATCAAGAAGGGAGCAAAGCCTGGGAGAGGTAGCTAATCTGCTCTGGTTCTAGTCCAAAGCCCAGTTCCATACTTGAATGCTCACTTAGCATTCCCAGAAATGACATTGTAGCCTCTCTGAACCCAGTCTCTGCCTCTGCAAAGTGGCATGTGTCTCAGGGAGCTGGGCTGTGGAAGCCCCACTCAGGAGAAGCTACAAGCCTCCACTTGGCTGGAAGCTGGCAGTCAGGGAACATTAGCAACTACAGGCTCCCTTGAGAAACCTGATCAAACCAGCTAAAGAAGGCCAGAAGGTTGGCGCATAATGTAAGCTCCCGTGGGCAGTGGTGATTTTGTTGGAAATCCTTGTGTTGGTCTTTGGCGGAGGTTCAGGGTAATGGGTTCATACTCCGAAGCTCTGCAGCCCCTGCACCCTGATGCTACTACTCCCAGCTCAGGGGTTGCAGGCAAGTTTGCTTTGTTAGTTTCATCCCCGTGGCACCCCTGTACCCAGAGTGCTGCCTGACCCAGGGACTGTTCAGTGAATGTTGTCTGATTTGAAGTAACTTGAAGTTACTTCATATCACTGGATTCCTCTCCAGCTTCAACAAAATCAAAGTTAGACTTGAACTTGCCACAGGGGGCTGCCATGAGGATTGAGTGAGATGACATGAATGGGTATCTGGTGTGCAGGCCATGAGAAGCTTCCCAAAGGCTCCTCCAGCTCTGCCAGGCAACAGCACTGTCAGATGCCCTCAAACTCAGCAAGCCTCACAGGCTGTGCTGATGTTAGGGCTTGTGGTCACTCTACAAAACACAGCAGTCTGCATCATGGTGTAAACCCTGGAAACTACTCTTTAAAATGAGATTCAGACCCCAGCGCTCTGGAGCTGAGAGGCAAGGGGATCACAGTGAGTTCTAGACAAACCTGCCTCAAAAGACAAAAGACAAACTGGGAATCTTGTGAGAGTTTACCCACCCAAAGATAAGAAGGCGGAGATGGGGGTGGGAGCAAATTCTTAGACTCAGGTTTGGGGTGCAGACCTGAGGCCCCAAGTGCTCACAGTCTGCGCTCACAGGCTGCATCGTGAATTCTCTTGCCCATCCCTCCAGGAAAGACAGCAAGTCTAGAGCTGTTCTCTCGCCAGGATTCAGCTGCCCTCAGAAGCTTCCCCAGGCTGCTAAACCAAGCGAGGGAAAGAAAATTGAGGGTTTATGTATTTTTTAAATAAAGGGATTCTAATTCCAATAAAAAATAATGCCCTTCCATGGACAACTGCCATCTCCTCGGCTGCCTCTTCCCGTTTTAATAAAAATTTTTATCGTGTACATTAGGTTAACCAGACATAAGCGCGGCCTCGCTATGGCTCGAGTCACTCAAGGGGAACCATTCTTGTTCATGCTGGGACTGTGAATCAGGCTTTCTGGGAGGGAAGATGAGCCACAGCCACCCTGAAGAGCAACATGGCAGCTCTCCAGAG
Source organism: Onychomys torridus (assembly GCF_903995425.1). Taxonomy (NCBI): domain Eukaryota; kingdom Metazoa; phylum Chordata; class Mammalia; order Rodentia; family Cricetidae; genus Onychomys; species Onychomys torridus. The sequence continues at coordinate 109,660,102 of NC_050443.1, read as the reverse complement.
CAGATGCTGGGACTGTAGTTATACACATATACATACATATATATGGATAAATACATACACACATACATATATATATATATACACACATTCACACACATACACATTCATATATATATATATATATATATATATATATATATATATTTACACATACACATTCATACACACACACACACACACACACACACACACACACACACACACACACTTAGACAGGGGTAAGTGATGCAGTCCAGGCTGATCCTGAGCTCTAGGATTACAAGAATGCATCACCACATTCAGCTAGAGTCATTTATTCACACATTACTTCCAAAGGATTCTGGTTTGAATGACATAGAGTGCATCTCATGTCCTGTCCCTCTCTCTCTCTGCCTGGTTCCCAAGACCCAAAGCCAGGAGGAAGCCCACCAGAAGCTGAGGGATAGAGCTGGGGTTCCCTGTGCTGTCTGAATGCATTTTTTGTGGTGATATTCCTTCTGCTCAAACAGACAGGAACAGAACTGGATGCTGGTACTGGCTTTTGTTTTTTGTCTGTGTTACCTCGGACAAATTAATGAACTTCTCTGTATTCTAGGTTCATTCATCTGTCGGACGTGGACAACTGACACCAGCCTCTGGCATGGTTCTGAGAATCGGAGCATATGGTCATGTAGAAACCCCAGCATCAGGCTAGGCAAAGCTGACACTGTATCAGCGGCATGCCTGTCAAAGCAACAAAACCTGACGGAAGGGACGTAGGAAGGAAAGGCTTCTTTTGGCTCCCAGTTTAGAAGGTGTAGTCTATCATGGCAGGGAAGGCATGATGGCTGGAGTGGGTCAGTCCTTGGTGGTGAGAGCTTGTAGCCTCTTACATGGCATTAACCAGGAAGCAGAGTGCTCAAGCCAGAAGCCAGGCTACACTTTCCAAGGCCTGCTCCTAGACCTACATTAGCCAGCTGAACTCTATGTCCCAAAGATCCTACCAAACAGTGCTACCAGCTAAGACAAAGCGCTCAAATACACAAGCCTGTGGACACATTCAAACCGTAATAGGATATAAGGTATTAAAGAAGGCCTTGTTTCGGAAATGATTCTTAAATATTGCCCATATCGAACACTACAGTTTACAATCCCATAGTAAGTGTTAGGTAAGGGGCTGGGTAGGCTGAAATGTATATAAGTTAGTTCTTAGTGTGTAACAAATATCCTAAAACTCAGAGGTTTGAAATGCCAATCACTTCTTATTTGTAGCTCATGAGGCCAGCCTAAGGACTGGCAGCTCTTCCTGGCCCAGCTAACTTTCATCACGATGGCAGTTACTGGCTGCTGATGGGTCTGGATTGCCTCTTCTAGGGCTGCTGTGCCAACAGCTATGGACCAGAACCAAACAGAACTGGGAAAGTCCTCCCGAGACCTCAGTTCAGGCTGGTTCCCATCCTGCTTGACTTGGGCTGTATGTCACAGATGGTCATAAGGCCAACCAGACTGGAGACATTCTCCAAAGTCACACAGTAGTAAGCATGGTGCTTGAGGGAAGGGCTGAGCCCAGGGACCCAAAGGGTTTGCCTGTCCAGGGGCACCAAAGGGGAAAGCCCGGGAGAGCTAGTCTTCAGGAGTCCGCTGTGCAGACCTGGACACTGCCCTCGGTGGGCATCTTACAGGAGTTCACCAGGCCTCATGAGGCATACCCACAGGCCCCTGAGCTGCACAGCAGGATCTTCTAACACAGAATGTGGGAATAGGCAGAGATAGACTCAGTCTCCCTGACTCCAGAGCCTTGAGTAAGTGGCTAGGCTATGAAGGAAGATGATCTCCCCAGCAACTTCTCCACAGGGGCATGGCTCAAGCCGCTGACTAATCACCTCAGGCAGTCCTGGAGTCCTCTTTGTCACCCCTCACCTCTGCCTCACACTGACTGAGGCTCTCCCAACCCCCAGTCCAGTGTCCTTCAATAGCCCAGAGGCCTTGGTCACCATCCCTCAGTGGACCTGGTCCACCAGGCTCAGCTGCTTCTTCCTGTAAAAGGATAACTCCTCCAGAAGTCAGAAGAGACACCCCCAATCCCTTGAGCTTCTGTGTCTGTCATGGCCTCTGTCCATTCACACACCCAAACCGGGATGTCTGGCTCATTGTCACCTTCAGGTCCTAGAGCCCTCAGGAACAAATATGGTGACGAATGTGAGGCGGGGGGTGGTTGAGAAAAATACAGTCACAACTGTGAAGGGACTTGTGGAGCTGACTGTGGCTCTGCCTCACTGTAGGACAAAGACAATGTGCCATGTCCCTGTCCTACAAGAGTCAAGAGAACAGAGTGATTTTAGATTGGGCAACTCTAGCAAGCCTGCTCAACCACCGCTCACCAGCTATGTAGCAGGGACAAGTCTCTTGTCCCCACCCTGAGCCTCACACCAAAGATGAGGAGCCTCGATTACTCCTATCTTAGAGCTGGCCAGCTCTGAACAGTCCATAAGCCATCACCAACTAAAGGGAGAGGTGACTGCAGCCAGCTTCCTCGGACCCTTCTGTGGATTTGGAAAGCCACAGTGTAGTTTAGAACTAGCCTTTGGGGTGTTTTCATAAACCCAGTTTCTGCCTTTGCCCTTGGATTGACTGTATTCAGAAAGATCTTTGAAATCCTGAATTGGCTCATGTTATTTTCAGCCCCACACCCATCCAAACCCTGCTCACTACAACAGACACGCTCCCTACCTCACTACCTGGACCTCACGCTGCTCTGTCACTCAGATAGTAGAGTCATGGGGGTCAAAGCCTGGGCCCTGGCAGCCATAGCAAGCTAGGCTCAGCTACCCATCCTCACGGGTAATTAAAGAGATAATTAATAAAAAGCAGAGGAAGGATATATATTCAATTCACCCACATTGGGAAGAGGAACAAATAAAGAAGCACACACACACACACACACACACACACACACACACACACACACTCCAAGCTCATCTTTAAGATCCTAACATGAGGTTTAGATTAAAATGGAGGGCAAGAGGCATGCATAGCTAAGCATTTCCAGTCAAGGTGTGGCCCCATCCGTCATCGTCTTGGCTGTCCTGCAAAGCTGACAGAACGGTGGAGACCAGCCCCCACTCTGGCCCTGGCCTTCCTTCTCCCGGCATGAGGTTCCTGGGGAATTCCAATTCTTTCGAGTCCATCATCTCAATCATCTGATAGCTGAAGGGAGGGACTCTTGGGTCTCACTTTAGAGTCTCTTAGCTCTTGTCAGAATGGCTACACAGACTCGAAGCTTCCTTGGGTCCCTGGAACCTGCTGCGTTCATTTCTACCACACAGCCTGGCTAACAGGAGCCAATTGCCACATAGGGCTATATACCATGAGGCTTGTAGGCTTTTTTTTATATGTGTGCATACATACGTACACACGTGTCCTGCATGTGTACATATGTGCACATTCACCTGTGTGCATGTGCATGCTGGAAACCAGAGGTCAATGTCAGATATCTTCCTCATTCACTCTCTGCCAAGTTTTTTAAGGCAGGGTCTTTCACTGAGTCCGAAACTCATGAACTCAGCTTGACTGGCTGGGCAGCAGCCCCTAGAGAATCCTACTGTCTCTGTCTCCCCAACACTGGATTATAGGTGCCTGGGTTGGTTGGTTTTTCAATGCAGTTGGTTTTGTTTTAACATGGGCTCTGGAGAACTGAACTTGGGTATTCATGCTTGCATGGTAAGCACTTTTCCGACTGAGCCACCTTTCCTGTCCCTTGAGAACCTTTTGAAAACCCAAAGATTGCTCATCTGACTCATCTAGTCTTTACAAGGATCCTCTAATACGAAGAGAACCGTATCCCCATTTCCTGTGAGGACACCAAAGTTCCAAGAGCTGAAGAAACTTGCCTGGAGCTGCACAGCTAGTGGAACCCAGTCTGGGACCAGTCCCCTTCCCAGTGTTGTGCCTGCCCATGAAGGAGTGCCAGATGGTTTGGGGATGCCCATCTGTCCCCCAGGTGATGGGGTAGGGCTATGCTTATGGTGGCCCACTCTCAATCCAGGAAAATTCGCCATGAGAGCAATGGGTGTGGATGGTATGCGATCCTCATGGGGAGCCATGAAAAAGTGGACAGTCAAGGTCACAGGGAGCCATGTCATTTGCATGCTAATGGCAAGGCCAGTGTGGAAGGCTGGAACTGGAGCACTGGTTGGTACCTGGCATCAATCATAGGCTTCATCTTCGGGGCATTCCCAGCTTCACAAATCCTGACATTGGAGCAGGGCTCTTCTCTAGCTTGGAGCAGATGTTAATTTGCATGCAGAGCCTCCATTTGTCGATGGTTCCCATTATCCCTATAATTGCCCCCACATACAGGGCTCGATAGAGTTATAAAGCTGTCCTTCGGGAGCTCCAAGTCAATAACAGGGCTATTGATCAGGTGGGGAAATGGTCTCCCGGCACTCTTACTGCCCAGAAGGAAAATCCCCTGTGGAATTGAGGGTACAGGCCCCAAGTCTCCCTGAACCTGCATGCTAGAGGAAGCCTTTCTTTTAATTGAAGGCAATCTGGGAAGACCACTGAACACCAGGGAGATTGTCCAGGTATCTGGAGGCTCTCTAAAAAAATGTACCTTGGTAACCAGGGGTAGTGGCACATGCATGTAATCCCAGCACTCTGCAGGCTGAGTCAGGAGGATTGTCATTGCAAGCTTGAAGCTCCATCCCAAGATTGTGTCAATAAATAAACAAATGAATACATAAGTAAATAACAAAAACAAAGAACATCCCTGGGTGGCAGTCGAGTGAGTCAGTCTAGTCCATGTGTGGCAGGGACTTGAGTCTCATCTCTCTCATTCTCTAGGCATGTGACCTTGAGCAAGTCAATCTTTGTGAGCCTCAATTTCTCTTTAGGTGAATTGGAGGGTATACCAATCCCTTTGCCTATCTCCTAAGGGTGTTGGAAGGATTAAAGGTCATTGACACCTGTGTTCTTCAGAAAAGCGGCCTCTTGGAGATTGTCCACACTCCAGGGTTTGACGGTACACTCGTGCACATATGGATAACACTGACTGGGCTCAGTGGGCTGTGGAAAGAGGACAGGAAGTTGGGGGTGCGGTGGGGGTCTGGGAGGAGTTGGAGGAACAGTGGGAGATAGATATGATCAAAATATATTGTATACAAGTATAAAATTCTCAAGAGATGAATAAAACCAGTAGATACAGATATTTATTTCCGCTAAAATAAAAAATAAAGGGTGCTTCTGATGTGTGGAAGCCCCTTGGGGAGACCCCCACACTGTGGCCTCAGCAGCAGCCCTTTGAAGACTTGTGCCGCATCAGCATCCATGACCCAAATCTCTGTGTGCTCCATGTTTCGGGTTTAATGGGTCACGGTGGAGTCTGACTTCCTCGGTGACAGGGACGAGGTGGCTAGGAATGACCTTTGGAGAGTCACCACTGGTCTGTTCTAGGTCTGGCAATTGGCTCCATCCTTGCATTTTCCTATGACCATTCCAGACCCAGCAAGTGCGTGAGGAGAAGAACTAGAAAGATGCCAGGAGCTGAGGCTATTTTCTTGGACCCAGTACTTTCCCCCATGAAGGCCCTTGTTTCTGAGCTCTGAAGCGTTTTCTCTCATGTGCCTATGGGTCAGAGGTCAGAGGTCAGAGGTGTTGTCTTTCACCCATGCTCGGCTTCAGTGCATGCAAAGTTACTGAAAGTTCCCAGTCACCGGGACTGCCATGTTGCTGCTAGCTAAAGTCATGGGAACATGGGAAGAGCGTTCCTGAGAGGCAGCTAGCAGAGCATGCCCACAGCCTTTCCCTTTTCAGAGTCCTCCAGGGAGATGTCTGAGAAAACAGTTATCAGCAAACATCCCCTCTCCACCGTAAGAGCCAGTGTGGGCTTAAAGCATGTCGCCAGCCAAGCCCCACCCCTGCCAAGTTGTCTTTACCTCACTCACCCCCCACTCCCTTGTTCTCTCTCCCAGTGCAAGTTTAATAAGCCAATATCAAAACCATCTATGCCCAGAGCTTTCAAAGATTTAAGACTTTTAAATGTGAAGCACCTCATTATATCTGACTATTTTCAATAAAAATAGAGTCTCGATAAGGCTCTGATATGACTCCAGTTATCAGCAGGATTTGCTTGACGTTGATTTGAAATGGGCACTGCTTGCTTTGGGGGTAATGGAATCAAACACTTGGCAACTGCCTGGTGCAAGTAGATCGCTTTTCAGGTGTGGACACTGAGATGGAGAGAGACTGTGTTTGGGGTTTACCAAAATAAAGCTCCCTTGTACGGTGTGGCACACAGCGCTGGCTCCATGGACAATTGACTTCCTTCCCTATCAACCAGCTACAGTGTTTACCTTCTTATTCCAACCATTTCCAAACCATTAAAACTAAGAGGATTAGCATCATGTTTCAGCCAAGGTGTACTTTTATTTCAGCAAATACTTCTCTCACTCTTGGGGGGATTAAAGGTCTAAAAGAAATGGTGCCTTTATGTGGCACACTATGTCACACAGGTTAATATATATATATATTTAGAGACTATATTGTCCTTGTCTGGTGAAAGTGAATTTTGAAAAGAGTTAAGTTTCAGGACAAACAGCATAAATGGTGAAGAATCACTGAAAGTCAGAACTGGGCTTCCTGCCTCATGAATGCTGGTAAAGGTATCTATCAGTAAGAAGGATCCAGGAGAGCAGCGATGACCTCCACTCTGAGCAGGCTTGCTAACCCTCATGACTGTGATGGAGCTTTCAAACACATGTGAGTGCTGAGATCCTGGCTGGAGGAGGCATGTCCTTGTGCATTTACCCACTTCTGTGGTTCCTGGGAGTCTAAATTTCAAGACTTACTACTTTCTTCTATGGCTTGCTGGTTTTTGAGACAGGGTCTTCCTAGACTTTGGAGGCTGGCCTTGAACTCAACACATCCTCCTGTTCAGACCCACCACTCCCACCCAAGTGCTGGGATTTAGGATCACGGTATGTGCCCTCATTCTCAGATCATTCATTCTTTCTTTATTCCTTCACTCCTCCCTCCCTCCCTCCCTCCCTCCCTCCCTCCCTCCCTCCCTCCCTCCCTCCCTCCCTCTCTTCTATTGTTTCCTCTTCTTCTGCTCTTTTCCCTTCAACTTTTATTTTATTTTTTATTGTGTGTGCTGTGTGTGTGTGTGTGTGTGTGTGTGTGTGTGTGTGTGTGTGTGTGTGTGAAGAGTCTTGGTAGTATATACATAGAGCAAAATGGGCTACTTAGACCAAATATAAAGATAATACATGATAAATTTTGGCTCCCAACCTATAGCATTTTAGATTTCTACAATCACAGACATTCAAACAATTAGTCACCCCTCTATAGAAACCATAACACAAGTATGACACCTTCTTTGGGAATTCAAGTTTATAGTCCATCCATCTATCTGTGCCTCCTCTCCATTGACCAAGCATCAAACTTCATGCATGTGGAGTTCTTCCTCTCCCCGCCTCTTACTCCTCCCCTTCATTCCTCCCCAAAGAAGTAAAGGTAGCAGATGAAGGAAGGAAGCATTCCAAGGAACAAAACATCTACACACACCCTTGTTCTTAGTCAGACTGAATAGATGTGTTTTCCCTGTCTACAGACTCTTTTTATAATGAAGACTTGTCTCAAAGGGAAGATGAGATGCTCTAAACTACACATCCCTGTGAGAGAGCAAGTTTATTATGAAGTCCTTCCAATTAGGAAAAACAAAGGAAGTTATCTATCACTTTTAAATATGTTGGTAGAAACATCAGGCAGGTAGATTGCACAAAGCAGGGAGATCCTTGTTCTGAGTATCAAATGCTGTCTGGTGACAATCTTAGCTTTGGGGTTGATGAACCACAAATAGGTAATTTACAAGGAAAAGTTTATTTCAGTTCGTAATTGTGGGTGCTGAATGTGCAAGATCTGGTGAAGGCCTGATGTTGCTTTGCCTTGTGGGAGAAAGAAGAGGTATGGCAAATGGGAGCATGTAAAGCGACAGAACAAGGAGAGACAGTCAACATAGCAGTCACCTTTATATTGCCGTGATAAGACACCATAACTAAGATAACATAAAAAAAAGAGTTTGTTGGGACTTCCAGATTCAGAGGGTGAGAAGCATGGCAACAGGCAGGCAGGCATGGCCCTGGAGCAATAGCAGAGAGCTTACATCTGATCCAAAAGCCAAGACAGAGAGAACTAATAGAATGATGTAGGCTTTTGAAATCGTGTAAGACAGTGCTTTCTGGCTCACTTTCTCAGTCATGCTTAGCTAGATTTCTTATTACACAACTCAGGATGGTGCTACCCACAGTGGGCTGGGGCTGCTTACATCAATCATCTATCGAAACAATATCTCACATACATGACCACAGACTAATCTGATCTAGGCAACTACTCAGTTGTAGTTCCCTCTTCCTGGTTGACTCTAGATTGTATGACCTTGATGGAAGCTAACCAGTACAGGAACTGAGACCCGGGATACATTTGGTTGGACAAGAGCAGAGTGAAGCCATAGCAGAAGGCAATTGAGCCATGAGAGCAGACACTTCATTAATAGAACCAATGTCTTTATAAGAGAAGCCCCAGATGGCTGCCTTGTCCCTTCTACCGTGTGGCTATGCAACAAAAAATTACTATCAATGAACTAAGACTCTCACTAGGCCTGGAGTCTGCCAGCCTTTGGTTCATGGACTTCTGAGTCTCCAGAACTGTAGGAAATACATTTCTGTTGTGTTAAGGTACTTGGGTTATAGCCTTTCCCTACAGCAGACCAAACACAGGAGGGAAAGCTTCCTATCATCATTCACTATACTTCCTGGAGAGCTCTGCCCTCCCTTCTTTGACCAGTTTCATCCTACATAGCCTGAGCTTCAGCCCAGGGCCTACCTACAGTGAAGCGTTCTCAGCCAGTGGTGTTTGTGTGTGTGTGTGTGTGTGTGTGTGTGTGTGTGTGTGTGTGTGTGTGTGTGTTTAATGACCCTAAGTCCCATGTGGACAGGCATCACATTCTTCCTGTCTTTTTCTCATGGTTATCACAATGAATGACAACTAGTAGGTGCTAAATAAAAAAGCCACTGAGTTAAAGATGTGCCATGATATATTGTAGAGACCCCAAGGTCAGATAGCATGTTGCCTAAATATCAATTACCATCTTGTTGATTGGGAGGCAGTCTTGATCATCTTTGAATTCTCAACCCTTCCACCAAGACCTGGTGTTCAGAACTGGGTGATTTAATGCTGTGTGTACATGTGTTTGTCCCTCCATACAGTTGGAAGCCATGTAAAGTCAGTGCCCAGAAAAGCCTGAAGTGACAGTGTTCTATTTTTGTTGTTGTTATAGCTACAGAAAACTCTGACTAAAGACAATTTAAGGGGGAAAGGGCTTGTTTTGGCTCACAGTTCCAAGGGATATAGTCCATCATGATGGGGAAGACATGGCAGTGGGAGAAGGAAGCTGGATCATCACATTTCACCTCACACAGGAAATAGCAGGGGGGAAGGAGAAGAGAAAGAGGAGAGTAGAGGGAGAAAAACCAGGAAGTGGGACAAGGCTCTAAAACTTCAAGGACTGACCCTGGTGACATACTTCCTCCAGCAAGATTCTACCTCCTAAAGGTTTTGTAACCTTCCCCCAAAGTGCCACCAGCTGGCAATGAAGTGTTCAAACAAATGAGCCTGTGGGGACATTTCATCGAGGTAGTGTGGCTCAAGGAAAGCATTGGGATCAGCAGCCCTACTGGAAGTCACTCAGCTGTGTGACCACAAGGTAGGTGCTCTGCCTATCTGAACCCTGCTAGAACCCAGGCATCAACTACAGACTCATAAACAGCCAGATTGTTAATGGGCCCCCAAATCCCATCCCCATGTCCCCAAGTCTCCTGAGTTTCATTTCTTTAAGGAATGAACTCCCCATGATAATGTCTCACTGAAACTCTGAAATCTCCTTAAGATGCGAAGGTCATCTCACATGCGGCCTGGTCCCCAAGGTAGGAGAAGGCACTCCACTGCCACATCTCTTACTTCACTCCGGGTGTTAAGCGGCTTGCCCCCATGGCTCTTCTCTGTGTGGCTGGCATTGACCTTTTTCAATGCATCTTGCTCCAAGGTACCAAGTTAGCTTCCAAACAAGGTGTTCCCCTCCCACCCCAACTGAAGAGCCCCTGGGGAGCAAGGAGCTCCAGCGTCCTTCCCCTCCACCTGCTAGGCCAAGGGACACTTACAGGAGAGGACAAGGAAAGAGACCTGGAGAGGGCCAGATCCACAAAGGCACAGAGGGATTTTATAATGAAGGTGACCTCCAGCTGCAGCTGGCAGAGGCTGGAAGGACGGAACAATAACAACTCTGTTCCTAGAGTACACCTTCATCTCACCTAATACACTGCGGTCTCAGACTAAATGTACTGGTCACATCTACATGGGTGAGATGGGAAAAGCATTTCAGAATAGTTGTGCATCTTTCCAGAGGATCACATAGCCCAGGACAAGAGTTGGTTGCAGTCTTCAGGTTAAGAGCTACAGATGGCAGCCACATGTCAATCATGTCTGCATCCATTCAGTCATTTTGCTAGCAAGAGCCTCCCCATACCATGCTAAGCGTTGGAGAGAAAGGCAGAACAGAGCTTGCTCTTGGGCTGGTGAGATGGCTCAGAGGGAAAGGTGCTTGCTGCCAGACCTGATGATCTCCAAGACCCCCTCCCCATGATGAAAGGAGGGAAGTAACTCCTGCAGGCTATCCTCTGACCTCGACATGTACTCCATGGCAGGCACACAAATATATGTAAATTACAATTTAAATTTCATTTTTTACAGCCTGCTTTCATACCTAGTGGAAAAATACAATAACAAATAATCACCCAGAGAAATGCACAGTTACAAACTGTGATGTGCAGCGGGCAAGTGAGTGAACGGCCCTGGATCCAAAGCACAGGTAAGAAGTCTTTTGGAAAAGAGCACTGCATAGCATCAACAGCTTGCTCAGTGACCATGGGGTGACTTTGATGTGGGTCTACCAAGGAAGAAGGCAGTCAGTGTGTCTGTGTACAAACACCAGGTCTGTGAGGCAAGAGCAGGGGGCACAGAGAGAAGAGCGTGCAGGCATAGAGAGGGGAGCTGGTGGGTGCAGAGAGAGAGCGAGTGAGAGAGAGGGGGGAGAGAGGGAGGGGTGGGCACTCATAGAGAGAGGACCAGGGGAGGGAATCAGGCAGGTATAGAGAGGAGCAAGAGCAGGTGGTACACATACAGAGAGAGAGAGAGAGAGAGAGAGAGAGAGAGAGAGAGAGAGAGAAGCAGGCAGGTACACAGAAAAGCAGAGCTCAGAGCTTGACAAGCCTCTGATTCTGCCCAAATGATAACTTGCTGAGGGAAATGACCTTGCAGCTTCCAGGCTTTTCATCTAATTGCAAACCAGGCAACCTTAGCCACAGCGAGATCTGCAGATAGTCAACACTGTCATCGCCTTGCCTGGCCTTGCTGGCACCTGCCCTGCTCCATACCCTGGAGTAAAGGCACACATGTGCCTTCAGGGCACCCAGCTATTGGTGCTGCACTCACTGCCTAAAACCTTGTGAGTGTTTGAGCACTGAGAATCCAGCCGGGAACATCGGTCCTAACTTAGACCACGGGGCAGGGAGGGAAGCAGTTTAACACAGAAGCACTATTTGAGGGTACAAAGCCCCTTCGACACCCTCCTGCAAGGCTCTGGGAAAGAGTCACCAGTGCTCCTGTGGGGCCCAAATGTGGGGACTTTCAGAGTTTCAGAAAAGTCTAGGAATGCAGCCTGACATTCATGCTAGAAGGTACAGGCTGGTCTGTATTATTGTGCCATGCTGCCTTTCCCACCTACAAAGGAGACAGGGGAGGTATTGAGGAATGGAGAGTGTGGGTTATGAAAACTGGCTGATCTTGAGTCAAAAGCCATCTTCAACAGGCAGGAGACAGGTCCCTCTTTTCTCCATTCTATAAGATGGGTGTCTATATATAGATGTAGACACTCTATAAAAGATGGAAGGCACAAAGGAATAAAGAGGAGAGTGGCCCTCAACTGCAATCTCAAAGTGATGTGCAAGCTCTCTCCAGGCCAGGTACACACTTACCCAGGCACACGTACATTTATTCATGAAAATGGACCCTACTGTGCAATGCTTTGTGGCTTGGCAAAATGTAGAATATATTTCCATACTACCATTTTCATGGTGGCATAATGTAATGAATTGGTTAGCCACAATGCAATGAACATACTACCTATTATAAGGTATCTAACTTATCCCAATTTGGTGTCCCACAAAGCATCCTTGAAGCTAAATAAGGACGTTGAAGGTCTGCAGATATGGCCCCACTGGTAGAGTGTTTGCCTAACATGCACAGGGTCCTGGGTTTGCTCTTCACAGCTGCATGAACAGGACATGGTAGCATGCCTGAAATTTCAGCACTTACAGGAAATGAAGGCAGAAGGATCAGGAGTTCATCTACATAGGAAGCTCAGGGCATGCAAGCATAGATACTATATGCATAGTATGTGTGTGCATGCACTCTGAGCTCCTTTTTAGAAGCCCGGAAGTTCAGGGGCCAGTCTCATTAACCAGTGAAAGGGGCACAGTGTCTGTCCCCTCATTTAGTATCACTGTCACAGGTCTGGGTCAGAGCATCTGTAAAGTTCTAATGGAGAGATGTCTTTATTTTGGAGGTATCGTTAACTCTCGAGAGTATTTCAGCAAAGAGCTCTTCAGTTTAGTCCCTTGTGAGCAAATTCCAGCATTAGTTAGAACTGCCTTTGACTGACATGCCCACCTCCATCACACTGCTAAGTATCTATCGAGTGTCTCTGGAAAAGAGAAAGGGCTCACACATCCTACTCCAGGCTGAGTGGGAGCCTACAACCCTTTCAACTCCGGCACCCATTAAGTCATAGCTAACAATAGCCTCATTTTTGTTTCTAGAAAGTTCTCCTTGCTCCTTTGATCCATGAAGCCAAACGCGGCAACACAACTTCAGGAAGACCGGAAACTTTGTTTAATTATTAGGACAGTGCCTGGGCTTCCCTTTATGACCTTGAAGGTGACATATCTGAGCTAGCTAGCCTGGAGCCTGGAAGCTCCATGAGCCAAGACAAGGGAGGAATTTAAATTTCTAAATGCCAGCTGTAGAGAGAGTAACACGGAGGAAGGATCATTCTCAAAGGTAATGAGTGAACCGCCCAGAAGTTCCAGTAAGGGATCTTACATAGGAAGAATTCCTTACATAAGGAATTCACTCCAGCTCGGGCTGGCCCCAAACACTGTCTTAAACTGCAGGCCTCTGCTTCAACCACTAGATGAAGCCAGTAGCCCCCACCCCTGCAAACAGGGCCTGTTTTTGAGCTAACATGTTGGGGGAGGGAGTTGTAGGGGTCTAGCCATAGCTCTCTTTGGGAAATAACACTTGGCCGTTTGACACACTGTGCTCAAGAGACAGGACAGCACACAGGCAAAAATAAAGCTAGGTAGGAGGAAGGTGGCTGTGTCTGCAGGAGCTCCAGCGAGCTGGCAGGTCCTCAGGCAAAGGCAGAATAGAGGCAAAGCCAACCTTGAGGACTCTAGAAGTGGAGGCTGAGTCCGGCTGGCCCAGGCCTCAAAAGAAATGCTAGCAGCTCTTTTCCCTGATGGCTCCATTCCCTGGGCTGAACACTGTAATGAGCTACCCAGATCCTCTCAGGGTCCCAGTGCTTGTGATGTTTGAATGAGATGTCAGGGCATTTGAAAACTTAGTCCCAGTGGATGGCTATTTGGGGAGATTTTGGAGGTGTTCCCTTTCTGGAGGAATAATGTCATTGGGGGTAGGCTTTGAGGTTTCAAATGATTCATGCCCTTTGGTGTTTGCTTTCTGTTTCCTGCTTGTGGTTCAAGATGTGAGCTCTCAGCTGCTGCTCCTGTCACTGAGATGCCTGATGCTTCATTTCCCCCTCACTTCTCTCTCACTTCCCCCTCACTTCTACCCTTACTTCCCCCTCACTTCTGCCCTCACTCCTCCCTCACTTCCTCCTTCACTTCCTCCTTCAGTTCCCCCTCACTTCCTCCCTCACTTCCCCCTCAGTTCCTCCTACTTCCCCCTCACTTCTGCCCTCACTCCTCCTTCAGTTCCCCCTCATTTCCTCCTTCACTTCCCCCTGACTTCTGCCCTGACTTCTCCCTCACTTCCTCGTTCACTTCCCCCTCACTTCCCCCTCACTTCCTCGTTCAATTCCCCCTCACTTCTCCCTCACATCCCCTCCTCACTTCCACCCTCACTCCTCAGGTCAGCTTGTCCCTCAGCCCACCCAACTCTACTTCCAAGAATACCTAAGAACCCACTCCACCCTGCCCAGAGCACATGTGGTCAACTCCTTCTGAGACCCTGCTTCCTGGAGGCCCCATCTAAGATGCAGGCCTATGATATCAAATGTTCTTGATCCTACTGCTTGCTAGGCGCGTGGACCATTCTAGCCATCGGTCCTCACATGACTCTGGAAGGGAAGCTTTAACCTATTTTTCAATATGAGGAAAATCCTTAGAGAAGCTAAGATTTCAAAAATCTGTCCAAAGTCACAGAGGTACATACCCTCAGACCTGGAATCCAGACTGTCAAACCTGATTCCCTGAACTCCTTCTAATGTACCCCACTCTCCAAAGCTAAGCCTGTTTCTACCTTCTTCAGGATTCCATCCAGGGTCTCTGCTGTGGGTGGAAAAACTTAGACACTTGATCCCAAGTATAATTCCTGATCATGTGTAGAGCCTTTGGATGGCACCTGAGATTGGATTGGATCATGAAAAGGGAACTTCCATCATGGCCTTATTGCCTCACCATAACTTCCTCCACCACGTTAGGATGCAGCAAGAAAACACTCTGTAGATGCTGGCCAGAGACTAGTGCTTGCTCTTGTATTTTCCACCACCTACAACTACGAGCCAAATAAGCATCTATTCTTTATAAGCTACCCAGTCTCAGGTATTTTGTGGTAGCAATAGAAAACACACCAAGACCATCTCCTTATGATGTTCTCTCTCCCCTCCCCTCCCCCTCTCTGTATAGCTCCTTGTTAAACTTCTCTATGCCAGTTGCATTATGCCTTTTATATGAGTTCTAAGACCATATCCCACACATGGAGGGAGAGCCCATGTCACATGTAATGCTGGGTCAGCTCTCTGCCCTGCCTGGCATGTAACAGATGGGTGGGAGATACTTAGATTACTGAGCCGTTTAACTCTTCACACGCATAGATCTCCATCTTCTTAGAGCTTCTGGACCACACAGTTTATGAAAATATGTGTGTGTGTCCTGGGATGTCTGCGACATATTTAATCTTCAGCAGCCATATTATCAATGCAGTATCTAAGGATACGCAAACACACTGGATTCAACTTAGGGGTTTAAAGAGATTTCTAGAAACAACAAGAATCTTTCTTTTCATTTTTGACTGTGACTGTTTTTCTTTAAACATGCAAATAAATCTAGGGACATTAAGTTCTGAACCAGAGAAAGGCCTAAAGGAATCATTAAATGTAAAAATGAAAAACCCATGTCCTACCTTTGGCATCAAGCTGCCAGGTCACAGTTCACCTGACTGAGTAACCAGCCCCTTCTGGTTTTTCATGACTTATGTTTTCCTTTGTATAAAATCATTATTGTGTTGCCACTTTGCAAAGGCGAAGAACACCAGTTCATTGAGTACATTTCCATGGTCACTGGCCTGGACAGTAAGAGGATGCCAGTGTCTAGCCAGTGCTGCCATCTGCCTCCTGAACAGAGCCCTTGTGTGTGCAGCCATTGATGAGATACAATTGGATCCTCCCTAAAATAAGTGCCATCACCACTCCAATTTTAGGAATACAGAAACAGACTGTGCAAATTGTCCCAAGTGATCACACTGGGAGTGAAAAGCCAAGACCACGGGCAGACCCACAACTGTACATCTTCCCAGATAAGACAGAAGCCTGGTGGTCCCCAAGTGAGAGCCTGGATTCTCGCCCACCCCAGATTTTGGAAGAGGCCAATGAAGAGCAAACCATGACCATCTCAAGCAGTCCTTGCTGCTGCCTAATTCTCTGGCGTCTCCTGTGGGAAAATCATCCTTACTGTCCTCCTGTTTCTGCATGTCTTAGGAAGAGGGATTCACAGCTGTCTTTGCTCCAGACTCTTTGCTACTTGTACTGCAGCTAGCCTTAGAAGGGCAAGAGCTGTTCAGGCTCCACAAATAGGGTTGTCAACTGGCTGGTATAGTGGTATAATTAAAGAATGGTACCAATTTCAGGGCACAGTTCAGGTGAGCCTGTTGCCCATGATAAAACTCCTGTTGCCCAAAGCATCCACTCTGCTTTAATAGCGTCACTCCTTATCTGCACTGGGCAACCCTACCCACATTCCACCACCCTGGGGGAATTATGGCTGGGAGATCCCAGGCACACACACTGACTTGGCATTCATGAAGCATCTGTCAAGTGAGCTGCACAAGACCTGTTCAAGGTCAAGCCAGGCAAAAGTGCAGCAAGGATGTGGCAGGGTCTCAGAGGAGGAGCTATTGGGAGTTGAAGGAAGATATTAGCCGTTAATGGCTTCTGAGAGAGGTGGAGTCACTTCTCCTTTGGGCATATGGCCATGGCAGGTTGCTCATGCCCCGGTGGATGGCCCACACTCACATGCATATGGGCATCATTAATTAGACTCAGGGGGTGATTAATAATAATTAAAAGGTGGACATGAGGCTGAAAGGGAGATGGAGTGGAGTCACTAAGAGGAGTTGCAGGGAGGTAGTGGACCTGGATATGGTCAATATAAATGTATGAAACTTTCACAGAGTAAAACGTGTTATTTTTTTAAGTCTTTCATCTATTTCCAATGTGGTCTGCTCTATCCACAGTGCTTACATTGCAGCATTTAAGCCCCCGGGTCCCTGACTTTGCTGTACTTTCTCACTTGCATTTATCAACTTCTCCGGCGCTGTATGCTGTACTGATGTGTTGTGTTTATGGCTTTTGTCTGCTTGCTCCAGCTGGGACAGGAGCCCTGGAAGGGATTTGTGCACTTTGCTCACTGGTGTGTCTGACACGGACAAAGAATGCCTGGTCCTCATAGAGCCTCAGTAAATAGAAGTTCAGCAAATGAATGAATGGACTTGACTTTGTGTTGCATGAATTCTAAATGGTCTTCAATAAAAATCCCAGATCCAGATATTTGAATAAATGCTGAAAGATCAGAGAGACAAAGGAACAAGCCATAGCTACTTCTCACCTTGCCAACACCATGAATCCTCTGACTGAATGTCTCTGAGTCCTCAGCCGAAAGGGGTCCAGCTGAAAAGCTTCCAGCCAAAAAAGCTCTCCAACTGAAAAGGGCTTAGTTCCTACCTCCCCACACCTTATGTACCTTTCTCTACCCAGCTATATCACTTCCTTCCTAATGCTGGGATTAAAGGTGTGTGTGCTTCCCACATTCTGGTAGCAAAGGCATGAGATCTCAAGTGCTGGGATTAACGGTGTGTGACTCCCAAGTACTGGGATTAAAGGTGTGTGCCACCATTGCCTGGCTCTGTTTCTCTCCTAGACTGAATCAATCTCATATAGTCCAGGATGGCTTTGAACTCACAGAGATCCAGACAGATCTCTGCCTCCCAAGTGCTAGGATTAAAGGTGTGTGCTACCACTCCCTGGCCTCTTGTTTAATCTAGTGACCTGTTCTCTGATCTTCAGGCAAATTTTATTAGGGTACACAATATATCACCACAGTTTTGTGCATCTGGGGGAAGCCTACAACTTTAGATCTCATAGCTATCCAAATAAGAGCTTTGGTGGCTTTCTGTGGCTTGAGCCATTTCTGAAGTCCTGGGGGCTCCATAGACATGAGCACATTAATCTTCCTCTGTGATTACCTGACATAACCATAATTTTACTTTGTCAACTGTTTCAGCTTAATTTTATTCTTTAATCATTCACTCATTCGTTTAATCAATTAAGAGTTTTCAAGGTCTCCTGGGCCTAGACACTCAGAGCTTTGGGAAGGGTTCTAGAAGAAGCCAGGACCATGTACAAACAAAAGTGGTATTCCATTCAAAGAAGCTCTAAATTTCTGACAGGAAGGGGGTTGGGAGGGAGAGAGGGAGACAAGACTCTCTGGGTGACTTGGGCTCTTCAGCAGGTAACAAGTCCACAGAACCTAAAATTCCTCAGTGTCTGTGGGGTTGAGGTCCTTGGATACCCAAAGCCTGGATCCTGATTTGTTTTCTGTTGCCATGATAAATGTCATGACCAAAAGCAACTGGGGAGGAAAGGTTTTACTTGGCTTACCCATCCTGATCATAATCTATCTTGAGGGAAGCTAAGGGAGGCAGGAACTAATGCAGAGGCCATGGAGGAGTGCTGCTTACTGGCTTGCTCCCCATGGCTTGCTCAGCCTGCTTTCTTATAAAACTCCTGCCCTGCACTGAGTTGGCACCACTCCTGGTGGGCTGGGCCCTCCTACATCAGTTCCCCACAGAAACTCCCTTAAAGATACTCTCAGAAGCTTGTCTCTTAGGTGATTCTAGATTTGTCAAATTGATAGTTGAGATGAATCATCACAGCATATATGTGGCCTGGAGGGATGTTAGCTCACTGGGTTCAGAAGATGCTCATTGGCTGGAGTGTGAGCACATGGGCTTTGGGGAGAAAGGATGGGACATAAGCTACCTAGGAAAGCTGTTGAGTTAATCTGGAGCTCACTTACTGCTTCATCCTTAGGAACTAACCCAGCATGTAATTGTACTTAGTAAATATTGACCCACCAAGTAAATGGAGAGCTAAAATGAGAGACAAACCTGTCACATAGGAAAGCTACGCAGTGTGAGGATCCTCTGCTAAACTCAAGTTCCCTAGGGACAAAGGTGGGTCTGGACCTCTGCAGAGCCCTAGTGTCTAGTACCAACCTGGGTCCTGACATTTCTTTTTGCACTTGTCTAGCTAAAGATACTTAAACTAGGTAGGCTCTAGGGGGGTGTGCAGCAAAGGTTGACATTACTCAGAGAAAACAAGGAGGAAGCCAGGCTCTTTGCTCAACTGTGAGATCCTGAGAAAAGACACACAAGTGTGATAGCCTTGGGCCACATGATTAGAGTGAGCTGGACAAGGTTAGGGACCTGTGGTGGTTTCTGGGTAGACAGTGTACACAATGAGCCTTCTGCCCATACCTCAGATTTCCTCCTTCCATCTTAAATGAAGGTGTCCCCACCAAGCCATGTTGGTTAGAAATTAAACTAAGAGAATCCCCAGCATAGAGAGCAGGTCTTACTGTGTTCAACTGATCAGTGGGCTCTGGTGAACACATAGCCTTGAACAAGAGGAGAGTGGTCACTTAGGAGGAGCAGGAAATCTCTCTGCTCTCATAAAGGGACAGATACTGGCAGCTGTGGATGGGATTCTGCAACCCTTGGCTGGAAATAAGCTAACACTGTACCCAAATTCCCTTCCCTGAGAAAGGAGGAGCAACAGGAAAACTCAAGCTACCTTGGCAAGGTTCTAAACCTGGCCAGGCCTCAACCTGTGACCCTGCAGGGGCCGGTGAGAATTTGATGCAGGTGGGTACATGCTCTGCCTCTTAGAGTAGATATCTCCTCCACCAGATTAACAGTATCAAATGGGACTGTTGCAAATGCACTGACAAGGGAAGCTAAGCCAAAGGGAGGAGGTAATGGTAAGAAGTTGGTAAGACCAGAACTCAAAGACATGGCATCCTTAGTAGCTGAGCTGGTTTTTGGGGCACCCTGTTAGGTAGGATTCAAAACACTCTTCAGGGCATCTCTAATAGGAGGACACAGCAAAGGAGCAAAGGAAGATGTTTCCGATGCTTGGAAAGCATTATGATGGGAAAGAGGGTACCCATGAGTCTCTAGGAAACCAAGTTGAGTTTGGGACATGAGCTATGCACTTTTCCAGCCCACTTCATTCACCTGTGGTGACTCCCCAAATGGGATGCTACTTGTGACCTCCCATCTGTACTGTCTATAATGTATCATAATTAAAATCTGGTTCCTGATGAGGAAGACCTGGGGCTGAGGGTAGTAGTCAGTCAGTGGCCTTCCTTGGTGTTCATCTTGAATCAGGGTAGAAGCCAAAAGTTGGCCATGACTGCAAGGCTTTCAGGATAGGTGTTGTACAGCACTGTCCTGTGAGCAAAACAACTTCCATATTCATTAGGCTAGTTGTGCCTGCTTGCAAGAGTCTATCATTATCTGGTTGTTGACTCTTAATACTCCCTCCTAGAGGGAAGAAGTGGGGAGGGTCATTAGACCCTTTCCTGAGATTCTAGCTGCTCTTCCTAGCCATTAGTATGCAATTCTTCCCTAATTGCATGTGTCATCAGGATCTTGAGAGGTGACAGAATATATAGGTGGGGCAGGGTGGGAGAGGTAATTAAAGGGAAACTCCATCAGTGTGACTACAAGGAAGCCATCATCCACACTGGGGGAAGAGCTTCCAATGCATCTGCCTCGGGGCTACCCACACTTCTATAGGCAACCTCTTTCCCATGCTCTGTAAGTAAGCCCCCAAATCTCAATGGTTCCCTGTGCTGAGCTTTGATAGAATCATACTTTAGTTTGTTGGGATCTTATAAGAAGGGAATAGTCATTATTTATGCCTCCCCAGGGAAGGAATTCTTTCAATGGTAGAGAAAATCATCATGAAATCAGAGCCCTAATTTGACATTTCAGTTCCCCATTCTGTGGCCTTACTTCTCACAGGGCACACAGAAGACAGTGGCCTGTGCACCACCCACCCCAGCCCCTAGCCCTGGCACCATGCTTACCTAGGGTGGAAGCTCCACTGAGTCTTACAGCAGGAACTCCCCATCTCCCCATCTGCTCTTTCCCCCTCCCTTTCTCAATTGAACACATATAATTTATGGTCTGTGATATACTGCCCTTCAGAATTGATTTTTGTACTCAACTGTTGTAGAACATTTTTGATGGACTAATGCCTCTGGGTGAGATATTTTTTTGTTATTGATGTATGGGGGTGGGCTTCAGTCCCCACACTGCAAAGCTCCCTGGCTGGGGGTCACTCCCTGGTCCCCTATAGCAAGAGCACTCAGCCAAGGGCAAGGCAGCCTTTTGAACTAAAGAAAATATTAATTTAAGACATTGTTTCCACATGAAATTACAGGAGCTTTCAGAAGCCCTCGTTAGTTTGATTCAGGGCTGAGCAGCATGGTGTGTCTTAAGGCTGAGATTGGCCACGGCACAGAAAGTTGGCTGACAGGGAACTAACAGAAGGAATTCGGTCAAGGACTCTAGAGCTTCTCCTCCTCAATGGTCATTTCCAGTTGATTTGCCTGGGAAATCTCATGGAGACAGGAAAGCAAAAATACCCTTTGTCTAATCTTTGAAATCAGAACCAGAGAGGCAGTTATCAGGTCCATAATTCCTGGAGTTGCAATTGGGCCATGTGGTTGGCCACACTCGAATGCACTTATGGAGCTCTTGGAAGTGATGGATAGTGACACTTCCTAGAAAAATAGGAATCCTGTTGTCATCGTATATGTGACATTCCAGCATAGCTCCCATTTATCAAGTGCCTCAAGAGACCTAGACTCATTTTACAGACTGACAAGGGGTGGCCAAGCCAACAAGGTCATCCAGTTAGATAGGTGGTTGGAAGATGAGAGCCTAGAAGTTTCTAACCCCAAACCTCACACTGCCCTGTTGTTCCAGGCTGCAAAGGGCTGGGACCCTAAGGTTAGGACAGCCTCCATTTTCCTTCCCAGATAAGTCCATGAGACAAAACTCAGCAAGGTTCTCATTCTCTTTGGTTCCTCTGGCTAGTACTAGGTAGAGATTGGTCATCGAGATGCAATTCCAACAGTTGACTGGCAGTCTCTGATGGCTGGTGACTTACTATGAATCAGTGAGCAAATCATACATATTCATGACTCTAGGTGTGTGTGTGTGTGTATGTGTGTGTGTGTGTGTGTGTGTGTGTGTGTGTGTATGCATGTGCATGCATGTGTGTGTTGTATATATGTGTATATTTGTTAGCATACTGTGTGGTATATGCATATGCGTACATACACATGCAGTTGTACACGTGGAGGCCAGAAGCTGACATTAGATATTTTTCTTTATTGCTTTCCACCTCACGTCTTGAAACAGAGTCCCTCACCAGATCTGAAACTTACCAGTTCTTAGGGCTTGCTGGCTGCTGACTGGCTAGCAAGTCCAAGGGATCCTCTTGTCTTCTATGCCTGGCTTTTGGTATGGTTCCTGGGGAGCTGAACTTTAGTCTTCAGGCTGATGTGGCCATCACTTTACCAAGTGAGCTCTCTCGCCAGCCCCTAACCACTTCTTAATGATTTGTGAGAATATTTTCTTTTTCATTTATATTCCTCTTAAAATTAAAAAGAAAAAATGAATATATGAATCAATGAATCACAGATGAATAATAAGAAATCTAGCCAGTATTGTGAGTGTACATATACATATCCAGGTGTGTGTGTGTGTGTGTGTGTGTGTGTGTGTGTGTGTGTGTGTAGGAAAAGTCTGTGAAAGCAAAAGTACTTGGGTCTCCCAAAAGTCCTAGTAAGGCAGACTGGAGATACAGGGTTTTCAGACATTTCTGTAATGCTCTACCTACCCACCCCTACCACCTTGACCCTTATCACACCAAGAGGAGAGATTGACCTCAAGGGCACAAGCTGAGACAGGCCTCTAAAGGGTCCCATCTCCAACCGAAGGGAGATGGCTCATAACCATCTCCAAGTAACAGCAACTCAGAGACCTCCCATGCCAACCTCTCATTTACAACTGGAAATACGGAGGCTCCATAGGGAAGGCAGCCCAGCCACGTGGAGTTATCCATTCATCCCTAGAGTACTTTTTCCTTTTATATCCCTGTCTGCAGATTAGCCCCAGGTGCCATGAATCCTTTGGTCACTGCTGCCTGGGCTCACCTGCAGATTCCCTGGCAGACAGCACACAACAAAGCCATTTCCTGCCTTTCATCCCCTGCCCACCTTCGGTTCCCTGCCAGGAGGAGCTCTGAGTCCAAATGCCCTTGAGTTTGCATGGGGAACATAGTCTCTGGTGACAGAATCAGGGACAAGGGACTTTCTCCACAGGTGCCATTTATTTTCAAGCATCTGTTCGATCCCTGTGGAGGGATGAAAACCACAGTGTCAACTGCCTTCTACTCAGCCCCATTGGAGGCCTGTGGGGTCTTAACATCAAAGCATGCTACATATTTATCATTCCTCCCTCCGCATTAAGCAAAGACATCTGACAGGCACACAAAAGCACCATAGTCTCCACTTGGACTCTAAAAAAGGCATCAGCAAGTTCAAACCCAAGTTGAAAATTCCCTCAAATAGGTATATTTTCTTTCCTGGGAAACTGGGGGGATTATCACTTAGCATCCTCTCCAGAATCAATTTGCGTCCACTTAGCAGTCACTTCTGTTATAAAATAAAGACGTTTATGGTTTGCCATGCAGGATTTAGTAAGTGACACCCAGGGAGCACTGATGAGAACATTTCTGAGGCGGAGGGTGGGATAATAGACAATACGCTTGTCTTTGGTCTTCCTCAGCACCCCCTGAAGAGCGATCATGTTTATGCTTTGAAATACAACAGGAACATGTGGAAGTGTAGGTTCAAGAATGATCTGACAAAGGGAAATGTTCAACCCTGGCCATGCTCAGCATCCTTAAGCTCACTCAGAGGAGAAGACGGCAATCCCAAACTTTAGGAGGAAAGGCATGCATTTGTTCCTGGGAAATGATCTGAACCAGAGACCTGCTGCTGTCCTGAGTGAGACCATTTTTTCTTCCCTTTCAAATGTCATCTTGGTTACTTGGGTCTGCGTGGCTATGCCTCCAGCAAAAGGCAAAAACCCCTGAGTACTACGGAAGGAGGGTTGATTTTGCTTTTGTTTTCCTGTGCTGGGGAACTCCAGTAGATGGAATCCAGTAGGTGAAAATCCTATAAAGGGTCTCACCAACTCCAGCATCCAAGCACGGTGCTTCCATGCTGTAGCCCATCCTCTGCTCACACCAGGGACCAAGTTTCCAGGTTATGGACACAAGCTAAGAGTTTTACACAGGCATCTGGGTTCTTCAAGAAAGCAGACTTTAAAACCTTGCAGCCTAAAGGCTGGAGAAATGGCTCAGTAGTGAAGAGC